>NW_024467122.1:7855000-8295000 GCF_017591425.1 Ochotona curzoniae | reverse complement strand
GGCATCAATCTGCTGCCCGGGACCCACGCCAATGCTCTCAGCTGGAACCTGAATGTCCGCCACCAGAGACTGAGACCTTGGAATTGTAGCAAGTGGCTCTCTTGCTCAACTTGTTGTGCTTTCCCCCCAAAATGATGAAGCTCCATTTGTTTTTTCCTTGAGAAAAAAACAGAGAAAGTGAAAAGGAAAATGTAAACATGAAAATACAAGGGTTACCCTGTTGGTTCTATGGATTTGATAAGCATGATATGGTAGATGATGAGTCGAGCCCAAGGCTCTCTGCTTACTCCAGCAACAAAGGAAGCCATGGATTTAATGCTAATCTTTTGCAAATTTTAAAGACAGCAAGCAATGGCAGTATTTTTTATCTTTTGTTTTTATTTTTAACAAGAAAACACATACAAAGAGACATACATATATAGTGGCTAACAGGTTTCCTACAGGGAATAAAGGTTCCCCTGCATAGAAAAGGGGTTAGGGCACAAGAAACCTATCCTCAGTTAAAAACATAATGAGTGGAAAATGCACTGAAAGCACCCAGCCTCCTGCACATCCCAGCAAGAAACACAGCGCACTGGGAAGCACTGGCTGTTTCCCGTGTGACCTTGGTACCAAGTATTATCACTCATTATCATTTCCCAACATCACCAGAGAGCCTTGGACCAAATCGCTAGCCCAGGATGAGCTAAAATCCCAAATAAGGCTCCCACCAGAGGTGTACGGCATTTGCACCATGATAACATTGAAACATCAAAGCACAAGTTGCACCTGCTTCTTGGTAAGTCCGGATTGATTGCGAGGCGCTGCAGATGCTTTCTCAAGCATCTTCCTTCTAAGCTGCCTGGCTAAGGCTTTAAGCATAGTTTTCCATGACTGTATTACAAAGTCAGCTGTAGCAGAGAATTAATTCTGAACACCCACAAAATGCTTACCTTATCTATCTTTTTTTTTTTTTTTACTTAAAGGTAGAACTTTCTTCCTTTAAAAAAGAAAAGAAACTTTCCTTAATAGAAAAAACAGAATCTTTTTTTAGCCTATACTAAGGATGCTCTACTGGTCTCTATGTAACTTGGGTATTATCATATCAATTGTCACGGTTTCTGGCAGAAAGCAGGTAGCAGGCTTTTTAAAACTATTATTATTGTTCAAAAAAAAAAAAACCAGCCTGGTGCTTTTCTAAAAAATAGAACATGCTCACTGTAAATTTTTCTAGCAATGTAAAAATGCCCAAAGAGGCAAATGAATATAAATCACCCCTGTCTGTGGACGCCTGGGAAAAAGAACATACTTAAATGGTAGCAAATGTAGACCGACGGTAGCAGGGGGATCTGAGGCACATGTTCCCCTCACTGCTGGAGGGACCAGACCGCAGGACCCACAGGCCTGCCGGGGCATCCATGCAGGCAGAGGACCAGAAGCCAAGCCAAAACAGAAGCCTGAAGCCACATGTGCCACGGCATCAGGACACGCAGCCTCGCCCCGGCATCACCCCTTCCATGCGCCTTCTCTCCTTTACCCTCAGCACCAACCCCTCCAGGAGGCTAAGACATTTCAGGCCTGCAACGTCAGTCCAACAGGAAAGATCATCCAGAAGAACGCAGTTAATTCTGCATACAGTAACTGAACCGGGCCATGTTACTTTTTCCCTTGCTTAGACTATAGACTAATATCAGCTATACCAACTCTTTCATGGACCAAGAGCCCGGGAAAGAATACTCCCAAGTTTAAAACATTTATTTCCATAAAAACATAATTCAACTGAACAGGTTTTTCTCATAGCCGAAGTCATCTATTTCTCTTGGGGAGAAACTGAAGAGCATCTGACAGGTAGTACGGGGTGAATAACCCAAACATCTGAAATTGAAAACACTCCCAAATCTGAAACTCGGCAAGTGCTGGTATGACACGACACATGGACAATTCCACACTCTACCTCTTGGAATGGGTCATGGTCAAAACACAGGTGCACTTGAGATGCATAAGGTATGTGTGAAACATACATGAAACTTGTTTGGAGACTTGGTTTCCCTAAATATCTCATTGCATAATGTAAACATTCAAAAATGCAAAGAAAAAAATCTGAAATCCAAAATACTTCTAGTTCCAACCATTCCACCTAAGGGATACTTGATATGCAAATTCTTATAGATTTTAACCTCTTTCCCAACCAGAACATTCCTGTCTAAGCAGGTGCACAAATCTGCGCCAATCCAAATTGCTTACTTACCTAATCAGGCTTCAGCAATGACGCTGCTGAGCACCTGAGACAAGAACCTGAATCAATTTCCAATCCCCTTTTCAGATTCCATCAACTTCACACTCATTTCTTGAAGAATTCAAAGCTTCACTTTAAGTCATTTCATTCTGACGCACATTTTTATCTTCCTTGACTCAAACTGCTAGGCTTACCTCGCAAGACCTTATGGTTCTTTCTCCTTCTTTTCTCAGTTAACGGTTAAATGTCATCCAATTTGTCACATTTCATCATCTTATGTCTTGTTCTATACAATGGGTTAAGTAGACTTTGGAATGCTGATTTTTTTCCCCTACCATCTACTTGAAAGGTAGAGATAGAGAAAGAGATCTCCCAACACGGTTAGGCAAGGCTGAACCCAGGAGCCTGGAACTCCATCTGGATGGCAGGGACCCAAGGACTTGGGCCATTTTCCATCGGCTCCCAAGATGCATCAGCAGAAAAGAAGCAGTGCCTCCAACCAGGCACTCTGATATAGGCAGCAGGCATCCCAAGCAGTGGCTTCACCCACTATACCACAGTGCCTGCCTCTCAAACACATTTTTAAATAAAATAATTGGATATAATTATTTTAAAGTAATTATTACATGAAAAAAATCACAGTAAAAAAATAACTAGAGCATCCATATTTGCTGAACTTTTGTTGTCATGATAGATAGGAGATGTGCAAGTCACACTCTCAAAAAAGGCAGCATTCAGGTTCATATTTTGACAACATTTTTTTTAAATAACAATGTTCACTAAAACCCAGAAGTTGCCAGAACTCAGTGGAGAGGAATGAAAGCCCTGGCTTCCTGAGCATCCTACACATGCATTCCTTCATCTTCAACTCCAGTGATGGTTAAACCACCAATGGAAGCTTTCATAGCAAAGAACACCTGCATTTCCTCTATCTCTGTGAGCCCAGTGGAAACCTGACAGTGATGGGTCCCCCCCCCCACCACCAAAACTGCCACACTCTCACACGAATGTCCACCACTGCGGAGAAGCGCAGGACCATGAGCGTGAACAAGAGGGGAGCACCACCATGACCTAAAGTGACACCTGTCCTAATAACACGACAATGACTACTCCAAGACTTGCATCTCTACTATTTTCCACTTTTCTAGAAGGATCATTGCTAGGAAGCATTGATTACACATGCATCTTCTGCATCCAGTCGACAAGGCATGCTGGTTGGCAGCCTGTCGGTCGGATCAGCCATTTTAAAAAACAAAATGCAGAAAGAAAAACACTTATTGCATTTTTATGAACATTCTATGAGAAATCCTAAAAGCAGGTGCACTTACAGAGAGCTCACAGAAATCGGAGCTGTCCAGGCTTTTGCTTCTGTGCAGTCTCCCTTTGATTCTTCTTAGCGATGGCTTTCCTTGGCTGACACTGGAAGTAGCACCATTAGGATTTTCAGAGGACGGCGTTACCCTGGAAGAAGGCGACAGGACTCTTAGGATGACAAGTCTGAGGCAACCATATATCGGACAGCAGTTAGAAATGTTCCACCCTTCTTGCTTTCAGCCACAAAGCTAGGAACCACCAGCACGTTCTGAGGTAACTGGGAGGCACCAGCCCCTCCTGGGCAGCTACATCTCCAGCACTCAGTCAGGCACCCAGTGTACCCAGCACCAGCCAGCTGGCACTGTGCACAACCACTAGTACCAAGCAGCCCGCTCTTCCTGGGAAGCCGCCACTACAGTCAGTGCTAGATCCAGCAAGGCTATGGAATCAAGCAAACACAGATAAGAAGCCACAAGTAACCCAAGCCATCTAGAGGGTGCCCCACTCTGCACTCGTGTTGCCTGTAAACACACCCTGGGTGCTCAGGTTCGTCAGCACTCTCCCCTCCTCCACACAGTGAAAGGCATCTGCTGCTCTTGTCCCAGCAGCACCACATCCCCCCTAGGGAAACAGGGCCAGGCTTCCTGACTTCCGGTTCACTCTCCTAACCCCAGGTACTTGGCATTCTCTCACTGCTTGGATTGCTCTTTCTAAGGTGTCAAGCATTTAAAAAAATTAAACATAATATTCTCATATCTTTCAGAAATCACTCATGTGAATCCCACATTCTCCCATTTGTTCGGGATTTGCTCTTCGTTGTTTTCATTTGGTGATTCCCTGTGGATACTGGGTTCCTCCACCTGTGGGTGATTTTTCCACCCCTCTTCTGCGACTTGCACTGAAGAACACCTGCTGCCCTCCTGTGGCCTTGACCATGGCCCAGCTCTGGGGACTGGCAGAGACAGATGTGCTGCTGGGGATCTCTGAGCTCACTTCGCTTCCAGCTCCACTTCAGCAGAGAGCTCAGAAGAGTGTTCTCTGGCCCTCCTGCCCATATCTGCTGCACTAGGGCATGTGAAAGCAGCACTGCTGAACCACAGGCACACACCAGCAAGGATGCAGGAGGCCCAGCCAACCACTGCACCCAGAGGGCTCACTCCAGCAGTGTGCTCGGCTCTTGCGTCCTGTGCAGATACCGGCCCCCGGCAAGCCTGCAGCAGGCTTCTGTCTGTGCTCCAGACAATGGCAGGATGAGAGAAGGGCTCGTTCCTTCCTATCTGCTCAGAGCCCTCCCCAACACGGGCCCACACACAGCATCCTCCACTGTTTACTCACACCATCGCCACTTTTATAAAATAGGTTTTTAACTTATCTTTTTAACTCATCAAGTGCTCACTCATTAATCCACTTCCCAAAGTAAAACTTTACTGCTGATTCCCAATATCAAAAGCAGGACATCAAGTCCGGCACTGCGGCGTCTTGGGTGAGCTGCCATCTGCAGTACAGCCATCCCGTATAGATTGCCAGTTGAGTCCTGGCTGCTCCACTTCCAAACCAACTTCCTGCTAATGCACCTGGGAAAGCCCCTGTCACCCGTGTGTGGGTGACCTGGAGGAGGTTCCACGTTCCTGAGTTCCGGGATGGCTCAGGTACTGGTTAGTGTCCTGGCTGATCCATTTCTAATCCAGGAGCCCTACTGACTGCACCTGGAAAGCAACAGAAGATGTCCTAAGTGCTTGGTCCCTGCCATGCAGGTGAGAGACCTAATGAAATTCCTGGTTCCCAGCTTTGCCCCAGCTCAACCATGGTCATTATGACCACCTGGGAAGTGAATCTGCAGATGGAAGATTCTGTCTTTCAAATAAATAAATAGGGCCCAGCGGCTAAAGTCCTCACCTTGAACGCACCAGGATCCCATATGGGCACTGGTTCTAATCCCAGCAGCCTTGTTTCCCATTCAACTCCCTGCTTGTGGCCTGGGAAAGCAGTCGAAGATGGCCCAACACCTTGAGACCCTACACCCACGTGGGAGACCTGGAGGAAGTTCCTGGCTCCTGGCTTCGGATCGGCACAGCACCGGTCACTGCGCTCATTTGGGGAGTGAATCATCGAACGGAAGGTCTTCCTCTCTATCTCTCCTCTTCTCTGTATATCTGACTTTGTAATAAAATAAATAAATCTTAATAAAATTCAGACTTTGGGGCCTGTTCCCCCAATATTTAGGGGAATGGCCTTCAGGGACAGGACAACCAAGTTAGCAACTGAGGTATAAGCACATTGCATCTTTTCCCTTGGACTACAGGGAGCTTCCTGTTTAGCTTATGCTGAGGTCAGTATTTTCTGAATCCGTTACTCCATTTTATCACTGCCTGGCAGGGGTACAGAAATGTGGCTTGCAGGCTGCAGAAGGTCTGGCCCCGCCATGGCAAACCACAGGTGCAAGCCAAAATTCAACAAACCTGTAGCAGGCTAATTTTTAGGTTGATCACTTTGTATGGCTCACAAATGATGTGATAAATAGCCAAATGGCCTCCGGGACTTAAAAGGCTCCCCTACCCTGAGGGTAGCAGAGCAGAGAACGTCTGCCTTTTCCCAGTCACTTTCATTCTATGCAGGAGCAGGACTTGCGGACATGAGTGGGGTGCGCGCATATAAACCCTGATCTCTCACCCCACCCCCTGAGCCCACAGAATAAACACACCTGGCCCCTACAGTCAGGCCCTCTGCTGCCCCTTGTCACCTAACACAGGTAGCCCAGGCCTGTCTGCACCACAGGCTCCAGCATCCTAGCTCCTGATCTGAAATGGAAGAGCTTGCCCCCTGGGTGTGTATGCAATCTCAGCTTCCTGGAGAGGCCCACGCTTGGGCAGTAGCTGGCACCTGCCCAGATTATTAACAACCCAACAACCCAGCAAACTGTTCACTAGTCAGTTGCCGCTCCTGTAGGTTCCTGGCTGAGGACACTGGACACAGGAAAAGCAAACACCATTTAAGCCCCATCAATCACGTCACACCTACACTTAAAAACCCCAGTTGGGCTCTCTGTCAGCCACAGTCTAAACAAGGACTGCTAGCGCTTGAGCTCAGCATAGCAAAGTCCTTTAAATCCACCAACAACCTGGAACATCCCTGGCCTAGAATACACACCCATCAATGCAACTCAACGCCACGGCCCTCTCCTACTAGGTGGCCCGGACCCGTCCCTGTGCTGGAATGCACCCCTCCCTCCCAGCACCCCAGGAACATCAGGTATTGCTGCTTTGTTTACAAGTCAGGGGCTTTGGTCCACAGCCATCTCTGATCATGGCCCACTTGGGACAGACAACTCCCAAATTCATCTACCACACCCACTTCTAACTTTCAGTGGAAAAGAATGCAACAAAGCATTGGGCAAAAATAAGAGGGCAAAAACAAGGCAGTTATATAAGAACAAAAATATCCCCAAAGTAGTTCCTAATAATCTCCCTCCCAGTTAGCTCTCTGAAAATATCAGTGATTGACAGCCACAGCCAACTCACGACAATGCTGATGGCTGGCTGCAAAGCATCCTTCCTCTTCGGGAAGGGAGTAAGATACTGGGGCACTTACTGCTCAGGTTGGGAGGGTAGCTGCTGTATAGGATACTGAAGGATTCTATTCTCACCAGCCCCTAATAGAAGCACTGGATATAAGGGCCCAGCACGTTAGTGCAGTGCTTAAAGAAGTACCAGATAGGGCCCAGCGTGGTGGCGCAAGTGGTTAAGGTCCTCGCCTTGCACGCCCAGGATCCCATATGGGCGCTGGTTCTAATCCCGGCAGCCCCGCTTCCCATCCAGCTCCCTGCCTGTGGTCCGGGAAAGCAGTCGAGGACGGCCCAAAGCTTTGGGACCCTGCACCCGTGGGAGACCCGGAAGAGGCTCCTGGCTTCGGATCGGCATAGTATCGGCACTCACATAGTATTGCACTCACTTGGGGAGTGAATCATTGGACGAAAGATCTTCCTCTCTGTCTCTCCTCTCTGTATATCTGCCTTTCCAATAAAAAATAAAATAAAAATAAATCTTAAGAAAAAAGTACCAGATAAAGAGCATGTTTATTCTTTCTAAAGCATTTTCCATTAAAAGCAGATAAAAAGCTAATTTCTGTGTCAGATTTCAGAAGCATTATATTTTCATGTATTTAAAATGCAGAAGAGAGAGAGATGGAGACCACGATCTTTCATCAGCTGGTTCATTTCCTAAGTGCACCCAACAGTTGGAGCTGAGCCAAGCTGAAGCCACACTGGGAACTCGGTCAGTTACATGGAAACAAGCCAGTCACGTGGGCCATGATTGCCTGCCGCCTCCTGGGGTGCACCTAAGTGTGCTAGAACTAGAAGCAGCACTGAGACCTGAAGTTAAGAACTCCAATATGGGATATAGGTGCCCCACATGGCAGCTTGGGCACTGTGCCAAATGCTCATCCCCTGGAAATCACAACTCAGTTAATAGATTGGTAACAAATAGCTCTTTGTTGTGCTTAGACATAACAAGGGGTATGACAGCCTAGAATTTGTTCATTAAGTTGGTTACCAAAGGACTTGGATTTGGGAGCATCCTATCGGGAAGACCTTGATGACCTGTGAGTAGTCCTGCGACCACCTTCGGAGTGAGAAGACCCACAGGCACAGCTCCCAGCCACATTGCACCATCCTCTGCAAACTGCCATCTCCCTGCAGTCCACTGTCTTTTAAAGCTCAACAGATGGTACAGAAACCGGTGTATTGCTCTGGGCAAGGCAATGCCCTTATCTGTAAAACGGGGAGACATTCAGCACGAAGCTCCTAGGGGCGCTCAGATCCAACAAGAGCAGCATGGGAAGCCATGAGAGCGCCTGGCAAGTAACAGGCTCAATGAACTGCAGCGCTTGGGACTCTCAGGACCTGATGATTGGACACCCGCAGCAATGAGCACATCGGCATTGCAGGGCCTTGGCGATTCCCCGCATCTACCAGCAGCATAAACAGGCTTGGAAGTGCAAGGCATCCAAAACGGGCCTCCGGGTCTCCTTGGCGCAATGGAAACACTGGTAGGAACACTCAAGGCAAACATCAAGACTGCCCATAGCAATAAAATGTTATGAAAATATTTTTTCACATTTTATGCAAAACGGGAGTAATTATTTGGGCCTCACACCCGCTAAGCAGCAGCAAGCCTGCCATCTTATTTAGGAGAAAGGTCCCAGCAGACACCATGGAATTAAAGATCTTGACATGAGAGACCCAGGATTATGCAGGTGGGCCTAAGTCCAATGACAAGCGGCCCTGTGAGAACACAGAGATGACACTGGAGGCTGGGCCCAGGCCAGAGCAGGCACAAGAAATACCGGGCCACCGGAAGCAGGAAGGGGTTGGGGGAATTACTCACAGAACTTTCCAGGGAGCACGCTCATTTTAGCCATTTTGGCCATGTGGCCTCCAGCACTGCACGATGATCCATTTCTACTATTAGAAGCCATCACAGTTGTGTCATCCGTTATGAGCATTTCCGGCAAAGGCAGTGGTCTATTGCTTCTGCACATGGTTAGCCCTCTCAGGAGGCCCCAGAGAACACAATAGGCTACACAGAGTTAGACCGCACAGGAATGGAACAGGTTTTCCATCCAGGTGCCTAAACAGTCCTGATTCTGAAGCGAATGACAAATTCTTAAGTTGATCTTGGAGAACGACAAGAAGATCCCTGTGGACTACCGTGACTCAGGTCGACTGTAGGGCTGCTTTATCTTCCACCTAAATTAGCCAGCAAATACAATACGCCTTAAGGCACAGGGTGGGGGTGACAGCGTCGTGACATAGCGGGCAAAGCACCTGTCTGTGATGCCAGCATTCCATATGGGCGATGATTGGAGTCCTGGCTGCTCCACTTCCAATCCAATCACTTGCTGATGGCCTGGGAAGCTGCAGAATATGGCCCAGGTACTTCGGCCCCTGCCACCCTGTGGGAGACCTGGAGGAAGCTCCTGGCTCCTAGTTTCAGCATGGCTCAGCCCTGCTCACTGCACTCATTTGGGGAATGAAACAACAGACGGAAGCTCTCTTAATTTTTAAAACTGAGCGCCAGGAACGCAGATCACCTTAACATCTTCCCAGTTGCACATAATGGATAATTCATTTATCCAACAAATGTTTATTGAAAAGCTATTTTGCACCAGTTACCAGTGATTTAGTAAAAGAAATAAGCAGATAAAAGCGCTCCCTCAAGGAAAGTCAAATAAAGAAGAAAGAAGGTACTGGTTATTGACCAGCGCTCAGGAGAGCTCCCCGGCACCTGGTCTGATCCGCTGCCACCTCCCCCACTCCAGGCCACCAGCAGCCTGAGCAGTCATCTTCCAGGCTGGCAGTGTAGCGTAACAGGTTAAGCCTCTGCCAGTGATGCCAGCAACCCATTTCGGTGCTGATTCAAGTCCCAGCTGTTCCACTTCTGACCCAGGTCCCTGCTGATGCACCTTGGAAAGGTCCCTGCACTCATGTAAGAGACCTGAGAGGAATACCTGGCTGAGTCATTTAGAGTGAACCAAGGGACAGATCTCTCTTTGCGTCTAACTCTGTCTCTCTCTGAATTTTTACCTTTCAAACAAATCATAGACACACACACAAAAGCGCCACATCGCGACATCTTGAGCGTTTGTGCTACAGTCTCCTCCCACGCACCTTATTTCTTCGTTCAACTAACGCCAGTCTTGCTTTGCAGGTGTTTCCACTTGCTGCTCACCAAGTTGAATACCTTTTGCAGAATAACTTTTTTAAACAAATGAGGTGGAGTGAGCAGAAAGATGCTAACATCGGCCAAGCACCTGCTACTCAGCCAGGATCACAGCTGATCCGTGACTAATCTCGGGATGTGGCTAGCGGGATTTTCAGTTTATACAGAAGCAGGTATGCCAGCAACTTGCAGGGTAAACGGCACCACTCAAGGGCCACGACTCATCGCCACCCTAGCTACTCCACCTCCAAAATGCTTCCATGTTGTTCCGCGCCCCCTTTTCTTGGCTGTTCAATTCTCACACCTTCGACCCATTCTTTCATGTGGGATTTTACAGAGGGCATTACTTTGCTCAAAGACCTAAATCCCACCTGCCTTTCTCTACAATCTGATTATTAAATCAGACCACCCGAGCTTCTAACCAAACCTGAAGACCTACACTGGCCACTACTGGTTCAATTAAGATGACTCGTGATGACGGGGGTCGTACGCGTCTGTCCCTTTACAGGAGCGTGGGTTTTGAGATAGATCCTAAACCTGAATCCCCAAACCGAGGAACGCCTGCAGGCAGCCCGCACCGCACAGGCAGGCAAGGCTAACGCTCCGGCGATCCTGCGACTGCATCGTGAACGCTGCAGCAGGTCCGATAAACTCGTACATCTTTCCCCCCCTCCCCACCAAGGCTGCGCTTTTCTTGTTCCCTGGATAACAGTTCCCAGGTCGCAGATGAACAACCCCCGCTGCCGCTGTGATAACCGCCCTTCCCCCGCAACCCAGAGCCCGCACCGCCGGGGGCGGCTTGCCCTGCGTTCCCCGCCCGGCACAGATGCGCGCTGTGCAAGGCCGTGGAACCGCACACGGCGCGTATCCACGCGCGCCGCCTGTCTGCAAGAAGCCTGCCCTGAAATCCTCAGCCGGAACTGGCTGCACAGGACAGACCCGCGGGAGGCCGAGGTCGGCTGCGGGAGCCGGTGCGGGATGCCTGGCCGCTCCCCGGCCGCCGCGCGCAGCCCTCCGTGGGGCCGGCCACAGCCAGGGCCCGTGTGGCGCCTCCGCCTGCGGGGTCCGCCATGGCTGCGGCTGCGCCCCACGCTGCCCGAGCTCCAGCGGGCCCGGCGGCCGCGGCCTGGCCGCCCGCCCGCCGCTCCGGCCCGCGCCCCGTCCCGGCTGGGGCTCGCGGCGCCCGCGCGCACCGCACCGCACCGCACCACGCCGCGCCGCGCTCACCACAGCTTCCTCTTGAGCGGCAGGAGGCTGCCGCGGTTGGACGGGGTGACGCCGATGGCCATCTGCAGCACCGTCAGGTATTTCTGGTACTTCATCTTGTCCCCGCTCCGCTCGCGGGCAGGGCCCCGCCGCCGCCGCCGCCGCCGCAGGCACAGCCCCTCCAAGCGCCGCATAGATCAGCTCTGGGCCATCCGCCGCAGCCACAGCTCCCGCCGCTGCCGCCGCCGCCGCCGTGTGCGCCCGGCTCCCGCTCCCGCCGCCGTGCGTGCCCGTCCGCCCCCTCCACCCGCGCAAGCCGCAAGCCGTGGTCCCCGTGGTGCGCACCGGGCGGGCGGGCGGGTGCGGGCCTCACGCGCAGCGGGGCTTGCGTGGCTAGCGCGCCCGCTGGCAGCGCCTGCTGGCACCGCCCGCCGGCACCACCCAGGTCCTGCACTGGGCGTCCCTCAGTGTCTTCATCAGTGGCCGGGAGTTCATTGTAAATCTCTCATACCTTGACGGACAAGCTTCCTGAGCAGAAAAGGCCAGATTTTATCTATGCTTTGCAGTCAGGGATTTCTAATCATTTTTTGTGTGGTTTATAATCGTTATCCATCTGTTCCTCCCCAAAGTCTCCAATTTTTTAAATGTCTATGTAATATACATTGCACACACTTGGAATACACACATATTTTGCATGCATATTGTATACACACATATATTTTATATTGCACTTGCCGCACCCATAACATACTGCAAACATTGTATTCACATGCACACATAAATTGCATGCATATTGTGTATACACTATTATATTGCATGTATATGATATATGCACATACATTGTATACTTATTGGATACACATACACAATAGAATACATTCTCTATACACACATATATTACATATATTGCATACACTCACATATATGCTCACATACATGTCACATATACATGCACATACACATAAAATACATATTATCACATGATATATTGCATACATGCACACACATGTGCTGTGTGCGTATTGCACATCATATACCACATATGATATACACAAGATTGCATGTATATTGTAGACATATGCACACATATTGCATGCATACTGTATATTTGTTGCATACATACTGCAAACACACACATATGTGGTCTATAGTATTTATAACATACTCTCACACAAACATGCAGTACTCATTAGCCCTGTAGTTCTGGACAATGGGAATGATCATGAACCAAACAAAATTACCTTAATATTCAATGGGGAAGTAATTATTCCACGGCCTTTAAAAGTGTTGTCAAGAGGGGCTGGCACTGTGCAATAACAGGGTAACTCTCCACCTGTGGTGCTGGCATCTATCCTATGGGCACTGGTTCCAGTCCTGATCTATTTCCAGTTCAACCCTGTTTGTGGCCTGGGAAAGCAGCGGAGGATGGCCAGGGCCTTGGACCCTGAACCATGCAGGAGACTTGGAAGAAGCTCCTTTCTTCAGACCAGTTCGGCTCTGGCCATTGTAGCCATTTGGGGGGTGAACTAGTGGATGGAGGGTCTCTCTACCTCTGTTAACTCTTTTCAGTAAAATAAATAAATCCTAAAAAAAAATTGTCAAGAAATTCAAAAGCTGTTTAACTGATGGTCATAAATGCATAGGTAAGTGAAAAACCAAGCCGAGTCATTGAATGCACTGTAATCTCACACAGATAGAGAAAATCAGTGTTTTCTTTCTCGGCAAACATTACCACCATCACGGCACAGCGCTGGGCTGTTTGTTCTCCAAGTGTCGCAGGCTGAGCCTGCATCCTTTCCGGGCTTGGGGAAAGTCATTGGGAATATTCTGCACATCTAGCCTTTGCCTTGCTAATGCCATACTATGCTTCAGCATTCCGTTCTTGGGACAATGTTTGTCCACGTCATCACTTCAGGAACACTCAACCACCTTCCTCCTTTCAGCTCCCTCTGCACAGTCAAACTCCCACCTTTGTCTCTTTCCTCCACACTTCATTAGTTTCACTGCAATTCCAACAGTATCATTTTTTCCTTCACTGTATTTTTCCCCCTTTGTTGATCAACTGATTTTTTTCCAATGACCTATTTTTATACCCTGCTGTGCAGCTTTATCCCTGGAAGAAAATGAAGTGACATAACCAGACACACTGTCAGTACCTAAACTGAAGGACTCATGTACAGTAACTGGCAGACTGAGGAACAAATACAGTGATTGGTTACCCACTACTGACAGGTTTTGAAAGAACTGCTGTGATTGGCCACTGATCACAGAGTACACTTATTTACATAGGAACCTGGCTGGACAAGTAGGCCACATGCATTTACTCACAGTTAATATGACATGGTGACCAACATTTGAGTTACATTGCTAAAGGCCTGGTGTTCACATTTTGTCAGCCATACCTAAACCTGCATAACCAGAGCTGCTTAACTCGTGTGTGTGTGAACGTGTGTGCATATGAAAGTGAATATGAAGAGTACTAACAGCAGGCAGAACTACCAAGTGCGAATTCCTCCCCTTGACAGCGTATCCTCTCATGCCTCTATTTAAGCACACTGCTTTCAAGTTGATTACCACATAACATAAGAACAAAGCAATTTCCCTCCGGTTTGGACTTCCAACATTATTTCACAGTCACCTGGATAGAAAAACAGCCCTAAATCTGTGTCACTATTATTTACCCAGAAGTCTCAACTCTCACAAAAAAAAAAACAAGGAGTTGGCAAATCTTTAATACTTTGGACATACACCAAACATGGGGTGTATGTCCTGGGTGCAATACTTCTAAGAAACATCAGGGCCTGCCCTCATGTAGTCACCATTCTTCCATACAGTCGGCATCTTGCATTGCCCTGTCATATTATCTGTAGAATGTTACATAACCACTGCACTGTATTCAACCATCTGGATAACTAGAGGCTGAGGATTCTATTCAAGAAGGGAGCACACTGGCAAAAAAAAAAAAAAAAAAAAAAGGCCAACACCAAACTCTTTAGAATTCCAGGAATTAGCTAAAGGCTTGCACCAATCCAAAGAGGGTTGGTTTAAGAAAAATTACTCAATCTGGATGAACTCTTGTCCAATTCTCACCATCTCCTGAACAGTGTCACAATTTCCATAGCTTTGAAAACCAGCAGATGAGATGGGGTGACAATGGGTTCTCATCTCCTTAGAGCCACAATCACAGACAACAGCCATTCTTTGGCCCATGTGGCAGCACCTTGAAGAGCCCCACTCTGTGGGCTTTGCATAATTTCACCTGGTCAGGTCTTGCCCTGATGGGGTAAACAGCCCTATCCCTGGGGGATTGGTCAAAATCGCTCGCACCTCCATGTGATGGGGAAATCAGCAGGATCACCAAGAGGCAGACCAAAGAAAACAAGTGGGGAGTGAGAGACACTAAGGCTCCTTGCTAAGCTTCAGGTATTCCTGGGAATTCTGAAGGCCACACAACATGTGCAAAGGCTCTGGGAACGTGTGAGATCTCTGCATGGGCTTGAGCTTCTATGCAAGCAGAAAGTAAAGACCATGGAGCAGTGTAAACATTATAGTCTCCAAGCGAAGACTAGGAGACTTGCTGTTTCACAGCAGTTGTGAAAATCTCTAATCATTAACTAGCTGAACAGAGATTTAGTGACGACACACAACTTTTCAGAGTGACTTCAGCCAAGGTTACAGACCAAACAACAAAACCATATAGCAAACTGTGAACATGATCGCTAGAATTCCTGCATGATACTATTCAAAATGACCAGATTTCAACAAAAAGTTACAGGCCATGCAAAGAAATAGAAAAATATATGCATACACAGGAAACAAAAATGAACTTAATGGAAGCTGTCTCTAGGAAGATCAGATATTGGACTTTAAATCAACTGTTCTAAATTTGTTTCTACAACTAAAGAGAACTGTATCTAATGAATTGCATCAAAGTGTGGAAACAGTATCTCACCCCGCAATATCAGTAAACAGAATTTTTTGTCTTTTTAAAATTTATTATTATTATTATTGTCATTTTATGATACAGTTCCATAGACTCCTGGTATTTCCCTTATCCCCGCCACAATCCCCCCCACCTAGTTCCTCTATATCATTACTAACATTTAGTTCTTCATACACAGTCATATGTCCATCATTGCGGGCATGGACAATGGCAGAGAGTCCAGCATCCTGTTGTCAAGATATAGTAAACAGGTTCATTGTAAGTCCATCTTTGTCTGGAAGTAGAAATGCATGCTACATTGTATCCTCACATCTGGAAATGTTAGTCTCCATTTCACAGCTACTGCACATCCCTCAAATGAAAAGTCATAAGACAAAATCAACAATAGAAAGAAAAGAAGAAATTTACAATGCCATGAAGTTAAGTGACATGTTACTAGCTATGACAGTCTCTATTACACAGCTACTATACATCCCCTTAATTGAAAAACCACAAAACAAAATCAACATCAGGAAGAAAAAAGAAATTAACAACACCATGAAGTTAAATAGCATGCTACTGAATGAGTAACATGTAGCTGAAGAAATGAAAATCAAGAACCTTCTTGCAGGAAAATGATGCTACTGTGTGATCTATGAGTTACTGAAGAATTTAATCACAAGAAAGTGTTTTGAAGAGATGAAACAGAAAACATCAAAACCCATGCTATATAGTTTCTGCTGATTTTTGTCTCTTTTACACAACAAATAGATGGGTTTTGTTTTTTAATCCAGTCTACTAATCCATGACGTTTGATTGAGCTTAAGCCATTTACATTCAGAGGTAATATGCATGGGTAGTAATTTGGTCCTGTCATTTTAGCAATGGGTTGTTCATTGGTTTAGTCTTCTGTTGTCATTTTACTGGGATGTTCCTCACATTTGCCTTTGGTTTTTGTGGGTGCTATTCCTCTTCTCTGTCAAGAGAAAAACTTGAAGTATCATTTGTAGGGCAGGTTTGGAAGAGGCATATTATTTTAACTTTTCTGTACTGTGGGAGAATTTTATTTCATTTTCAAAGACAAAGGAAAGCTTTGCTGGGTATGTTATCTTGGGCCAACAATTTTTTGCTTTTAGAATCTGGAAAATGTCACTCCATTCTCTTCTGGCCTGTAGAGTTTCCTGTGAGAAGTCTCCTGTGAGTTTAATTGGCAATCCTTTATATGTCAATTGATTTTTTTCATGTGCACATTTAAGGATCTTTTCCTTATGTTCAATTGAAGAGAGCTTGATGATCATGTGTCTTGGTGAAGATCACTTTTAGTCAAGCCTGTTGGGAGTTCTGTGCCCCTCCTAGATCTTGTTTCCCAATTCTTTCTCTAGACTAGAGAAATTTTCTCTTATTATTTCATTAAATACGTTTGTAAAACCAGTTTATCTTTCTGCACCTTCTGGGACTCCCATAACTCTTACATTAGGCCTCTTAATAGTGTCTTTCAATTCTTGAATACCTTTTTTGACCTGATCTAGCTCTGCGTCCAGCTTTTTGTTTGCTTCCCCCTGATGACAGGCAGTATCTTCCAATTCTGAGATTCTTTCTTCTGCTTGCTTCATTTTATTTTGGAGACTCTCCACTGTACTTTTAATTTGCTCTACTGTGTTCTTAATTTCTGATATCAGCCTTGATTTGCTTAATTGCTGCTATTGCTTGTGTAAAATATTCCTTAAATTCTTTGAACTCTTGTATTACGTGCTTCTCATTGTTGATAAGAAGCTTTAAAATAAGTTTTCTGAATTCTGTGTCCTCCATTTTCTCAATGTCTTCCTCAGTTAACTCTGAGGTTTTCAAAGGGTTTTGCTCCTTTGCAGGGGAGTCTTCAGTAATATTCATTGTGTCACTGTCTCTTCTTTTGCTCTTGATCATTGTACTTCTGGTTAGCAGAGTCTTCTTGTTGGGGCAGGTTTCTGAGCTCTGTCACCCACAGGTCTACAGTTTAATTTTACTTATTGCAGTTGGTATACAACTCTTTCCTTGCAGTCACTTGTACCATGCCCTCCAGCAAGTTCCAGGTCTGCATGCTTATGTTAGACTTCCACAAAGAACTCTGTAGCCCCAACTCCTTACTCACCACTCTCCACCTCCTGTGATACCGTGCTGAGGCTCACTGTTGTCTGTACAACCTTTCTCCCACTTCCGGTTAGAACAGGTGCCAGGATTAGGGAGATACCAGGTGTTCTATATAGCTGGATTGCTGGTGGCACTGATCTTGTCTGAACCTGTTGGATATTAGGTCTCCGTGCCACACAGACCTATTTTGACCCATACGAGGCCACAGTTGGTATTATTTTCCTGCGGTACCAGTGCAATCCATGAAGCTCAGTGAGTTCTTGTGAGCTCAGCACATGTGCAGTTCACTGTTGTGCCCTGCTGTCCTAAAGCTTTTGCCATATTGTACAAAATGGTGGCTGACGTTCCTCTACTAGAGTTCTTGATGTGCTGTCTGTCAGGTCTGAGGGCTACCCAGACCTGTCTTGGGTGGAACCTGTAGAATGCCATGTCGTTGCAGTTCACTGAGTCAGAAATGAGTTCACTCCTAGCTCAGTGTATGCTCAGTCCTTTCCCTTGCCTTTGCCTCCTTATACAAAATGGTGCCCAATTTGCTCTAGGGGGCTGACTGGGCTGTGAAATCCACCCTGTTCTCGCACTGCCCGTCTGGGATCTGCTGCTCTGTCTCTGCTCCTGGTCAAAGCAAACAGACCAGCAGGATGGACAGCTCTTTGTCTGGGTTCACCTCCCAAGCTCCCAGTGAAAGTCCCTTCCCACCTGGCTGCTGGTGGAATCAGATTGCAGTTAGCTGAATGCCGCTTGAGTATCAGTCACTGCAACACCACAACGCTGTGCCCGCTGCTTTCCTGTGTCTGTCAGTCTCCAGGTACCCCTCTGCTGTTGTTCTGTCCTCTCCTATTTCCTGGATTGTGTCCTCTGCTTCATCCTGATGAAATGTTTCTCTGTCTGTTTAAACATATTCTTATCCTACTCCGCCATCTTGATTCTCCTCCCAGAAAACAAAAATTTTAATAAATTAAAACTCTGGAGGTAAAAAATACACAAAACTGAAATAAAAACTCGGTAACGGGGTGAATAACAGCATGTTTGAACTTGCAGGGGGAAAGTGATCCTGAAGATAAATCAACTGAGATAATCCAGGCTGAGAGACAGAAAGAGGAAAGGATGAAGACAGATGAACTAAAGCCAGAGGGCCACGAGAAGCCGTGACCGATAACAGCATATACATGAAGTCCTAGAAGGAAAAGAGAGGAATGGGTGCAAAGAGCAGTTGAAGAAATAATGACTGAAGCTTTAACAGCTTTGTTAAGTTTGTTAACTAACTGTGAAATTTTACTCTATTGAGAGAAATCAAGAGGGAAAGAGACCTCATCTACTGGTTCACTCCTCAAATGTCTGGAAGAGGCAGGGCCAGGCCAGGCTGAGGCCGGGGGCAGGACTCCATCCAGGTGTCCATGTCTGGAAGAGGCAGGGCCAGGCCAGGCTGAGGCCGGGGGCAGGACTCCATCCAGGTGCTACCTGAGCCATCGCCTGCTGCCCTCCAGGGAATGCACTGGCAGGCAGCTGTGACTCACACTCAGTGACCCTGATACAGAATGCAGGCATCCCGAAGGACAGCCAAACACCCGCCCTGAGACTGCACACATTCTAGGAGAAACATCAGTCGTCACATTCAGAGAATCCAAAAACTCCAAGGAGGATAACGTAAAAGATGTCTTCGTGCAAGCACACAATAAATGAGTGAAAGTCAAAGGCGGTGAAAGACTCCTGAGAGCGGCAAGGGAAGAGCAGCTCATTACCTACATGGAATTCACGATACGATGGTCGACCAGCTGCTCACCAGGGTCTGTAGCAGTCAGAATGCTCAGCAGAGATAAACTTAAAGCGCTGAAACAAAACACTGTCAGCCAAGAACCCTGCCTTCAACAAAGACGCCCTTCGGAAGTGAAGGAGAAATAGCTGTATTCAAAGTAAACAGAGGCTGAGACAGCAGCACTCGCAGGGATGCCTAACTAGAAACACCACGGGGAATGAGTCAAGCATAACTGCAAGAATATTAGAAACGTGAACCTATGTTACAGGTTAAGACGATGGGTAGATATAACTATATGATTAAATATAAACTACAGCATAAGTTATTTTAATTTTTATGTTAAAAATTTACATTTTAAGATATTTTAAGTTTTTAGAAAGTTTCTTTGAGCGTTTATATAAAAACACAACTTCATAAAGCAGTAATTGTGAAGTAGATCGAGGGACTTAGACAAAGGGAATTCAGAAAGCTCATGGAAATGGAATTGAAAGATTAATTTACTTCGGCACAAAACATCTAGAAATGAAGGCTTATGAGGATTCTTCAGAAAGTTCACACACAATGGATACTACGAAAATCAGTGGCATCTGAATACTGAAAGAGAGATAAAGAGGTATTTTCCACCTCCTGATTTGCTCCCCAAATGTTCACAAGCCAGGGCAGCACTAAGCTGAAGCCGCACACACATTAGCGGGGGCTGGTGCACTTGAATCATCACCTGTCACCTTCCAGAATGTACCAGGAGGAAGCTAACCTGGAAGCCGAGTAACTGAGACGTAACCTGGCACTCTGGGGCAGGATGCCACATGCAGAGTGGAGGCTTAGCTGGTGCCACCATGTCCAGCCATGCGAGTGTCTTACACCAGACGAATCATTTAATCCAACTTTGGAAGTGTCCTTATTAATGTAAAAACGTGTCACTTGTCAATAATACTATAAAGGAGGAGACAGGGCATCTATACTGGAGCATGGTTTGGGCTTACTATTTAAATCAAATCAGCATTGGGCCCAGCGCAGTGGTCTAGCAGCTCAAGTCCTTGGCCTGAATGTGCCGGGATCCTATATGGGCACAGGTTCTAATACTGGTAGCCCTGCTTCCCACCCAGCTCCCTGATTGTGGCCTGGAAAAGCAGTGGAGGATGGCCCAAGGCTTGGGACCCTGCTCCCGTATGGGAGACCTGGAAGAAGTTCCTGGCTCCTGGCTTTGGATCAGCTCAGCTCTAACTGTTATGGTCACTTGGGGAGTTCATCATCACATAGTAGATTTTCCTTTGTCTCTCTCTTCCTCTCTGTATATCTGCCTTTGCAATAAAAATAAATAAATCTTTAAAAAATTAAATCAGCATTAATTTTAATTATGTTATTTTAAGTGAATAAATGCTTTTAATTTCTAACACATACATTAAGAAAATAACTTTAAAATAAATTATGCAACAGGGTAAAATGATACACTGAAAAAGCACAAAAGAAAGGGCTAGGGCCCGGCACGATGGTGCAGTGGTTAAGGTCCTCACCTTGCACGCCCAGGATCCCATATAGGCGCCGGTTCTAATCTCGGCAGCCCCGTTTCCCATCCAGCTCCCTGCCTGTGGCCTGGGAAAGCAGTTGAGGACAGCCCAAAGCTTTGGGACCCTGCACCCGCATGGGAGACCTGGAAGAGGCTCCTGGCTTTGGATTGGCTCAGCTCCAGCCATTGTGGCTGCCTGGGGAGTGAATCATGGGACGGAAGATCTTCCTCTCTGTCTCTCCTCTGTACATCTGCCTTTCCAATAAAAATAAAATAAATCTTAAAAAAAAAAAAGAAAGAAAGTAGGGCTAGAGGAACAACAACAAAATCTACAAAACAAATATCAACTGGCAGACACAAATTCTTGCTTGTTGGTAATTATATTAAATGTAAAAAGACAGAGATCATTAAAGCCACAACTTCATTATTATTGTCCACAAGAGACATCTTTTACAGAGAACAGCTTTGGTTGAAAATAAAAGGATGGCTCCTCCCTCTCTGCGCCCCCACCAGCAGAAAGTCGAGGGGAAGGCCACCCCCCATCCCGAGACTCCGATGGAGGCTTTGGGACACTTTAAAGGTCCCCGAGCCAGAACGCAGCGCGCCCCACCTGCTGCTTTTGTCTGCGCCCCACTTTCCCAAGCCCACTCAAGGAGCGGCAAGGAACCCCAAAGTTGCCTGGACCCCGAAGGTTCCAACCTCGGGTCACCCAGAGCCAAATCTCTCAGGGAGGGGGTGGGCTGCCCCCCGTTCCGGAGTAAAGGAACCCGAATAAAGCCGGCCCCTAGCCCCAAGCACCTGCTCGCACAGACAGGGGAAAAAGGAAAAAAAAAAAAAAGAAAAGAAAAGGATGACATTGTCCACGTCAAAATTAATAATAAAAAAAGCTGAGGTACATATAGTTGTATCAGACTTTCAGAAAAAAAATTGTTAACCAAAAGGACACTTTATAATTACAGAAGCGCCACTCTACCAAGAAAACATAACATGTATGCACTTAACAACTGAGGCTAAAAACACATGAGGAAAAGTAACAGAGTTAAAGGAGAAAGCAGCAAGTCTTCAGTAATAACTGCAGGTTTCAGCATGAATAGAGCAATGGAGGAGAGCAACAAGAAAAGACAGGTCACAGAACCCAACACCTGTCTGGATCCTTCCGCCCCCAGACAGAGGAACACACACTCTTCTCAAATATACATAGCACATTTTTCATGACAGGTCACATGTTAGGCCATTAAACAAAGTCCTCAGTGAATTTAAACATACTGAAATCATACGATGAAATTAAATTAGAAATCAATCACAGAAAGAGATTTGCAAATTTCTGAAAATTAAAATATTGTGAATGAGTGATGAAACAGAAAGGAAATCACAAGAACAATCAGAATATGTTTTTGACAATTTAAAATGAAAATGTAACATAAAATCTGGATAGTACTATGACACTTAATAAAGATTTTCTGCATTTGAACAATTAAGGAAAATTATCATTGTTAATACAATATCAAAAAAGATGAAGGATTTCAAATGTAGACACTAAGCCTTCTAACTTAAACAACCAGAGGGCCCGGCATGATGGCTCAGTGGCTAAATCCTTGCCTTGTGTTCATGGGATCCCATACGGGCAGTTTGTGTCCTCACTGCTCTACTTCCCACCCAGCTCCCTGCTTGTGGCCTGGGAAAGCAATTGAGGGTGGCCCAGGGTCTTTGGACCCTGCACCTGCACAGGAGACCCAGGGCAAGCTCCTGGCTCCTGGCTTTGGATCGGCTCAGCTCTGGCTATTGGGGACCACTTGACCTTTTGAGGCTACAAGCAATCCATTCAAGGATTCCTTCTTGCTCTAGGGAAGGCAGTCTCACTTCCAGCACTGTTGTCAACTGACTGGTTGAGGCTCACTTACACTAGGGAGGGTATCATATTTCACTTAAAATCTGCCCATTGAATATTAATCTCATCCAAAAGACACATTCACTGAAACATCAGAATAATATCTCACCAAGTATCTGGATAATACAGATCAGCCAAGTTGACACATGAGATTAGCCATCATCAATCCACCCCGTCCGTTTAGCCCCCATATTCTTCTTCTTAAAGCATGCTCCGGTTTAAGTAGAGACAGCAACATTCCACACACTGCCGAATGTGATACGGTTCTCTTGCCCACGACAAGCGGTGAGAGCACAGAGACAGCCTACACTAGGACAGCGTCCCACGTGAGAGTGCCTGGCCCCCTCCTGCTTCTCACGCTGGGACAGAGCAGCCATTGGTCTGAGTACTGAGGTCCTGCCACCCACCTGGGAGACCCAGGCCGAGTTCCTGCCTCCTCCGTTCAGCCTGACCCAGCCCTGGCTGTTGCAAGCATTTGGGGAATGACACAGTACATAGGGATCTGTATGTCTCAGTCTCTGCTTTCAAAGGAAATGAAAAGCAAATCAATTAAAAATGCTAAGCTATGTATCAAAGCAAAATCCTAAAAATATAAAAATTATATATGAATATGAAAAAATGTTTAGACACAACTGTAAAAAAATATTGCATACAAAAGTATGACACGTAAAACCTACACATATGTATGCTAAAAAGCTTGACAATTAATTAAGAGTCATCTGAAGAAGGTATAGACATACAAGCAAGAGGGAAAGAATGAAGATTAAAGAAGAAAAAATTTGAAAAGGAAAACAAATACATCCCAGAGAATTCCAAACAAGGAGACACTGTTGTGTAGATGAACAAAATTTAAAAATATCCATCACGAATGAGCAAGAAACTAAGAACACACAAATAACCAATACCCCGAGACCCAAAAGGGCAGACTTAGATGTAAGATAGGCATGAAAAAGATAAATGGGGGCCGGCACAAGGGCCTAGTGGCTTATGTCCTTGTCTTGAACACGCTGGGATTCCATTGGGTGCTGGTTCTAATCCCGACAGCCCTGCTTCCCATCCAGCTCCCTGCTTGCAGCAGTCAAGGATGGCCCAAAGCCTTGGGCCCCTGCACCCACAAGGGAGACCTGGAAGAGGTCCTGGCTTCGGGTCAGCTCAGCTCTGGCAGTTGCAGCCAGTTGGGGAGTGTATCCCTGCATGGGAGAACTTCCTCTCTGTCTCTCCTCTCTGTATATCTGCATTTACAATAAAAAATAAATGAATGTTAAAAAAAAGATAATATGAGAATAACATGAAACCTTTCCATGACCTAGATTAAATTTAGATACAGTCCTTATTATCTATAGCTTACCAAAATTTACTCAGAAAAACATAGGAAATCATACTGAGAAATAGAGAATCTTGCAATTATGGTGTCCACATATTACATTTTGTCCAGGATGGTTCTAGTTTCTGCATACAATAACATAATAACTATTAATAATTTTTTTTATTGTTGCTTACTATTAATAATTTTCATAACCCCTTTAATTCTCGGGAGTGCTCCAGTTTGGAGGATGAACCATATGTTCACCCATCCTGCTTGTAACAGTTACAAAGTCCATAGTCCAAAATGCTCCTGCTTAAGGAGTGTCAGGTCCTGACTCACCAGCAGGAACCACCAAGCATTCACGGAGGGGACTGTCTTCATCTCAGACCATCTCCGGAAGCAGAAAGGGAAGGCCTTGCCAGCTCCGACAGCAGTGTGTCCTTACGACTGAACACTGGCCGAGAGTGACCAGGAAAAGCAAGTTGTGAACGCTCCCATTCGTCAGCACAGATACAAGACTCCCAGCCCACCTAAGTGCAAACCAAATCCACTAGTTACAGAAAAATGTAATTTGCTTGTGGGGGCGACCTCCAAAAAGTTTGTGGAAAATGAGGTATTATGAAAAAGAAAAAAAAAATACATGGATTACAAATTTTTAATCGAAATTAGCATCTTTTTATTCCATTTTTGAAGCCCCCACATGCGTGTTGCCCATACTATTGATATCCAGAAAGTCAAGGTTGATTTTACATTAGATAACCCACACTGCTGTCACACCAAAGGAGAAGACTACAACACCTTCTCCGCAGACCTTTCGAAAGCATTTGTAAAATTCAACATGCATCTGTGATGAAAACCTCTCGTCTAAATGGGACTGAAAGTTTCTGCTGAAAATCACACAGCAAAGATTATGACTAATGACGTCTGAGCGGATGAGCAGGACACCCCACGCTTCCCGCCATCATCCTCTCTCTTGCACAATATAAACTCACAAAGTAATAAAATGAGAAGAAATAAAATGTTCAATGACCAGGAAGGAAGGAATAGAAATATGATTACTAGTGAATAATATTCTCACAAAAGTCAAAATTTAAACTGAAGATATGTTTTAATAGAATTCACTAGAGATGATGAATGGGTTTGTGAAATACTTAAAAATAATCAATTTTTTTATACTCCAACATCAAAATATTGGAAGATGAAAAAATATCATTGTAAAAATATCAAAATGTATGAAGTGTCAGGGAAGAAAATGTAACAAACAATACTGTGGAGAAAATCAAGAGGCATTAAAGATGGCGTAAAGGGAAAAGCGTAACTTAGCAGATTGGAACAGCCCATCTGCGGGCTCAGTGCGATCACAGGTAACAGGGAAAGGGATTCTGAAGCTGACGTGGGACCGGGAAGTGCTGGCAAGCAAAGTCTTTAAAGAAGAAAAGCCAAGAGGGAACACTCACCCTGGAAAATGGCTCTGACACCGTACGGCGGCGTCACAACTTCACGGCAATAATGCCATGAAAGCAATGATGCACACATCCCAAATCGTGTTTTCCTTAAATCACTTTAGTTTGAAAATCTTCTGCTTAGTATTTTATATTTGGACATTTTATAGATCAAATCCTATTGATTGTAACTCATCTACACATACAAACCAATCAAGCCAGGAATTTGCTTTCCTTTTCCTTTTTAATCTTTTTTCCCCTCGTGTTTGGGGCTCATGTCTTCTGGTTCTGTGCAGAGTACACTACATCCACTTGGACACTATTTCCCCGCCCTGGACTGTGGAAATCCGAGATCAGACGAAATCGGGTGCGTTCAGGGTGGTATGGCCGTAGACTGGACTGTGGAATACTAGAGCTTACACCTGCTGTTGCTTCCATCTGAATCTCTAGCTTGCATCCCCTCACCTTCGCCAACCTCTAAGAACTGCTAGTCTAAGTTCAGATTAACTTTAAAAAAAAAAAGATTTATTTATTTTTATTGGAAAGGCAGATGTACAGAGAGGAGGAGAGACAGAGAGGAAGATGTTCCATCCAATGATACACTCCCCAAGTGGCCACAATGGCCAGTGCTGTGCCGATCCAAAACCAGGAGCCAGGAACTTCTTTCTGGGTCTCCTACGTGGGTACAGGGTCCCAAGGCCTTGGGCCGTCCTCGACTGCTTTCCCAGGCCACAGGCAGGGAGCTGGATGGGAAGTGGAGCTGCCGGGATAAGAACCGGTGCCCATATGGGATCCTGGTGCGTTCAAGGCGAGGACCTTAACCATTATGCTATCGCACCGGGCCCCAGATTAACTTTTTAAACAAACAAACAATAACGAAAACCTTGCACCATGAGATTGAACATACAGTATTTGTTCAACTACTTCGCTAAGCATAAGGACCTGCAGTTCCACTCACACTGTGCAAACGACAGGATCTCCTTCCTTTTATGGTGACTATTCCACTGCACACACACTCCTGGCTTTGTTTATCCATTCACCTACCAGTGGACATGACAGTTAATTCAGTATCTAGACTAAATGGTACTGCGATAAACATGGGAGTGAAGGAATATTTTTAATCTGCTTTTTCATTTCCTTTGCAAATGTACCTACAAGTGAGACCGTTCGGTCATACAGCATATTTATTTTTAAGTTTTTGAAGAACTTCTACCCTGTTCTCTCTAGTGGTTGTACTGGGTGAGCATTTCTACCAACAGAGTGAAATACCAGTTATCCTGACTTTGTATAACATGTAAGAACAGATTGTTGTTGAAGCATTAAGAAGGATAAAGCATCACTTCAGAGACAGCCCCAATGACAACAGCATGAATTCTGCTAAAATTGGAGCAAGACCAGACATCAAATTAATGCTGAAGCTTGTGTGAAAGAATGATGAAATAATTGATGCTTTATGAAAAGTTTATGGGGACGTTTAGGGGGCAAGACCCCCAAATAAATCAGCAATTTGCAAATGGATAACTCACTTAAGAAGGGGCAAGATGATGTTGAAATAAGCCCACCGGGGCTGGTGTCACGGCACAGTGAGTTAAGCCACTACCTGTGATGTTGGATCCTGGTTGCTCCACTTTGGATCCAGCTCCATGCTAATGCAGCTGGGAAGGCAGTGAGAGATACCACAGGTACTTGGACCCCTGCAAGAAGTTCCTGGCTCCTGAATGTGGTCTGGCTCAGCTCTGGCTGCACTGGAGTATCTGGGTTCAACTCCCAGCTCCAGCTACGCAGTCCAGCTTTCTGTCAATGCAGCCTCTGGGAAGAGGCAGTAATGGCTCAAGGAACTATGCTCCTGCTACCCACATGGGAGACCTGGTTGAGTACTGGCCTCCTGGTTTTGGCCCTGGTCACTGCAGGCATCTGGCAAATGAACTAGTAGATGGAAGCTCTGTTTGTGTGTGTGTGTCCACCAGTCTTCTCTCTCTCCATCTTTCTCCCTCTCCAAACAGAATGTATATATGTATGTATGTATATGTGTGTGTGTGTGAATATATATATATATTCCTTGGGTGCATAATAATTTACAATTTAGAGGCCAGAGAGTGGGACATCTTACAGATTTACTGGGGAGATCTTGGTGAAAACCTAGTCATGCATAGTCATGCAAAATACACACGTTCCAACGACAGCCTGCATACTCCAATGCTTAGGTGAGTGTCTTTCAGGCAAGTCACCATTCCCTATCAATCAGCTTGGGCATCTACATACAAATGAGGAAAGCTTGATGACATTCACTGCAATGAAGAGTTGGTGGAGGCAAGGAGGATGATTATTTGAGATCTCAGAAGGCTGGGAGGAACTGGTTCTGTACACAATAGCAGATACATAATCTTCATGTTGCAGAAACTGGAACTGGATCTGGTGAAATCAGCCTAGAGTTCCGGGGCATGCTGGCATGCACACTCACTTCCCTCCTGCAAGGGGCAGTTTGCTAGACACTCAGGGCAGTTCACACTGGCTCCTGTCTGGACCACTCAGGGCAGCTCACACTGGCTCCTGTCTGGACCACTCAGGGCAGCTCACACTGGCTCCTGTCTGGACCACTCAGGGCAGCTCACACTGGCTCCTGTCTGGACCACTCAGGGCAGCTCACACTGGCTCCTGTCTGGACCACTCAGGGCAGCTCACACTGGCTCCTGTCTGGACCACTCAGGGCAGCTCACACTGGCTCCTGTCTGGACCACTCAGGGCAGCTCACACTGGCTCCTGTCTGGACCACTCAGGGCAGCTCACACTGGCTCCTGTCTGGACCACTCAGGGCAGTTCACACTGGCTCCTGTCTGGACCACTCAGGGGAGACAAGAGTACTCGGGTTCCCATAGTTTCCTCCCATGGACACAGAATGAGAAATTTCTTCCATGGGAATAGGCCGACACTGCCAAGTATTAGTCAAACTCCCAATGGCATCCTTGACTTTTGGTCTCTAGTGGCTCTTAAAAGAATCTTAAAAGAATTATGTGGAAAACAACTGGCTGCCTATCAAGAAAATGTATCATTTTCTTCCTTACTGTGTGATGGCAGTTTTTTTTTTTTCATGTTTGCTTCATTTACCATCTGCAGATCTGAGCTTCTCAGGAAAGCTCCTCCACTGATGTTATGTTGTTGGCTGTCCCAAGACCCTTCTCCTTCCTATCTTTGCACACCCACTACATATCTTATCTCTTTCAGGACACAGTAACTTCTTGGAAGATAGAGGGTTCTTTTCTGACGCACTTCAGGGTCCCAACAACATCTTTCCTAGTTCTCCTGACACAGCTGGTGCTAACTAAGATGTTTGTTTTAAGAGTGAATAGACCTTTTATCTCTTATGTAATAAACACGCAGAATCAGCATGTACCTGTTGGTGCTAATTACGTGGAACCTGATATAGTGGTCTAAACATATTAAAGACTTCTCTTATAAAAAGAAATGATTGAAGGGACTGACGTGATGGCTCACCTTGCATGCACCAGGATACCATAGGGGTATTGGTTCTTGTCCTGGTTGCCTCCCTTTCCATCTAACTTTCTGCTTGTGGCCTGGGAAAGCAGTGGAGGATGGCCTGAAGCTTTAGGATCTTGCACCCACGTGGGAGACCCAGGGGAACCTCCTGGCTCTTGGCTTCGGATTGGCTCAGTCTGGCCACTGTGGCCATTTGGGGAGTGGATCAGCTGATGCAGGATCTTTCTCTCTGTCTCTCCTCCTCTCTGCGGATATGCCTTTGCAATAACAACGAATAAATCTTTAAAAAATAATAAAACAAGTTGGAGGAAATGGCCATCAGAGTTCAACTGAGTTCCACTGAATAGGGGCTAGCACTGTGGCATGCCATACTAAGCCTCTGCCAGTGACACCAGCATTCCATATGGATGCTGGTTTGAGTCCTGGTGTCTTCCCTTCTTATTCAGCTCCCTGCTTATCACCTGGGAAAACAGTGGATAATGACAAAGCCTTGGGCTCCTGTATCCATGTGGCCCCTGGTTCTTGGCTTCTGACTTCATATCGGCTCAACTCTAGCCACTGTGGCCATTTGGGGAGTAAGCCAGTGGATGGAAGATGTTCTTCTCTCTGCCCCTCCTTCTCTTTCTGTAACTCTTGCAAATAAAAACAAATACATCTTTTTTTAAAATTCCATTGAATAGCCCCTTATCCACAAGGGTAGCTGGGAAGTAAAGCTGTTTGGCTTGGCACAGTCCCAACCCTGAATAAGATCTGAACTATGTTTCTAAGGAAGAAAGGGAGATCTGACATTGAGCATGCCGGCTCAACTCTTTGCCATAAAAGGTCATAACCGTTCATCAGTGTTTGTTTCCTTAAAAAAAAAAAAATCACGCTTCTTCCAGATTTGTCTTCAAAGTCTGCAGGTAACTGATTGACAGTTGTCCAGCCTTGACATAGAAGGATTTTAATGTAATCTCATCTGCCCAATACTAACCCCCAACAAATGAGCTATGGCTGTTTTTCTTTTCTGTCTAAGTGAAAGGCACCATCTTGTGTTTTCTGCCTTTGACTCAAAGCCACAACTGGCATCATCAGACTAACCAGAGGTGGAGCACTTGTGAGTGGCACAAAACACTTGGTAATTAAAATAGTTCTTGCTTGAGACCATTTGCTTCCCATGCAGTAACATATCCATTGCAGGGTTTTGATAAAATCCTGTCGCATTCATCGGCTCAGCATGTGAGTCTAATTGTCCGATGGATGTATTTGATATGAAATATTAAATTCCAATAAGACAGAGGGAAAGGCAGTTGAAGGGGCAGTTATTGTGAGTGGCTCATAATGAGACTACCTTTTAGACATGTTCATTTCCTCCTGGAAGTTTTTTCGATGACTGAGATACAAGTGACTAAAGATGAGAGCAGACCGACGTGATCACTCTGCCATTCAGTCAGTAATTGTGGAACATACACTATCGGTCAGGCATTGCTAGAGGTCAGAGATATAAATGGAAATTTAAAAATAAGTCTCTTATATGTCATAACATAGAAGTAAGGGAAGGATGTCCAGCGCTTCTGGATAAGGTAAAAAAAAAAAGTGCAATTATAGCTGAGTAAATGGCTTAAAATTCCATTAGAATATTTTAAGCTTTAATGCAGGAATTTACACAGAATTACAGGAAATGAAATTTAAAACCAGGCCTGGAAAGCACTCAGTACATTAAAGGTAGGTCATTTGCAGGAGAAAGAATCATTACATTATCAGGAATTGAAATTGGTTCATTGAAAAGTGAATTTGGCAACTTCCTACACTGGCAGTCAAAGCGTGTCCCTGAGAAGCTGCCTGACCCAGAGCTGCAGGGGCTCAGTACCCCGGGGGTCTCCAGGGTGTCCTCCTAGGCTTCTGACCTCGTAATAGTAATTGGTTTAACATGTTTACTTTTTTCCTCTGGATGAAAAATTTATAATCTTCAGAAAGTATAAAGACTCAAATTTCTTTTATGCATTCTATGTAAATACAACCATTATGGTGTCCTATGCATATTCTATTAATGTTTTAAATGATTTTGAAAGGCTATAAAGGATGGCTGGAGGAAAATTATAAGGCTGATTCTGTGCATTGACAAGTGTGACTTGAATGCTTACGAAGATAGCCCTCCCTTGCGGTATTTGAAATGTTTCAGAGGGTCAATTGTGTTACAACTTGACTTTGAGGTAGTCAAGGGAATATTTGCTAAATATGTAAATGATTATTAACATCAAATATATGGCATAATTAAAGAGGGTAAGTGAAAAGCATTGTTCTTATTTTCATTAAAATGATAAAAATTGTAAAAGTAAAGAGCTATTTAGCTTAAATATTCAAAGGAAAGAAAATTTTACCATTCGCAGCTATAGTAATAGACTGTGGGTTGAAACAAGTGTTCATAAGGATTTCCCTCTGGACACAAAAGCCCACCCAAGACAGTAAAAGCCCCATGGAGGGCTCCAAGTTCAAGGTCAGTCATTACAGCAAAAGTGGGGGGGCGGTTGCAGACCTGTCACTTGGGAGCTATCAAAACATCCACGCTTATTATACATGAGGAATCACAGCTGTCCATATTTCTGGGGTATACACAGATGCTAGGATTGTGATTACAATGTAGAATTACAAAACCACGCCAACCAACCCATCTACCACCTCAAGCACTTGACATGTGCTATGATAAGTGCATTGGAGATTCACCCTTCTGGTGACACTACCCTGTATAAGGCTCGATTATTAGCCCTGTACAGATCTCAAAAAATAAATTCCTCCTCCTGCCTAAAGTTTGATTTGTGCCCTCTGGACTTCATGTCCATGTTATTCCCAACCAACAACATCCAGTAATTACTGTTCTCTCTGCTTCTTTGTACCCAGTTGTTTTTAGATTCCATATGTAATTTGATTTTCTATGTTTGGCTTAATTTACTTAGTGTAGTATTTCACCTCCATTGTAAAATTACAGAAGAAAACATCAGAAAAAAATTGGCATGACACTGATCTGTGCAGTATCATTTAGATTTCACTCCAAACTTGCAGGCCACAAAAAAAAAAAAAAAAGGAAATGGGATGACATCAAAATTAAAACCTTCTGCCTAACAAAGGAACAATTAGCAGAGCCAAAAAATAGCCTGTAGAGTGGGAGAAATATTTATATCACACATCTGATAATGGATTAATATCCAAAATGAATTCAATAAACTAGGAAAAAAAACCCCAAGTGACAAGATGAAAAAGTGGGAAACAAACCTGAATAGGCATTTCCCCCAAAGAAAACATACAAATGGCTAACAACGGATACATCAAAACTGCTCAGTATCACTAATCATTAGAGAGACAAAAACTAAAATGACCAAGTGCTCTCTCGTCATACTTACTGCAGCGGTCATTCCCAAAAGGATGAGAGCAAGTTTAGGTGGAGGAAAGGGAACATTTATATACTGTTGGTAGGATCGTAAATTAGGACAACTGTTATGGAAAACCGGGATAGAAGTTCTAGAAAAAAATTAAAAATAGAATTGCCGTATAATTCAACAACCCCATTTTTGGGGGGGTAATTACCTAGAAGATTTGAAATCTGTGTGATGAAGAGATATTGGCATGCCTGTGTTCATTATAACACTATTCTCAATAGTCACGTTATGAAATCACCATCAAGTGACCATCAAGCCAAAGTGATGGAGACAGTCTCCACACACACACACGGAAGCAATTCTGATGTTTTTATAATCAAAGTCGGTGGGGTTCATGCTCTGCCATCCTGTGGAGGATGCTATGGGAAGTCTGGAGGGGCAGCAAGCGAGGGTGGATTTGTGATTCTAGCAAGAAGCCAAGCAGGGATAACTTTAAAAACATTCACATCCAACACCAAGAGGAGTAAAAACAATGAGTGACTGAATGACATCATCTCCAAGTCTAAACCATAGACTGAGAAATGAGGAATCCCTGGCTGCCTGCCATTCCCAGGTCCACCTGCTGGCTAGTATTATCTGTCCCCTGGATGGGAGGCCACACTCAGCTCTCTTGTTAACAGGGAGGTTGTGGGACAATGGGAAGTCCCTTTTCTAATTGTCCTGATTGTTCTTCCCAAAAGGTGACCGCTCAAGACCACCAGACAGTGCTTGAAACCACCAGCAAAGTGGGTTTGGTGCTATGGTATAGCAAGGAAAGCCCCTACCTATTGCACTGGCATCCCTTATGGGCACAAGTTCAATCCCCCAATGGTTCAAGACCTAGCTGCTCCACTTCTGATGCAGCTCCCAGCCAATGCACCTGGGAAAGCAGTGGAAGAAGCCCCTGGACCCACATGGAATACCCAGACAAGCTGCTGGTTCCTGGTTTTGGACTATCCCAACTCCAGTAGTGGCAGCAATCTTGGGAGTGTACCAGCAAACAAAAGATCTCTCTATGTTTCTTTTTTTTGTTATTTATTTATAAGCAAACAAATCTTTAAAAAAAAAAAAGTCAAGGGGAGTGAGGATGTTGTTGAGCGGGCTAAGCTACTCATGAGCAAGCTTGATAATATGACACTCCACTTGAAGATGCACCCAGAAGAGTCCAACTCAGAGGCAGAAAGTAACTACAAGGAGTTGAGCAGGGAAAAAAAGGAGTTTGTGTTAATGGGAGTAGAGGTTCAGCCAGGGAAGATGACAAAGTTCTGGAGAAGGGTTTTGGTGATGGCTATAGAGCATGAATGGGGTGAGTGTTTGGCCAAGTACATAAGATATTGGGTAAGTCAAGAATAGAGTGTGGAGTGGGCTACAACATTAACCAGCTCATACAAAGCCCAGGATGGAGGGGGCAAACTATGCTGGGTAAGTGCCTATCACCTGCTGGCACATGTGAGATCTCAGTCTTGGAGTGGACCTGGTGGGGAAACTTGGGAAACTCCCCTGGTGGACAGTAGCTCCCCTGGTGGACAGTAGCAGGTGAGCACGTGATTCAGGCCTGGGTGTTGTCAGGCCGGGAAAGGTAGTTTCACCTGCTGGCAAATGTGTGGGTTGGATCTGGATAGGGGTAGATCAGGCAGGGCTGTGCCAACCTTAGCCCACTGGCTTGTGCAGGAGCCAGGATGGAGTGTGGGTAATGTTAGGCAAGGCTATCACACTTACTAGTTTGCATGAGCCAGGAATGGGAGTAGACTGGACAGGGTTAGGCTGCAGTACCCGCCAGCAAGACTTGGAAATGGGGTAAATTTATTGCAACCAGGACAGCCCAGGTTGCAATGTCCAATGGCAAAGGTCAGGATGAAGGATGGGCTATGGTGTGCTGGTTCAGAGCAACCACTGGCATGTGCAAGATCTATGGCTGGGAATGGACCTGAGTGGGGAGCTAAGCAGATGCCCCAGCTGGGTTATGGTTCCCACCTGTGAGCACGAGAGCCAGATTGGGGGCAATGATCTGGGCTGGACATGACTGCAGTGTCCCTTGACGTGGGTGTGGACTGGGTCTGGAGTATGCCAGAACCACTAATGCTCATGAGAACCAGGGTGGGTGTAGGATGGCTAGGCTAGGTCTAGGTACCTGATGAACCATGTGTCTAGTTGTGGACCAGGTGTTACTAGGTGTGGACCAGGTGTCACTGGGCTGTAGCACCCAAAAGCAGGAACCAGAATGGGTGAGGGCCAGTTGGGCAAGGCCACTGTTCCTGTCAGGACAGGAGGTAGACTAAGTCAGGCTGGCCCAAGGAGAGCTGTGTGGGAGAGCTGCCACTGGGAGGAGACCTGATAGAGGAACTCCTTTGTCAGGATGCAGTTCCTGCACGTGAGCAAAAGAACCAAGGCTAGGAGCAGATGAGGCCAGGTTATACTACCCGGCAGCATACATGTGGGTCAAGTTCGGGGTTAGGCCAGGCTGGGCCAGTCCATAGCATCCACTGGCAAATCTGAGAACTAGGATAGAATACAAGATAGGCCAGGTTGGGCCACAACACTAGCCAGTTCACCTTAGGGCCAGGACTGGGGGGGGCTGGTTGGCCTGGGCTAGGCTATAGCACCAGCCAGTATGAGCTGAAACTGGGGGCAGACTGGGCCAGGCCAGTCTATAGCACCCAAGGGAAATACTGAGGTGAGGTGGGCTGTACCAACCACCAGCACACATGAGACCCAGCAGTTGGTGGGGGGGTGGTCAGACCCAGCAGAGGGGCTGCAGGGGCTCCCCAGCTGGGCCACTCTTCCCACTGGTGAGTGTGAGAGCTGTAACTGGAGGCAGACAAGGCCAGGCCAGGTTACAAGAACTGTTGGCCTGCATGTGGGCTGGGTCAGGGGAGAACCAGACTGGGCTAAGCAACACTGGGGCATGCATGAGGCAGAGTAAGTGTAGGACGGTTGTGCACTTTGCTGTATTATCAGCTGGCAAACGCTGGAACTAGGGCAAATGCTATCAGGCTAGACTGTAGAACCACCTGATGAAGGGGCCCAGTAAAGAAATGGTGGGCATCTCTCAAATGGGCTGCAACTCCTACTGGTGTGCATGAGAACCAGGGCTGCGGACAGGCCTGGCCAGATAGGCAGCAGTACCCGTTGGGTTGTGGGCTGGACGGTGGGGTCAGCTGAGTTGAGTTAGGCTTCAATGCCCATTGACACGTATAAGAGCTGAATGGGATGCGGCACAGACTGGACCAGTCTGCGGCACAAACTGCCAAGCAAAGCAACCAGGGCTGGGGGCGGGCCTAGTGGAGGTTGTTGAGACTGCTTTGACTAGGCTGCAATTCCCGTGTTGTATGTGAGTGCTGAATGTGTGGTGGGCAGGATTGGGCTGGGCCACAGCAGCCACTGGTTTGTGTAAAACACGGGGCTGGAGATAGAACTGACCCACAATTGCAACTACTACTGTGTGTGCAGGTTGATGTGGGTGACAGATGGCACCAGACCCCACACTGCAAGCATACACAAGTCACGTCAGGGATAACTTCAGACAAAGCTTCTGTGGGGATCCTCAGAACTCCAACTATGGGGAGAATTGTAGGATCTGTGGTCTGCCCATGGAGTGCATGTGTCAGAACTGGGCTTCCTCGCTGGAAAGGATGGAGCAGTGGCCAGCGTATCCAGATGCATATGGCGGATATGGCAGTCCATTGGGGCCTACAGAGGACATCTGGTACCACAACAGAGGAAGGAGGGCAGAACAAGTTGGACAACTACCCCAACCAAATGTTGACAGCAAATATCTGGGCAAATGGAGACTCTTAGGTAGACTATATCAGCCAACGGAACTTGGACGGATCTCCTCATCCTTACATCAGCAAGATCGACAGCATTTCGAACTATCAAATCCATTTGAGCAGAACCCTCCGAGAAGCTCCACACTGGGGACCCTGGGCTAACATCAGGTGGACATTTCCCATCCCTGGTACTGAAACAGTTGGGAGGCTGGGTGTGACTTTGCCCCTTGTATTTCCCTTCCCCCAGATATAGGAAGAAGAAAAAGAAAATGTGGAAACAATGGTCTCACCCACTTTCCCCTAATCCTCAACTCTTCCCACCCTGGTCAACGATGTAAACAATATCAAAAATAAAAAATAAAATTATTTTTAAAAGATAGATGTGAAAGTTAAAAAAACAATAACATGAGGACTATTGATGTGAACTACACAAATATGAGGCTAGTTAGAAATTAAAATACAAATTTATTTTATTGTAAAAGTGTTTGAAAAAAAAAAAACATGCTGGGTAAGAGGCCCATTGTCCCACATAGGAGTACCTGGTTTTGACAGCTAGCTAGTTCCAACTTATGTTTCCAATTTCCTGGTAGTACAGATCCTGGAGGCAGTAGCGATGACTCTATGACTGGGCTCCTGCTACCTGTGTGGGAGATGAAGGTGGAGTTTCCAGTCCCCAGCTTTGGCCAGGCCATATCCTGGCCATAGCAGGCGTTAGAGAAGTGAGCCAGTCAACAGAGTTCTGTCTCTCTGTCTCTCTCCTTCCTCCTATGTCTGTGCCTCAAATACTTTTTTTAAAAAAACAATGATCAACATACTTCGTGTCACTGCATTATATGCTTAAAAATTTTCAAAATGGTAAATTTTATGCTAGAAGTTTTACTAAAACCAAATATAAGATTAAGGCATTTTAACCAAAAAGTTAGTTTCAGAGAAAAAAATAATTTCAAGAGATAACAATGTCAACATTCTAATTAAAAATCCCTAGAAAATTAGAATATCCTATCCACAAAAATAAGACTACTTGATTTGTAACAAAGCCCAAGAGAACATCAGAAAGGCTTCCTGTAAATGAAAACTTAGTTGCCAAATGAAATGTTCACTGGATGAATTGAGAGGTCTGCCACTAAAATCAAGCCAGAAGAAACCTGTAGAATGTGGAACGCCAAGGAGGATGTGAGACAGACATTAAGAGATGTGAAAATAGAAACTTCTGGAAGCAGGGCAGAGAGACAAAGAAGGAAGAAGCAAGCAGATTAAACAGTGAGCAGATCCCCGAGCAGAAGGCAGCATTCGGACGGCCAGGGCCCACTCTGTACGACCAGAAAGAAGGCAGAGCCTCATCCTGGGGAAATTCCATGAGTCCAGAGAAAAGAGTCCAAAAAGGAGCTTGCCTTCCATGAGGATCCATCAGCTGACACCAGAACTCGCCTCCGTGCACCTGCTGCTCAAAGACAACAGAGCCATGTCTCAGGATGCTGGCATGACAGGAACCAGTCCTGCAGGGTCCCCAAGGCCTTGGAGAGCTTCTAGTCGCCAGCTTATGGGATTTGAGGTAGCACATGGGGGGGAAAAGGGAAATCAGAAAAGAGGAACATGAGAGAAGGGACACACCAGTGACAGAATATGCCTGGGAGGAAATGGAGAAAGCCGAGGAAAAATCAGAGTGGAACCTGGGCCCTGGGAGCGCTTTCCTCTGGTAGGTAGAAGTTTGCAGACTGAAAATTCCATCTCCTTTTATTTGGGTGTAATCACACTACTTATCTCTACAATAATGAATAATCATACCATAAATACTCTTTTATTAACTTTAATTTTAGTAGTCCATAGATAATTAGGGCTATAGAACAGAATGAAAATATAATACGCACTGACAGCTTAAGAACATTAAAATAACAATCTATAGACTTAATTAGGGCTACACAACAGAATGAAAATGTAACACACACTGACAGCTTAAGAACCTTAAAATAACGATAAATCAGCAGTTCCAGGGAGGGGAGGTGGGAACAGTGTATGAATGTGCTCATCTTTCATAGACACAGTACAGGGCAGATTAATCAAACTATGGAAATAGAATTTCCAGCAGTGCTTTTCACATGACAGGTCATGACCTATTCATAGGTTTTGCAATTAATGGAGGGATCCTCACTAGTATTTTTAGAAATAAAATAATAAAAGAGAACTGGAAATAGTACAGTGCACTGCCTATTTTTAAATTAAGTATTTACTGAGAGTCTTGCTTTGGTGAGGGGTGTGTTGGGAGATGGATGCGAGGCGCTTCCTGTTCCCAGAGGCACAGCCCGGCTTCCCTCTTCTACATTTATTTATTTTTAATTGGAAAGGTATATTTACAAAGGGAAGAGAGAAAGAGCAAAAGAGCTTCCATTCACTGGTCCACTCCTCAAGTGGTCACAATAGCCAGAACTGAGCCAATCTGAAGTAAGGAGCTTCCTCTGGGTCTCCCATGCAGATGCCGGGTCCCAAGGCTTTGACCCATCCTCTACTGCTTTCCCAGGTCACAAGCGGGGAGTTGGCTGGGAAGTGTACTGTTGGGATTTGCCCCCTAAACCAGACCACCAGATGAGAATGCTGCGGGAAGCAGACTTCCTGCTGGGATTGCCAGCAGCCATGCTGGCGAACCTTGCCTGGGGAGGTGTGTGGCATTTCACTATCTCTTACTCTTCTTTTAGTGATTGTGGCCTAAATGTAACCGAGTACAAAGGTCTATTACGTTTCTGTAATTCATGTTAGATTATACTGTTGCCTGAAACCTGCTGATTTCCCAAATTCCTTATGATCTATCTTTAGAGTGCTTGTATGCTATTGTTTAGTTAACTAGTAACTTTTACCTGACTGCCTGCTCTGCAAAAATCTGAGTATAAAAATTTCCAGAAAAACTCAATAAATTATGTATTGGTTTATTTTGCCTTGGCATTTGCTTTGTCCCAATTCTTCTTGGTGAGGTTGTAATACCTTGAGTCTCGGTCCCCTCTAGAGGGACCCTCCAAGAAGTGGCCCCTGAACAGGGACCCGAAGAGAAACCCAGAGGTGGCCATGGGTGATGCCAAAAGACCTACTGAGCTAAGATATCACAGGGTAATGTGACAAGCTCAGTCCACTTCCTTTGCTATTCTCCTGCATCATATTCTTTTTTTTTTAAAGATTTGTTTATTTATTGGAAAGTCAGATATACAGAGAGGAGAGACAGAGAGGAAGATCTTCCATCCAATGATTCACTCCCCAAGTGGCCACAATGGCCGGTGCTATGCTGATCCGAAGCCAGGATCCAGGAACTTCTTCCAGGTATCCCACGTGGGTGCAGGTTCCCAAGGATTTGGGCTGTCCTCGACTGCTTTCCCGGGCCACAAGCAGGGAGCTGGATGGGAAGTGGAGCTGCTGGGATAAGAACCGGTGCCCATATGGGATCCCGGTGCCTTCAAGGCGAGGACTTCAGCCACTAGGCCATGCCGCCGGGCCCATCCTGCATCATATTCTTAAGAAAAATGGGGCATGAGTCTCAGGGCCAGCTAGATCTCTATCTAAAGGTTGTTGATGAATTTAATCCTTGGTTTCCAGAAGAGGGATCATTAGTTTTGGAAACATGGACTAGAGTTAAACAAAATATGGAGAAGGCATTAAAATAAGGAAAAAAGGTGCTGATAGATTTTTAGCCCATTTGGGCACTGTAAAGTGGTTCTCATGTGTGAGCCATATGTGGGTATGGACCAGCCATGGCTGGGCTGAAACATCCAACAGCAAGGACCAGTTTGGGTTAAAGGCCAGTCAGGAAAAGCCACTGTTCCTGCTAGGACAGGAGGTGAACTGAGTAGGGCTAGCTCATGGACCCCCCTGGTATGCGCGAAATCTGGCATTGGGAGAGGTTCTGATGGAGGAGCCTGGGCAACTCCTCTGGCAGGACACAGTCCCTGCAGGTAAGCGCAAGCAACATGATAGGAAACAGCCCAGAACAGGCCATGGAAAGTTACCCACTGGCGTACATTTGGCATACATACTCAGGGGAAGACCAGGCTGGATCTGTTCACGTCATCCACTGGCAAATCCAAGCACCAGAACAGTGTGGGTTGAGCCGGGTTCGGTTGCAACAAAGACTAGTGCACAATATGGAATGCCAAGGTGAGGTTGCCTGTACCAGAAGTGACCGCAGTACCCAACCAGCAAGTGTGAGAACCAGGAAGGGAGGGGGCGGAGCTGGCAGGGGAATAAGGGAGGGTTCCTTTGCTGGACAGCGACTCCCACTGGAGAGCGTGAGCTGGGATGGGGGCAGACCAGACCAGACAGGGCTACAACACCTGTACGCCTCAGGTGGACTAGATCAGGGAAAAGCCAGGCTGGGCTGATTATTCAGACTGGTGCAAACAAAATTAGAGTGCGTGAGGGTTGTTTGGGCTTAGACGCAGCATCAGCTGGCAGAAGCTGGCACTAGGGGCTAGTTCTGTCAAGTCAAACCACAGAACTACCTGGAGAGTGCATAATCTGGGAGTGGGAGAGGCCTGGGAGGGAAATAGTGGGCTCATTCCTCTTGGGTTACCACTTCCACGGGAGGGCACGAAAACCAGGACAGGGGCTGGGGTGGAATGGGGTGTGGGACAAACTGGACTACTGCTACACATACTGGCAAACCAGGGTAGGGGGTGGGCCTGGTGGGGGTTATTGCGGGTCACTCCAACTAGGCTGCAGCTCCCACTGGTTTATGCGAGGGCTGAGTATGTGCTGGGCAGCAGAACCAGGCTGGACTGCAACACCCGTTGGTTCCAGTGGAAGTCAGGGCTAAAAACAGAACCAACCCAGCAATCACATCCACCAGCTGATCAGGGCGATGGGCTGTGCTGGGCCCTGTACTTGCTAGTACATACAAGAATCTGGTCTGAGAACACCTCAGACAAAGATTCTTTGGAGATCTCCCCAATCAAAATGCTGGACTCAGAACCCTAACCAAGAAAAGAGAACAACAGGTCAATCAACCATCTCAGCTATATGTTGGCAGTGAAATACTGGGCAAACAGAGACTCTATGATGGACTATGTCAACCAGTGGATTCTTCAAAGACCTTATAGTGTTTGGAGTAGCAAGATTGGCAGCGATTCATAACTGGTGAATTATCAAAACCACTTGAGCAAGAACCTCGGAGCATACCCTATATCCGGGACTTGGGAAGGGTGGGAAATTGGGTGGGCCTTCTCCCTTAATACCCCCCTTTAAACATGAAGAAAATAATATGGAAATAATAGTCTTACCCACTTTCCTATAGCCCTTGAACCCCTTTACCCTAATTAACTATGTAAAGATTGTCAAAAACATAATAAAAAAAATTTTTTTTAATTTAAAAAAGTGGCTCTTAGCATGGTTCAGGAGGATGGGCCAATGCTGAGAAAAAAGGCTGAGGAGTCTTTTCAGGAATACAATTTGGCTGGGGAGGTCCATGAGCAGGTTAATTGTGAAAAGGAAAAGGTGTTGCCAGATCCGGAGCCTGGGTCACCATTTCCATGGCCCTTCCTTTATCTCAGTTATCTCCTTCACGAAAGCTTTCCCTCAGATCTCAGAGATCAATGAGTTTGATTCCAAAAAATATAAGGTACAGAGAAAAGAGCGGCTCATGGAACAAAAATGACAACACTAACTAAGGACTTGTGGCACAGCTGTTAAGCTACTGCCTACAATGCACTTATCCCATTGGAGTGCTGATTGGAATACCAACAGCTCCACTTCCAATCCAGCTTCCTGCCTATGCATCTGGGGGAGTAGTAGAAGACAGCCCACAAATGGGAGGCGTGATGGAGTTGCAAGCTGCTGTGTTTGGCCTGATCCAGCCTTGGCCATGGCAGCTTTAGGGCTGATCAGTAAATGAGAGATCAGCCTCTCTCCCGCTCCCTTTTCATCTTTCTCTGTAATTCTTTCAAATCAATCAATCTTTTAAAAAGTATGAAAGAAGTCTTACTGAGTAGAAAGAATGATGATACTTGTGGTTTGGATAATAGTCCTCAAAACGACCTTGGGTTACTGAAGCTTCCTAGGAAGAGAGGAGTGAGCCAAAAGCCTGGCTCCACCACTGCTGGAAGTTGGGAGAGCAGTTGTCCTTTTTAAGACTAGATGTGGGGAGCTGGTGAAGTGGCACAGCACACTAATCCCCCATCTGCAAGTGCCAACATCCCATGTGGCCACTGGTTTGAGTTCTGGCTGCTCCACTTGCCTTCCAGCTCCCTGCTTGTGGTGTGGGAAAACAGTGGTGGATGGCCCAAGGTCTTGGGACCCTGTACCCACATGGGAGGCTGGGAGGAAGCCCCTGACTCTCAGCTTTGGATCAGCTCAATTCTGGCTGCTGCAGTCATTTGGGGAGTGAACCAGTGACTGAAAGACCTCTCTCTGTATCTCTTCTCTCTATAAAAATATGCCATTTCAATAAAAATTGATGAGTAAGTCTTTTTTTGAAAAAAAAAAAAAGACAAAATGTAGGGTCTCACTAATAGAACATTCCTTCTGCTAATAGGGGTTTGGGCCTAACTTTGCACATCTGTGGCCTGAGGGTTATTGTGAGTTGCAGTATTTTGATCACTGGGAGGTTTGATGTAATTACCTGGTTCCTACTCAGCAGAAATCATCCCCTGGTGTCAGCGGTGGAGCTGGGCTTCTCCCAGGGCACCTGCAGGCTCCACACTGGTCACAGCTGATGTCACTTCCTGTAGTGGGACGGCTGGGAAACACCACATCCTCTTGTCAAGGAGCCAGAAGAGCCTGCAACTCGTGGGCAGGGGATTGAAGATCACTGACGATCATGCAGATGGGAACCCTGTACTCAGGGGTGGACATCAGGAAGCCCAATCTCAGAGATGCCCCTCGGCCAGACTTCAGCTTGTGTTAGTGGAGTGACATCTTAGCTTCTAGGGAGAGGAAAGAGACTTCTGAAAGAGGTGTTTCCTCACATGTGGGCATGCATCTGAAGCCAGACAAACCCTGGTAGAAACCGCTCAAGTTCCCACTGGGGTTATGCAGGATTCCATAATGTGTCCAAATTTCATAAAATAGGCTGGTGATTGCAAGGGGCTCCTCCCTCTGCCCTCACTCATGAAAGCACACCTTTTTCAGGATGATGATTGCTGACTTGTGAGGGTACACACCTGCCACTAAGACCAGAAGTTCCAGTGTTCTGAAGATGAGTCCAGAGCGAGTCCTCCTGTGTGCCCTTTCACTGTCGACAGACACTGGGTGGTGTGGTGCCCTGTTTGTCACCAAATAGATAATGACGAAATGACAGCTCATGGTAGCTTTGCTTTATGTGTTCCTTACATGTTAGTAGGATTGAACCTCTCCGTTTACTGTGCACTGCCTGCTTGTTGCTTAACGTATTTTTCTACTGTTGCCTTTTTCTTGTTGATAGACCTATGTCAACATAAATCTCTGGATGAGTCCATGAGTTATGCTTATTACAAATGTTTTCTCCTGTTTCATACTGATTTTTCACATTTTTATTTGTGTCTTTGGATCAGGAAGAGTTTTTACACTTGCATGTAGTTCCATTTATGAAGCCTCCCTGGTCGTGGTCGGTGCTTCAGTCTTGAAATATTAGGAATCGTTTTGGCAATTTTTCAACAGCTCTGCCTATATGGTACAATCCATTTTATATATACCTACACAAATGTGTCAAAATTATAAATATGCCTAGATTACTAAGCTGTCAGGTGCTTTAAACATTATAATTAAGATTGTACAATTAAAGTAAGCATGCAAGCCAATGGTTACTGCCCATTTGGTACTTATTTAGCTCTGCAGCTCCTGTGCTCCATGGCCAGAGCCAACAATTTTCTGATGCTTGTGGGTGGTGACCTTGGAAAAGCTCAGCCTTCTCTTCGATCCCATCCTGATTTTGTGCTTCATAGCAGATATTTGTCGCAATTTTGGATTTAAAAAAATGTTCTGCATAATGATAATCTTACAGAAGACTTAAAATAGCACCAAATTAGGAGACTTGAGTGGCCCTGCAGATTCCCTCTCTTGGTGATCACTGCCACAGCTCCTGGTGGTGTGGCTCTCACTCCTGCTGAAACTGCCCTCTCCACTTCACACTATCTACAAGTAAAGGAAAGAGGGGAGCCCATGTGACCACACCTCTATCTTCCTGTGAGTCCGGCTCCAGCATTCTCATTGGTGGCTGGGAGGAAACCTCTCTCTGTAGGACTTTTCCACCTAACAGAGAAGAGAGAGTAGGATTTGAGATTCCCCAAAACACATGTATATTCACAAGGACTCCCAGAGCTGAATTCACCCAAGGAGCAGGCGGGGATTCAGGCAAGGAAGAAGAGAATTCCTGGAAGAGAAGGTTTCAGAGCTGGTCAAGAACTCTAAGAGCAAAGGCTCCAGGTCTCAGGGGACAACATCCCTGCCGCCCTTCCCCCGTACTGTTAGCACACACCTTTCTTGCAACTTGTTCTCTGGAGCACATGCCCCAGATGAACAATGCTGCGTGAAAAGGAAACTGATGTCTTCTGTGCAATTAGAACCACACACAGGCACAGTGAGCTAGCCCTGCCATCAAGCTAAGAGAACAGCGGCAGACACCTCATGCGCCCTAGGCCCTGGGAAGAGCGTGTGCCTGTCACCACCCACAGTAAAGGCCTCAGGAAACCACGTGGGACTAGCCTGATGGCTAAGTTACACAGAGCAAGATGAAGACGAGGAGGCAACACAGCGGTCATGGGTCCATTACAGTTAGAAAGGCCACTCTTGGTGGCGTGCTTCCATCGCTCTGGCACTCTGACTCTCGGCTTTCCCAGGACAGAAAGCTCATGGTTAACTTTAAGCAGCATCCTAAGATGACCATACCCACATCCTTATGATCATGTATCTTTGAACATATTCACTGTGACAGACACAGGAAAGCAACAGACTCACTGTTGTGGCAGTGCAGTGACTGATACCCCAGCAGAATCCAGCGAACGGTGATCTGAATTGCAGTGGCAGCCAGAACTCCACCAGCAACAAGGTGGGGAGGGATGTTTACTGGGAGCTCAGCAGCTGCACTCAGACAAAGAACTGTCTGTCCTGCTGATCTGTTTGATTTGACCAGGAGCAGAGACAGAGCAGCAGGTCCCAGATGGGCAATATGGGATCAGGGTGAATTTCACAACACAGTTTGTCCCCTAGAGCCGAATTGGGCGCCATTTTGTATGGTGTGAAAAACTTTAAGACTGCAGGGACAACAGTGAACTACATATGTGCTGAGCTGGGAGTGAACTCACTGAGCTCAGTGCATTGCAGTGGTCCCACAGGAAAATAATACTGACTTTGGTTCGTGTGGCTCTCAGACCTAATGGCCAACAGGTTCCAGCAAGATCAGTATCACCAACAACTTAGCTGTATAGGACACCTGGTATCTCCCTAATCCTGGGACCTGCTCCAACCGGAAGTGGGAGAAAGGTTGTATAGACTATGGTGCAGCCTCAGCATGAGCTCACAGAAGGTGGAAAGTGGTGAGTAAGGAGTTGGGGCTGTGGAGATTATGACGGAAGTCTAACATAAGCACCCAGACCTGGAACTCACTAGAGGGAATGGCACAAGTGACTGCAAACAAAGAGCCATGTACCAACTGCAATAAGTAAAATCGAATTGTAGACCTGTGGGTGACACAGCTTGGAAATCTACCACAAGGTGAAGAATCTGATAACCAGAAGTACAATGACCAAGAGCAAAAGAAGAGACAGTGACACAATGAATATTACTGAAGACTCCCCTGCAAAGGAGCAAAACCCTTTGAAAACCTCAGAGTTAACTGAGGCAGACATTGAGAAAATAGAATTTAAAACACTTGTTATAAAGTTTCTTCTCAATGACCAGAAGTGCATAGAGCAGGCATTCAAGGAATTTAATGAATCTGTTACACAGCAAATAACAGCAGTGAATCAAAGGAAAGCTGATATATCAAAAATGAAGAATACAGTGGAGCAAATTAAAAGTACAGTGGAGAGTCTTCAAAATAAAATGAAGCAAGCAGAAGAAAGAATCTCAGAATTGGAAGATATTTCCTGTCATCAGGGGGAAGCAAACAAAAAGCTGGAAGCAGAGCTGGATCAGGTCAAAAAAGTATTCAAGAATTGAAAGACACTATTAAGAGGCCTAATATAAGAGTTATGGGAGTCCCAGAAGGTGCAGAAAGATAAACTGGTTTTACAAACGTATTTAATGAAATAATAAGGGAAAATTTCCCTAGTCTAGAGAAAGAACTGGGAAACAAGATCCAGGAGGGGCACAGAACTCCCAACAGGCTTGACTAAAAGTGATCTTCACCAAGACACATGATTATCAAGCTCTCTTCAATCGAACATAAGGAAAAGATCCTTAAATGTGCACATGAAAAAAATCAATTGACATATAAAGGATTGCCAATTAAACTCACAGGAGACTTCTCACAGGAAACTCTACAGGCCAGAAGAGAATGGAGTGACATTTTCAAGATTCTAAAAGAAAAAAATTGTTGGCCTAAGATAACATACACAGCAAAGCTTTCCTTTGTCTTTGAAAATGAAATAAAATTCTCCCACAGTACAGAAAAGTTAAAAGAATATGTCTCTTTCAAACTTGCCCTAGAAATGATATTTCAAGATATTCTCTTGACAGAGAAGAGGAATAGCACCCACCAAAACCAAAGGTAAATGTGAAGAACATCCCAGTAAAATGACAACAGAAGAATAAATCACTGAACAACCCACTGCTAAAATGACAGGACCAAATTACTATCCATTCATATTTACCCTGAATATAAATGGCTTAAATTCATCAATCGAATGTCATAGATTAGTGAACTGGATTAAAAAAAAAAAACAAAATCCATCTATTTGTTGCCTACAGGAGACATAGCTCACCAAAAAAAAAAAAAGATCTGTGGAAACTGTATCTCTTGGACTTCGAGTTTTTTAAAGTTTCATCTCTTCAGATAGATCATACAGTAGCATCATTTTCTTCAATAAGGTTCTTGATTTTCTTTTCATTTCTTCGGTGACACATTAGTCATTCAGCAGCACGCTATTTAACTTCATGGCATTGTTACTTTCTTTTCTCTTCCTGTTGTTGATTTTGTATTGTGGCTTTTCATTTATGGGAATGTATAGTAACTGTGTAATGTACACTATATCTAGTAGCACGTTATTTAACTTCATGGCATTGTAAATTTCTATTTTCCTTCCTGTTGCTGATTTTGTATTGTGATTTTTAATTTAAGGGGATGTATAGTAACTGTGTAATGGAGACTATCATATCCACATGTGAGGATATAATGCAGTATGCATCTCTATTTCCAGACCAAAGATGGATTCCTAATGAAACTGTTTATTATATCCTGACACTAGGATGTTGGACTCTGTGCCATTGTCCATGCCCACAATGATGGACATATGACTGTGTATGAAGAACTATAGTATAGTAATACAAGGTCTAGAAGTCTTCTGCCCTCCTGTGACTCCCCCAGCAGTCACCTGCCCTGTGGAACCACTAAAAGGAAAGCTGCCCCCTTTTGAGTGTAGCATTCGTTTGACATCTTAAGACTGTCTTCTTGACTCAAAGCTCAAAGCATCCCAACATTTTCACTTTTCCTGATGTAAAGCACTGATAACCAGAAACACATGTTTAAAAAAAACCATAATTATACAACACTTAATCCATAGAACAAATTAGGCCTGGTACAGTGTGATTAAGAAGAGCTATATATATGGAATTGATTACCAAAATTTTAAGAATTTCTGATCCTGCAAATCAATACATCATCTAAAGTTACTAAACATTTACCCGGCTTCACCATACATTTTGATCCTGCAGAAATTCAGCACCTGGACTTTCTCGTGGCCCAACTTTTTGATAACTGATTCATCATTTATCCAAATGGTTATCTAAATGCAGTGTCCTCTGTGGTTGGACTTCCATGCATGGTGGAAGCGGGCATCCATAATACACGTTGGAGAAAAACTGAAGGCAAAGTTCATTCTAGGATGATCAACTAAAAAAATGTCCAGACACAAAACAGTGAACGCCGATGCTCTGTGTACCAAAATGAGAGGCAGGGAGCACCTGCTGGAGACCATTCTCCCATGGGTGGTATTTTGTAAGGAAGTGTCTCTGACCCAAACTTAGGGAGAGACTTACTGGTTAGGGAAGGCAGTTATAAAAAGGTAAGAATAATGAAAAGCTATGACCCCTTAAAAAGAACCGAGAATTTAATCATAGCCTTATTAACCCACTTCAAGGGGTCATAAGAAGCCTTAAACGCATCTTATGTCAGGAAGACAACAGCCCCAAATTTTCCTGACAACGATTTTTCAGAGCCTTTTTTTTTTTCTGTCACTTGCCCCTAAGTTCTGGGTCCCTGATAAAGTCAGACGGCTCTCCAGTGTGCATGTGTGCTTATGTCCTAAAAATAGCAACACGCTTGAGGATATATGAAAAGAGCAAAGTATTTATCTCACTATGCAGTTAAGGACCTTAAAAATATTCATTATTGCAGGATGTTGTATAGCAATTTGAAAACATTAAAATAAGTGGGATGGCTGCTTTGAATTTTTGAAGAATAACACACATATAATTAAGGTCTTTCTTCCTCTGTTTGTACTGCACTTGCTTAGATGTTTCAGCATTAGTAAAGAGGCTCGAGGCAGGAGACAATAATGTGTGTATATAGTAACAAAAAAGAATGGGGAGTGTTTAGCAAATTGAAAATAGTTCTCCATAGACACCCAGTTTGAAGATATTTTCAGATTTTTCTCCACAGCTGGCCTTTCGTCTTGAGTGCACAAATGAGGGAAGGTCTTCAAAGCTAGAAACCCTAGACCAGCTGTATCCTGATTCACTGTAGAAAGGACTAGGGTGATCTTCCCAAATACACAATGAAGGCTAGAACAATGTTTGGAGCTGTTCTCAAGCTGGGTGGTGGTGATGCTGGCACAGTAAGGTGCATGCACAGCTGGCCTCTGAAGTGCATGCTTGTAGTCAAAACCATACATTTCATGTCTGTAGGTGTTTGGCCACACAAACCAGTCATAATTCATCTCCATGTACCTGAAAAGCCCACCTTGCTAGGAACTTCAAACGTCGGATTTGAAGGAAGAAAGGATATGCCTATATTGAATTTACTGGGACTGCCCCCACCCCTTTTCTGGGTTGGCAGTTTGCAAGCTGTTTGCTCATTTCTGGGCAGAAAGCAGTTCAGTGGGTACCAACGACAGAGAAGCAGCAGTTGCTTGGATCAGGCAAGGCCTCTTTGCAGGCAGCCTTTGGATGCTTACCCGAGCTGACTTCACTGCTGAGCCAGCTGCAGGCTGGAGCAGGCAGGTTCAAGGGCTACTGATGCTCCCAGTGTCCTGCTGAGCCAGCTGACTGTGAATGGGACGGGCACAAGTAGTTCTTTGTGCTTCTGGAGCCTGCTGGCAGCAACCAGGCACAATCCCTCTTTATTTGTTCCCCTAGGACCTAGAGCTTTGCTGCTGCAGATGACAGGAAGTAGGGTGCAGAGGATGTTCTAAGTAGAGCCTTGTACAAACTAGGAAAAAATCCTTGGTTAGAAATAACAGCAACAAATGGGAAAGGCAAACCAAACCATGCAGAATAGCTCCTGAGCAGCTCTTCCACTTACGCCCGAAAACACAAAGCATCATTCCGGACTCTAACAGGAATCAGTAGGCACTCCTACAGTCTCCTCGGTCCCAAAGCCCAGTTGACGGAGTTGGGAAGGAACATAAGGCTCCTTAGTAGAGAAGTCTCTGTCTCATCACAGCAGGAAAGAACAAGTTGGAAGGGTTGTACCAACGGGCCCTGAGATATGGAGAATTTGTGCCAAGGAAGGCAGGGCAAGATGCCTAACAATCAGGGTTGTAGAAGGGACGCAGCAGTGTACCTTATAGCTTCATGTGTGCTTGGCAGAAATATGGTTCTTGGGCCAGCACAGCTTCTGATTTATTAGGTTCTGTATTCCTAACACCCTTTCAGGGTGTGCTGGGGCTACCATTCCAAGGACCACGCCAACTGGCATTAGGGGCATTAGTGAGCCATTCAAGGTGGGCCCAGGACTTCTACCACTTCATTGCACTGGAGGCTCTCGCATATAATGTCTGCTCTAGGATCAAACGTGAAGTCCTAACCAGAGAGAGTGCTCTGAGATGGGTGGGTCACGTGTGTGCTGGAGTAGTGGCTTTCAATTGGAGGAGGTTCCACCTCCAATGGGTATCTGGAGATGCAGATGGTGTTCTTGCTGGCATGATCACTGGGAGATGCTGCTGCTAGTGGACACCTGGGGACTCAGGATGATTAATGTCTGAGAACATGTGGGTGGGTACTGAAGTAAGCGTGGTCATATCCCACATGCCAGGAGAACCTCTGTAAAGATGCTGAGCCTCTCCTGTGGTGTCCCCTAATACCTCCACCCAGAACCTCAGCTTTCCATTCCTTTAAGCATCTCTCTGAGTGGGCAGTCTGGAACCACAGGCCCTGTCTGTGTGTGTAGTCATCACTTCAGAATCTTGACTGCCTTTGGAACTTTCCGGTGGGCAGCAGTGGCAGCACACATGGTCCCGTGGCCTGATGCTGGCTTCTCTCAACAGGGGCAGAGTGCAGCAGAAAGGTGTCAGGAAGTGCACACACTCAGGCTGACTCTGAGTGAGAACCAAGCCAAGTTCATGTCCAGAGCCCACTTGAGATGTCACCCAGGAGTGTTGCTGGTGCTTACCTCACTCCTCAGCAGGGCTGTGGTCTGCATGCCCAGTGCCAAAGCTGTCCCCTCCAAGGCTTCCAGGCCCACACACTTCCAACCCCATTGCTTTTCTCAAAGGGAAGACTCCCATATTCCTAAATCTATGGGCCATGATGTCAGATTGATCGCTAGTCCCAACACACAGTGTCAAACACACAATGAGCATACTGGGAACTCTTAGGGAAATGGAGCTGAGATAAACACAGGGACGAGACAAGAGAAATAAAATAGGGAGGAAAGAAGTGACTTTAGGTCGGTGTTAGAGGTCAATGCAGTTAGATTTTTGAAGAAAAGGAGAGATGCAATTCAAGTTAAAGTGGTAGGAAAGAAGTCTTCACTACTGCTGTTGGATAAATTCACGAAAGAATAACAGATATTGCAATAAACATATCTAATGCAATAAGGAGAAAACATGATTTGGCTTCTTTGAGTCCCCATATTAAGAGAGGAAGCTTCTGCAAGGATTGGCAAGGTCACTGTGATTTCTTCTGGAAAAGATTTGTTCATGCTGGTTTGGCCTCGAGGACTGCCAGGAAGCTGAGAAAGGGCCTCCGGCACCATGGGAGAGCAGTTATACTGGGCCAAGTCTCCAGGGTCTCCCAGGAGAGGCTGCCCCTGCCCCACCCACTCAGACATGCCAACTCCAAAGACAGGCTGAAGGGCAATCTGATTTTTGAAGAATTATGTAAGTAAAATACTGTGTATGTAAGACTCATCATCACACGTAGACAAGAACTGCCAGCTTGGGGAAGGTGGAGCTTCCTGGAAGCTGGAGGCCAGGAGGTGGCACTGGGGCCCCAGGAGCAGCAACACTTTCTTCCCTGGGTGACAGCTAGCTGCACTGGTGCTGCTCGTGACTAACAGCCAGGATCTGGCTGGAATTTGTGAATGTTCTAGCACCCACTTGGACGCTTACTTCCACTAAGGTCTGTGTCTCGGATATACAAATGGGGGGCCCAGAGCAGGTGTGTGTGTAGGTGTACGCACCCATGTATGCGTGTGTCTTTCTGAATAATTTATCTATGATTTATCTGCAACGGTACTTGCAAAATCTGGATGTGCAGAGTAAATGGCATTTCTTATTCTGTTCATGTAATGTCTTGCCTTCCTCAAGTACCTCCTATTGCTAACAGGAAAATAAAACCAACCAACAGAACCCAAGTGGCCCATTTGGTGGGAGCTTTACTGCACCTGATACCATGCAGCCATCCTTGTGCAAGGCGGTTTCCTTTGAGTCTTCTAATGCTGTCCACTGCCGAACTTCCTAATGCCTCTGAGCTGAGGCCTGTGCCTGGCGCTTGATTCATGGTGATGCCTGCAGGCTTGGGGACCAGTCTGGTGCAACCAGGCTCCTGATAGGCCCATCTGACCAGCTGGTCCTCCATTTGTGGTGCTCTGACACTGCTCCAGCCTGGCTTGTCCCCCACCCAGGATGCTGACCCAGCCCAAGGCTCTTGAGTCTTCCACATTGGGACCCTGACCATCTGCAGGTGCTGTGTGCCAGATTTTCCCAGCTTTTCTCTTAGTGCCAGCCTTTTCTTCCCAATTCCTCTATGACACCCTCCTCCTATCCCTGTGAAGAAAACCCAGATGCTCAGCTGAGACAGACGGAAGGGCTTTCTGTCTCCACCTGGGGGATGGTGTTGGCTGGGAGACCACCTTTTGAAGGGTAGCTCAGAGCATCCACCCAATGCACCAGGATGGTGCAGTCACAAGCTCCTGCAGAGGCATGCACCTGGTCTGGAACCAGAAAATGTCTTCTGACTCCACTTCGAGAGAGGCTGGCATGAGATGCAGCTTGAGGGACAAGTGCATTGTCTTTATATCTGCAAATTCTTGCGTTTGTTACAAATGTTTTTCAGACTCTTAGGAGGAAAAGCAAGAGAAAGCAACCAGCAATCACTGTTGATACTTCAATAGCTGTAATGGATAAAGAGAACAATTACGAGAAGTGGCTTTCCTAGACTGCGGCTCAAGTATTGATGGGACTTTGAGAACTAACCACACGCTGGACTATGCCTGCATAGCCAGGATGCTGGCTATCACCTGCTCACGACTTTGCATCTGCCACTTGTGTTCCTGACCTCGTTTTCAGCCTCATACGACTAACTGATGTTGACCCTCACAAAAAGCAAATGAGCACTTGACTGTCAGGGCATGTGACCTGCATTCTAGGACAGAGTGTGAGGTCCGGAGCACTGAGTCAGCAGTTGCATCGTTTAGCCTTTATACTCCTGACAGCTGTTTATTTCTTTCAGGGTAATTTCAGAGAAAAATATCCAGAAGGGATTCACTGCCCTAGATCTCTCAGAAAACATATGTAAGACAGTCTAATTCTACAGCACACATACACATAAATCTAACACTAAATAATGACCTCATAGAACAGTTACAATTTCAGTAATAATTCTGAAGTTAGACACAAAAAAGGTAGGTTAAGCATGCAACTGATACTTTGAAGAGATTTCAGGAAATGATGCATGGGAACATTAGAAGCAAGCGGTTTTTTCCCCCAGTTCTATTTCAAGGCAATCAAAATGTAATAGAATGTGAAAGAGCCTTTCCAATCTATCTGATTTAGGCCAGTGCTTTCCATGTCTAGAAACAAGGCTTACTCATCGACTTCTAGCAGATGTGCAGGACTTCTCAAAGCCCAGGAAGCTTTGGGGTCATGGCTGGAGATAACAAAGGCTCCCAGGTCAGAAGATGTGGGTCTGGTGGTCCCAGGTTGAAGTCAAGAACCTGGACAAGAGGTCAGTTGGGGTTTAGGGGTTCCTCTAGGCAGCATCACTGCCAAATGGGAAGACTCAGGCAACTCAACTTCCAGAAGCCAGTGGCTCCAGGAGACCCTTGAGGGTCCAGCCAGCAACTCTCATCCACACAGTGACTGACACCAGCTTTGCCCCCCAAAGTGCCGGGGATTCTGGCAGTACCAAGCGAATGATGAAACACACTATCATGAAACATGGAGGAAATAACATGACAGACAGAATGGCAACCTCATAAATGAAACCATGAAATGGGAGGCTAAAAGCAGTTGTTATCAGACTCGATTTCAGATATAAGCCCCAGGGGCAGTGCTGTGGCTGGATGAGCTAATCCTCCACCTTCGAGTGCCAATATCCCGTCAGGGCGGTAGTTCGTGTCCCAGACGCTCCACTTTTGAGCTAGCTCTCTACTTGTGACCTGGGCAGGAAGAGGAGGATGGCCAAAATCCTTGGAACCCTGCACCCATGTGGGAGACCTGTAGGAGGCTCTGGCTTCAGATCCACTCCAACTCTAGATGTTGTGGCCATTTGGGGAGTCAATCAGCAGATGGAAGATCTTTTTCCTCTGTGAATCTGCCTTTCCAAATATTCTTTAAAAAAAAAAAGATTTATCTATTTTTATTGGAAAGGCAGATGTACAGAGGAGGAGAGACAGAGAGGAAGATCTTCCATCTAATGGTTCACTCCCTAAGCGGCTGCAACACCTGGAACTGAGCCAATCCGAAGCCAATCCGAACTGACCCAGGAGCTCCTCTGGGTCTCCCACTCAGGTGCAGGGTCCCAAGGCTTTGGGCCATCCTCCACTGCTTTCCCAGGCCACAAGCAGGGAGCTGGATGAGAAGCAGGGCTGCTGGGATTAGAACTGGCGCCCATATGGGATCCTGGTGCCTTCAAGGCGAGGACTTTAACCACTAAGCTATCACGCCGGGCCCTCCAAATAAGTATTCTTTAAAAAAAAAAAAGATACCAGCTCCAACTTGCTATATACTGTTTACAAAAGAGACATTTTAGATGCAAAGAGATTAGAAATAAAAGAACTATAATATATATAAGACACATATTGTCAAGTATATGACAAAAAGTATTTGAGACAAATTTTTCCAAGAAATTTAAATGCATAATTTGGATTAGGGAATCACTTTCTGTGTTGTACGGTGGTGTGGATCTACACCTAAATGTAACGAAGGATCGTGAACCCACCATTGCAACACCTCCAGAAACCACCTGCTAAGTGCCCTGGCTCTACGACTTCCTCCCATCCCTGTCACTTTCCACAAGCCTTCTGAAGAGTCCTGGTCTACACACGCACGGACCAACGATCCCTGGTCGCCCACCTCCCATCACCATCTATCGTCTCCTCCATCACCTTAGCTTATTTCAGATGGTCTTTGTCCTTCTACTTCTGGGTCATGTCATTTAGCATACACCATTCAGGTTCTGCCACGTTTTCACAGGTGACAGGATTTCCTGCCTTTGAAGGGCGAGTCATCTTTCACTGGTGGTACTTGTCCCTCCTCTGCCCAGGGACTTCAGGATTGGTTCCACATCTTGGCTGGTGTCAACATGCTCCTGGAAACCTGAGAGAGCCTATGTCTCTTTGGAATCACTGTTCAATTCCCAGAAGTAGAATTACTGGTACATATGGTGGCTCTATTTTTAATTTTTAAAGCAATCTCCACCTTGTTTTCCATAGTGACTGCACCAATTTACATTCCCACCAGTAGTATACACGTATCCAATTTCTTCCTCTTTTACTTATGCTATTAGTAATTTCTGTCTTGTATCCTTATTTTATTGGTTGGTATGGCTATAGATCTATAAATTTCACTGTTCTTTTAAAAACAGCTTTTGGTTTTCTTGATTTTCTTTATTAAACTCATGTTCTTAATTTCACTGACTATATAGTCATATCTTTTCTCTGAGTTACGTTGCGATTGATTTAGCCTTCATTTTCTACCTCTAAAAGGTGGGATATCAGATTATTAGTTTTTGATCTTGCTTCTTTTCTAAAAATGTATTCAAGTTTATACATTTCCTCAAATATCAATTAGTGCATTTTTATTTTCATTTAGTTCAAAATATTGGAACTTGAAATTTTATCTATCTATTGGCATTTTCCAGAAAATTTTTCCTTAAATTTTGGTGTTAATCTACAAATATCTTGGGGTTTTACAACTATCTTTCTCTTATTTATTTCTCTTTGAGTTTCACGGAATTCTGTGGACTGAATGAATGTGTACTGCTAAAATTTATATGTTGAAGCCCCAACTCCTAATGTGAGACTATTTAATTACAGGATCTTTACAGAGATAATTCAGGTTAAAAGAGATCTGAGGCAGCCCTTAATTTATCAGTCACAGTTTTAAGTCCCAGAGTGATAAAGCCAACATTTCCATGATATCAGAGTCTAATTCTGATGCTCGCATTGTCTTGCAATACTGTTATTTTTATCTGTTAATATGCCTTATAGCTTTTGGCAAAAGCTGAATGTTATATATCAGGCAAAAGAAATTGGAGTTGTGAGTTTCATGTTTATCTAAGACCTAGGTGGTGCTTCCTGTTTGTTTGTAGTAACTGTAGTTAAGAGACACTATATTTTTTCTAGTCTTTCCTCTGTTGTCTGGGCGGTCTGGGAGATGCCTTCACAGGTAGGATCGGAGTCCTGCAGTTCCCTGTGCTCTTAGGGGCCCTGCGACTGTGGTGACACTGTGTTTGGGCAGGGGAAGCATTCATTCTCATGGTTATCCCAAGATTAAGCCTTTTAGTAAACCTATTTTCCTAGGCTGACCAGGAAAACAAGTCCGGCTCAGTGTGGTTGTCTGTTTGTCTGTTTCTCTCTCTCTCCCTCCCTCCCTCCCTTTGGTGAAACAGGAAGACTGGAGTTGGGCTGGAACTGGGTTTTTCTCCTATATCAGCAGTGGCTCTGATCAAACCCACACTGGTCAAGTCCTGCTGCATTAGTTTCCCTTGAGATAAGCCCTTTGTGAAGGGCAATGGTTTGCTCTCAGTGTGTTTTGGGGTGGTCACATTTCCCTTCCCTTTGCCAGAAGCATGAGAAAATCAGTCTCATATCTTCACGCTGAGACATTCTGGGGCTCCTGGGGGTAGAATGCAGGAAGCACAGGCTCTTTTTAAGGCTGAGTAGCAAGGAGCTTTTACAAATCTCTCAATCAGGCAGTTACTCTCAGTTCTCCTATTAGCTGCCTCCTCCTGCTGAAGCTGTTGCTCCCAGTAGGGTCAGATTCTCTCCACTTCTCTGTCCCTGGAGAGACACAGCAAACAGGACACATTTGCCTAGATAGGATTTGTTAGGGTTTTGGCTCACGATTATGGAAGAGGTCAAAAAGTCCCCATTTTCTTCAAGTTGGAGATCCTGGAATGCTGGGAGCTTGTCTTGGTCCAAGTCTGAGAAGCCAAGAACCCAGAGGACCACTGGTATTGGAAGCCCTGGAGTCCAAAAGCCAGAGAGATCTGGGAGCTCCAATGTCTATGGGCCTGGAAGAGGAGTACACCCCAACTCCAGGAGGGAAAATGGCAACCCCTTGTTCTACATTTTGGCTCTGTTTATTCACTACTCCCTCCACCCTCAGTTCCCAAGGGCATGGCGCCCACCCTTCCTCTCTGGCCCACCGACTCAATCATCAATCTATCTCCTGTGACCAACTGGCCAGCCTGGGAACAATGCTGGGACCAGAAGACAAGGATGCCCCACCTTGACAGAGGGAAGATTCCTCAAGATGGAGATCAAGATATGCCTTAGTCAACTTCCAGCTGCTCTCGCCAAACCCCACAGAGTGGGTCATTCATCTACCTCTGGGGTCTGCAGTCTGGGAAGCCCAGAAGTGTGATGCCCCCATCTGGCAAGGGCCTCCCATGGTGAGTGAGACAGAGCAAGGGTGCTAGCTCTTACAAAGTCACCATCTCAGTTATGGGCCCAGCCTAGTGACATCATCCAACACAGCTCCCTCCCAAAGGCCTCATCTCTACATGCCACCAGCATAGGAATTTGGAGATGCAGGTACCAACACGTGACCTTCTGGGACACACACTCTTAGTCTGAAAACTAAGAGTGAACCGAACATCCACGAGTGACCTCTCCTCCCTAGCAATATTTTCTGTCTCATTTTCCTTATAGTGCTTCAAACAGCTTTTTTTAGTTGTAAAGGTGAGTGTGGTTTTGATGTTTGGGTCAGGAGCTGACCTCAAAGGTTGAGGGGGGAAAATAGAGATGTGAACAGTAGCATCTTTGGTTAAAACTGCAGTGGGCAAGCTTCAGTGACCTTTATGAACGTGTCCTTTGCGCATGTGCTGGGCACGCACACACCCTTCGTTCCCACTGAGGACTGGGCTGAGCATGACTGCCGTGGCTGTGTTTTGCTTTCATCTTGGGTTCCTTTTTAGATCCTAAGACACCAAGTGGAACTCACGAAGTGTGAATTTACTTAAACCAAACTGAAAAAAGGTTTTCTCAATCTCTGCAAGGCGAAGCTGCAGAATTCACAACAGTTTTAATTATAACACACGCAATAAATACAATAAGAGGCTCTTGGCTCCGAGGTGGAAATCTCTATTTTTATCCCCAAGCACATAAGAGACTGCAGGGAAAGTTACTACATTATGGGTAGTTATTGAATCTCTGGGCTCCAGTGACTTCTGTGTCATGAGATCACTTTGTGTACTAAAGAAAATCATTATCCAAAGCTACAAAGTGAGCAAAACCGCTTTCAGATTTTTTAGAAGAAATGTTCTTTCCACTGGCAAAAAGACTAAGCAGATGAAAACCATTGTTCTGCAGCAACTTTAAAGTGTAATTCTTTTCTTGAATTGCAGAATAAAGTTCTTCCGTTCTTGCTGCTCAATTTCCAGCACTTTCAAGCCCAGGCCACGAGCCGCAAGCTTGCTGTAGCCATTTGCCACAGCCAGAACTGTTTGGGCTGCAGCGTAAGAAATGCTTGGATTTGATTCCCACAATGCCGGTCCTTGGCTGACTTCTTTGTCCCTCTTCCAGAAGGCTCAGTCAGACGTGCATTGTGCCTGACAAAGATAGGTTCTGCAAGGGTGATCCTGGGCAGATTTTCCCACTGTTTGCAGAGGGGGTCAGCACACAGAATCCTCTCTCCTGCACCAGCGTGAGAAAGGGACGTGAACATGGGGGACGAGAAGATGATGACAGACATTGTTATTTTCTCTCACTCAAACTCAAAACTCAGGAGAGTATAGGCACAGGGAAGGCCATGCTTCAGTCACTGGCTGCTGCCCGTCAGAATCCAGCCCTGTTCAACTCCGAGGTCCACAGGACACCGCAACGCAGTCTAAGCCAAAGTGTTCATCCCTGCAGTGTCTACAAGGGAAATGGACAGCCCTGATAGAAGCTTCCAGAAAACGACTGCCCAACAAGTTGGATATTCACCTAGGCTCCTTCTGAATTCCTAAGACACAGCTTACGATAAGCAACTATTCAATCACTTAAAGGAATGTCAGAGCTGAATGAGATATTTCTGTGCGATGCTTTCTTTGAAAATTTTTATTGTGGCAAAATATATACCACACTAATTTATCATCTTAACCATTTTAAATTTGCATCTTATCTCACAAAACTAAACTAGATTTACAAAGCCATTACCCTTTATGTCTCCCTCTGCCTAGCCCCTAGCAAACACAACTCGGCTTTTTGTTTCTCTATGTTTGACTATTCTAGAAACTCAATAGAAGGGCAATCACCCAGGGTTTGTCCTTTTCTAACTGGCTTCTTGTGTCCTCGTGTCCTAAAGGGTCAACCACATTGGAGCAGGTGTAAGAACTCTTTCAAATGTTACATGTGTATATTCCACAAGAACATGCCAGTGTGCCATATATCATTCACTGACACGCACTTGGGTTGCTTCCACTTTTCAGCAATCGTGAGAAATACTGCCATGAACCTTGGGGCACAAATGTCTTTTTGAGACCCTGCTTTTAAATCTTTTGGATAGTGATTCAGAAGTGGAACTGATGCCGTTTTACATCCCAGTAGGACAGAACTGTCTCACTATCTCTCTACTCTCACCAACCCTTGCAATTTTGTTTGTTTTTGAGAGTGACTATCCACATGCATGGGCATGGTATGTCACTGTGGCTTTGAATTCCACTTCTCCTTTGGCCAGTGATCCTGAGTATCTCTACCTCTGCTCACTAGCCAGTTGTATATCAAACCAGAGTTTAGCATTGGTTGGTTTTCCTAAGCAAGGCATCTACCTCAGCGCCAAGCACTGATAACCACCAGCTGGGTGGCACTGCCTGAACAACCAGGTCAGGACTACCCTGGGAAGAGGCCTGGTCTTCCATAGAGTTATTGAATGTTCCCATAACTGCCTTTCTTTATTGGAAAGATACATGAATTCAACAAGAGCAGTGATAAAATTAAACAACGGGAGGCCATTTTTTTGGATTAAGATCTCGTACCAGACCCCAACAGCCATGGCTTGAAGTGAAAATGGAGTTGCCTACACTCAAGTGTTATGTTACTAAACTGGAACTAAGCTATTTATCTGACCTCTTGGGGAATCAAGATTAGAGATGTTAGTAGCCAAATGTGTCACATGGGACCGTTTCATAAAAATGGTAACCGGAAGTAAGCTGGCAGTACCAATCAGTCATTTTCCTATTGTTTTGCCTAGTGTACAAATCAAGAAACATTGAGATGGCCCATCTGGTTTTCACTTTGGAGCGTCTGCTTCCTTCAGCCCTGTTCTATCTATAAAACCAAAGCCCTCTGCTCAGCCACAGGGACGTTTGTTCTATTTTATGGGACAAAGTTGTTGTCTGGTTCTAGACACAAAAAGAAAATGTATTTATAAACTAAACTGCTGTAATTGTGGCTTTTGACGGTACACTTAAACCTAGGCCTGGCCTCGGAGCTTGAAGAGCTACAGTGTCAGTGGTCTGCATGGGGTTGGACATTTTACAGTTCCGTTTTAGGATCACTGGATGCCGTGGACATCAGGGCTGTCCACTTGGAGTACCCCTGTGTTGATGATGTTCTGACGTTTTCTGCACTCTTCTGCACACATCATCAATCCCTTGACCGTGGCCTCTGGGTCTAGAACCACTCAGACCCCTCCCCCCGAGGATCCACTGCACTTCTGTGGCTCCCTCATTTCTCAGGAAGTTTCTGATGCCTTAACTAATTGAAGGATGTGGGGTGGATTGAGCCACAGGAAGTTGTCATTTCTGCATTCATTTTCAGCCTGCAAAAATGGCCATTTCATATCTTCTAGTCCAATACTGGAAGACACTGCCTGCCTTTCAGCCCAACAGGTAGAGGAAATCATTCTTTCCTCCAAGCACATCTTCCTGAGCAAACCAATGTCTTCCTTCTCCATTCACACACATCATTCAGAAACAAACATGACTGTCACATGCACAAGTCAAATGACGTGCACGCTTCAGTGAAACATGTGACACAGTAATATGTATGGTTCAGTAACATGGGCTGTTCACTGACACACATGGTTCAATGTCATATGTAATGAGGTCAGAGGTACATCTCAGCATCATGTGTGGCAGTCACAGGCACGGCTCAGTGTCATGTGTGGCAGTCACAGGCACGGCTCAGTGTCATGTGTGGCAGTCACAGGCACGGCTCAGTGTCATGTGTGGCAGTCACAGGCACGGCTCAGTGTCATGTGTGGCAGTCACAGGCACGGCTCAGTGTCATGTGTGGCAGTCACAGGCACGGCTCAGTGTCATGTGTGGCAGTTACAGGCATGGCTCAGTGTCATGTGTGACAGTTACAGGCATGGCTCAGTGTCAAGCATGATAGTCACAGGCATGGCTGGGTGTCAGACATGGCTCCAGTTCCATCTTCCTTGCATGGCGGACTGAACACTCCCCCTGTCATCCCATGACAAGCCTGCCCTCATCCTATTTGTGCTTGCTGCCACCTCTGGATTTCTCTGCTTTACTTGGGTTGCTCAGAGTGTGCAATGAAATATGTTCCTGTCCAGTTATGCAATAAATTACCATTTCTTCCATGTTCTCTTTGACTAACAGATGCATTAGCTGTACATAAAGTTAGAATTTTTTTCTGGTTATGAAAAAAAAATCACTAAAACAATGCCCCATGTCCTCTAAAAGTCAGCTTGTCTGGAGTTGGAAAGACCAACGTTGTTAACTGTATTAGAAGTTGTGTGGATTTACACTGGTGACTGTAATTGTTTATCATAAGCTCCAGTAAGCAGTGTGCCACAGACACTGGGCTGTGCACAATCTCTGAGTGTGTGGCGCTTCCATCCCAACCAGTTCTGGCACAACTGGTAAGAGCCCACATGCCCATTTGTGCTTCTTCCCAAGGACAGGGAGGCACTAGACTTGGGTGGGTGACATTTCAGTGTCACCTTGATTGGATTGGGAAATACTTGGAAAGCTGGGGAAGCATCTTTCAGCCTGCTGGCCTTTAGACTCAGAGATTCAGTCACACTCCCCCTGCCTTCCTGCATACACACGCACATCTGAGGCTTTGGCCTTGGACAATGTTATACCATTTCCCTGGTCTGAAATCTTTAGATTTGAGCTCATACTATCAACATCCGAGGGTCCTGTAGTTTCAATGTGCCCACCAAAATTCAGGCTGACATTTAATCTCCATTACAACTAAGAGAGCAGAAAGCTGTTATAACATAACACATTAAGCCACCTGCAACTCCAGCACCCCCACTTGGCACTGGTTCAAGTCCAGCTGCTCCTCTTCCAGTCCAGCTCCCAGTTAATACAGCTTGGAAAGCAGCAGAGGATGATTCAAGTGCCTGGTTCCCTGCCTCTCCCATGTGAGACCTAGATGAAGCTGCTGGATCCCGGCTTCTGGCTTTGGCTTGGCCTAGTCATTGCTGCCAACTGGGGAGTGAATCAGCCAACGGAATCTTTCAATCTTTCTCTCTCCCACTCTCGTGTGTGTGTGTGTGTGTGTGTGTGTTTGTCTCCTCCTCTCTATATATAACTCTGTCTTTCAAAGAAATAAATAAATCTTTAGAAAAGTAGTAAGATGGTCGGAATTTCTCCCACTACGGTTGTGCAGTTAGTGCCTTTGGGAGTGCATTATGGGTAAACAAGCCGTAAGGGTTGCGTGTTACCTCTATGAGACGGTGGCCTTGGCAGAAATCAGACCTGAGCTAGCACCCTGTGTCCCTCACAGAATCCTCACCTCACCAGGGTGGCTGCCCTGTCTTGACCTCCTCAGCCTTAGCCATCATAAAGCACAGGGCAGTGGCCACCCTGACTCAGCCAGAGCAGCAGAGAATGCTGTGAAACACAGCCTGGGACATCCCAGCCCCCACAGAGGCGTGGGTCAATTCCCACCATAATCCCATCCCCTCTGGGAGCACACATACCCTGCTAGCCTCGTTCCTCTGAAGAATTCTAGAGAATGTGAGGGTCAGAGAAATGCACATGTACAACAAAGAAGGAATAAAATAAAATAAAAGCAATGGGACTAGAAGAATTAAAACAAAGAAGCATAACTGAAGTTGATTTTTCTTTTCCCCTATTTATGTTTCAGGCTTCTGTCCTTTCTTCCTGATTTATCTATTGTAGATCTGTGTTCTGCAATACATTAGCCAACAGTGCCCTGTGGCTACTAAGCTTAAATCAGACTTCAGGAGCCTATGCTGACTATGGCGTAGTGGATAAGCACTGACATCTTGTTTGGATGCTTGTTCAAGTCCAGGTTGCTTCATTTCCAATCCAGCTTCCTGCTAATGTGCCTGGGAGGACAGCAGACAATGTTCCAGGTGCTTGGGCCCCTGCATGCACATGTGAAAATGGAAAGAAATTCCTGGCTCCTGGCTTGAGCCCAGCTCTGACTGTTGTGCCATATGGGCAATGAACCAGCACATGGAAGGTATGTCTCTTTTTCTGTTTTTCTCTGTGACTTTGCCTCTCAAATAAATAAGTCTTCAAGATAAAATAAGAGTGAGATGGAATTTAAAAGTTAGCTCTTCTGTCACACCAGCCACATGTCGAGGGCTCAGTAACCACACATGGTGTTTAGCATTTGCATCCGTGCAGCCATTCCTCTTGAGCCATGTTGCACTGTACACCATCCCGTCCACTTAATCCATGGCAAATGCCTTCTTTCCCAACATGGCTTTCTGCTGCCTTTGAGTATGACAGCTTTGCTGATCAGAGATGGTTTGTTTCCACCTTGTCATATTGATCCTGGTTTACCCTGTAATGTGTGCTCCAAGGACTTCCATACGAACTTTCCAGGAGGGCTCAGTGACATCTCCTCTCACCTTTCTGTACGTGCTCTGTGCTTTCACTCTTACACAGTGAATCCCATGGGACTTGGCTATTAAACACCCCTGTGACACAGGGACCCACCACCATGCTCTTCATAGAAAAGAGCCCGCAAGGATTCAGGTGCCAGAGACTTAGTCTTGAAATCCATGTGCTGCTGGTATTTGCAAGTGGGATCTTTGGGAAGTCATGAGAGTGGGGTTTTCAGCAATGGTTTTATCAGAAGAAACATCTGAGCTCTCTTGCCACACGTTGGTCCAGGACTTCCATCCTCTGCAACTAGAAGAAATCAATTTCTGCTCCGTGTAAGTTGCCTAGTCGCCCACATCACGGCAGAAAATGGAACGATGTAAGCAGTTTCATTGTGGCTCACACCTGCTGCCTTCCCCACCTTGGTCTGGGATGCGGCCACTCCGCCATGCGCACCCCGGGTCTGTGTGGGGCAGCTCCTGGCCTCTCTTCCTGGTTGCATCCACCTCCTTGTGTTCCTCAGCTTGAACCAGGCCACCCACTGCTGTGTTCTGTGCTGTGACGTCACTCTCCCTTACTCTCCTTTTCACAAGTTGCCACAGTTCTTTGTCTGGACTTTGCTCATCTGGCTGCATTTTAAATCAACTTTCTTGTGTCTATATATAAAATCAGCTCGCACTCACTAAAGAAACACTCTCCACTAACTCAAAAAATGTATATGTATGAGGCAAGCTCTATGATCTACTTTGAACCTAGGAAGAAAACTCCAAGTGTTAGCAGTGATTTAAAATGCAGTCTGTGGAGCTTCAACTGGTCTGGAGCATCGGTAAATGTTCATTTCCAAAGTGCTTCGCCTTTAGAAGCCACTAATGCAGGCAGGGAGTTGCCATGGAAACAGTTCCTTTTAGTTAGTACTTTTTATAGATTAAAGTGCTACACCCTGGAGTCGGTCCATGCAAAAGCATAAATCTTAAGACACTTTGGTACTTTGCTTAATGTAGATGTCTGATGGAGCAGTCAGACCTCACTGGCCAGAAATGGGGAATGTTTAGCATTTATATTTGATATGGATGTGCATTAGTACCAGAAATGGGACATGTTTGGTAATATTCTTGCAAAATCCAAGTTAATCCTTTTTATCATACATTTTTAACAATTAATACATTATGGTGTATATATAATGTATTAATGCATATCACATATGTAATATAATATATACACATACATTTATATAAAATCACAAGTTTTCACCCATAGATTTTATTTTCTGTCCTTGGGAAAAAACATCTTGGTCAATTGTTAAGAATCAAGACTGAGAAGGAAGTTAGCATTGCGAGTTAAGTTGCCCCTTGCAAAGCTGGCATCCCACATTGGAGTGGTGGTTCAAGTCCCAGCTGCTCTACTTTTAAAAAAATCATTTTCTTTGTATTTGAAAGGAAGAATCACAAAGACAGAGAAGAGAGAGAGGAAGAGAGAAAGATCTTTCATCTGCTGGTTTGCTCCTCAAATAGCCTCATCCACCAGAGCTGAGCTCATCTGAAGCCAGGAGCCTTTTTTGGTCTGCCACGTGGGTGCAGGGGTCCAAGGTCTTGAGCCATCCTCCATGCATTCCCAAGCCATAAGCAGGGAGCTGATCAGAAGTGGAATAGTTGGGACATGAATCGGCATCCACATGGGATGTCAAGGCTGCAGGCAGAGACTTAGCCTACTATGCCAGGGCTCCCAGCCCATGCTCTGCCTCTGCTCCAGCTCCTTTGTTAACGTTCCGGAAGGGAGAAGACCAAGGCCCCAGTACTTGGGTCCCTACCATCTACATGAGAGGACTGGATGGAATGCCTAGCTCCTGGTTTTATCCTGGCTCAAACCTGGCTATTGAGGGTATTAAAGAAACAAATTTTTTCTCCTCTTTTCCTATGCTTTTCAAATACAAATACATATTTTTTAAAATACCTTAATACTAACATCTCACAGGGAGCTGAATGCTGCCAACAACCATGTGTGTGAGCTGGGATGTGGGTCCTTCTGTTGAATCTTCAGATGAGACCCCAGTCCTGTCTGCCGTCTCAACTTCCACCCAGTGAGAAATGCTCAGCTGAACGTCCCATCTGAGTTATGCCCTGGCAAGAATCCACAAAAATTCTGGGATGAGACATATGTTTTTTAGACAACCAAGTATTGGTGTCATTTGTTATGCAATGCCAGGAGCCTATAAATTACTGTAGGGCACAAAGAAGGTCTCCTACTTTTTGTGAGATCCCTAAATTTGTACTTTTCTGGGAGCAAAGCAGAGGAAATGGGCTGTTTGGGGCAAAGCCACCACTACACACACCCTCTCCCCTGCTGGACAGCGACTTCTGCAGTGGACAGCAGCCCCTGCTACTCAATGTCAGAGAGAGCTCCCGCCATTCCTGCCTTGGACGGACCATGTTCCCAGGCTTACCTTGGGTCCACACCAGCTCCTTCCTATCCCAAAGCCCGACTGTTGCCCGTCTTAGCTGGTCCAGTCAGCAAGTTTTTTTTATCGCCATTGCATTTAATGGTTGGTTTGTAGCACTCTTGACCTTGGGTTGCATCAATTGACACAAGCAAAACAGTCACAGCTGTCTGGTAGACGATCCAATTCTGTCCTCCACCAGCAATAGAAAGCCAGTCCTGAGTTGCCAAGTTTGGGATCCAACCAGCTCCTGGTGCCCTGCCCTGGCTCAAGGCTCCCTGACTATGCGCTTCCTGGTCTTTGTACTTCCAGCTCCCCCGACCTGCAGGGGGCAGGCATGAGCTTTCAAGGACATGTGCCAAGCTCTGAACTTCCTCCTCTCTTTCCAGGGATTGTGGGATGGGCCTTGCAGATGTGCCAGGCCTTCAGGGAGAGATGTGGCTGCACCAGCTCCAAGCAGAGTTGGCAGCAGGCACCGCCATGCAGTGGCACAGCAGTCACTCACAAAAACAGTGTGGAGTGGGATACAGCACAAGTTCCTGGCCCCTCCTCAACAATTACCAAGCAGGCTGTTGACCCGGAGCCAGGAAGTCAGAGTAAAAGTGCCTCTTCCTGGCTTCCCAGGGTGTCCACAGACTCATGCCAACCTCCTTGCCCAATCTGTTCCTTACCCCGAGCCCTCCGCTTTCACTGCCACTCTCTGATCCAGAAAATTTTACTGTAAAAAAAAATACTGAATGCATGAACCTCACAGTTATTCTACGGGGTGAAAGCATCAGGAGATAAAAAAGCAAGTACCCTTGTCTATTTCAGACGACCACTGAGAATGGACAGAACCTCCCGAAGGTGAGAAGGAGCTCATGCTAACCAGGGCGCACTGGGCAAGGCTCCCTCCACAAGCACATGCGGGCGCACTGGGCAAGGCTCCCTACACAAGCACATGCGGGCTCACTGGGCAAGGCTCCCTACACAAGCACATGCGGGCTCACTGGGCAAGGCTCCCTACACAAGCACATGCGGGCTCACTGGGCAAGGCTCCCTCCACAAGCACATGCGGGCTCACTGGGCAAGGCTCCCTACACAAGCACATGCGGGCTCACTGGGCAAGGCTCCCTCCACAAGCACATGCGGGCGCACTGGGCAAGGCTCCCTCCACAAGCACATGCGGGACTTCCTGGTGTACAGGATGAAGCTGTGGCTTACAGAGCCGTGTGTCTGTCAGAATTGCAAGGCTGGATTTCTTTGTCATCGTGGCACTCTGAGAGATGTCACGTTTACCTCCAAGAAGAATATCAAAGCATTGACTGTTGAGTAAGGGACAGAAGTGAACACGGCAGCCTGTGGTGGCTGCCGACGCTGTGTAACTGCCACCATCATTAGACCTTCTGCTTACTTTGTATGTCTTTAAAATTCCCCACAATAAAAGACTGAAAATATTTTCATTGAACATCCATTTTGTGAACTGTGTGCTAAATGACACCACATGGGCTGCGGAATACAGAGATATAAAGATGGTTTGTTTTTTTTTTTTTTTACAAATATCCAATGCATTGCAAAGGGGAAAATACAGAGCAGATGAGAAGAAATGCTAGGCATGTTTGCATGCTACAGTTTACTCCTTGAGTAAATGTCTGTGGGTTACAGTGGATATATTCAAAGGACAGAATGTGAGTGATACAATCATCAGATCCACCAGAAATATTTTGTTTTTCCCTTTTCCCTGCCCCCACGCATGCAGTTCCCTGGATTAGCTCCAGCTGCTCCTCACAGCCCATGTGGAGGGGCTGCACTGGCAGCATGGCTCCAGAGCACGAGGGCCTTACAGCAGAAGCTGCTTCTCTCTTGGAGAACGGGGTGCCCTGAACAGGACCTGGACATGGTACTTGGTGATGCGGGCATCAAGCTTGACTCTTGGACTGGCAGCCAACACCAAGACAATGGTTTATCAGGACTCATCGCAGGGGGCACCCAAACCAATGGCACCAGAATCCCTGGAGGCATTTTGGCATCCTGGACACAATCCTACTTTCAGCCAGGGCAAGACCACAGCATTGAGGAGCTGCCTTCGTCATGGCCTGCTGGGAAGCTTGCCCTCCGTGCCAGTTCACCCAGCCCCTAGGCCCTGCTGACTGCCAGTCTGTGGCCTGTTGGAAGCCACTTGTGCTTGGCGTTCTTAGAGAGGAAGTATGTCAGCAGAAGCCGCAGCTCAATTCGACGGCAACCGCGTCTACCTAATACACAATCAGATAGCTGCTGCGCCTACACAGTGCACAGCTCAGCTGGAACAGCTTTCACGTGCAAATAAGCAGGAACTTTGTCCCCAGAAAATGTCAACATTTAGCAATGCAGAACAACGTCGGGTTCAAATGCTCCCTGGACTAAAACCACTGTACTTTCCCAGGTGAATGAACCCAGTATTGATGTCTGTCAGAGAAACCGCAGGAACTTTCATGCTTTGATTAAACAGGGGATTAGCCACAGGCTGGCTGCTTGAACCCACTGATTAAGACTGAGTACACCCTATCTGCCAAAAACATTCTTTCCATGCCAGATGCAGCAGTGAAAACACACAAAAGACTTGGCCCTCAATAACATACACTATGAAAAGGCGGGTTGGCTTTTTGTTAATACCATTTTGTCATCTCACTGCTTAGCTGGCTTTGATAACTGTTGTTTGCATTCCTTTACAATATTGCATAGCTTGAAGGTAATTGGGGAAGATTGAGAATGAGCCTTCACTCTCCAAAGCCCACATTCGACTTAACCTGAAGAAATTGATGTAAAGGGATCGCCTCATGAATCAGAAGCTGTCATTCCTTCATAATGAGGTGATTTAGCAAATTAAAGGTAGGCGAAGAGTAGATACTGCTAATAGGAATAGCAAAACTGTATGAAGATTGATTTGTTCAATGCAGAAAAATCACTGGCTTTGCCAAGTTGAAACAAGGTAGAATTTAATCACCGCTCCATACTGCCATCTAGTGGGGATCTCTCTCCACGCTTGCGTTACGGGAGAACTGAAGTTGGTTTTAGACTGAAACCAACAAATCCAGGTCAGTCTCTTAGACACCCCGGCACTGTGAACTGTCATGGAAAGGAAAAAGATTTTCTAGCTCCATAATTTATTTAACAAGATGTCAGTTGTCATAGAAAAGGTAAAACAAAGTGTTAAGTATTCCACATGACACAATATTATGTTCTAAAGTGTTCCCAGGACTTATTCAATATAGACTCTATATATTTTTAAATATTGAACATATACTGTAATTGATTTTTCACAATAACTACAGTAATGTTTTATCTTGTCTTGGGTACTACGATAGAATGTAGAATACTTTGTTTTTTCTTCCTTTGAAGAACTGTAGTTCGTGCATGTCTTTTAGCAAAGGTGCAGTAAAAACAAAAACTTCTGATATGACAGGTGCTGCAAAGAAATCATGTCTTCCAGGTCACTCCCCAACTGCTGTCATCAGCTAGGTCTAAGCTGAGTTATGGCTGGGAGTCAGAGACACAATCTAGGGCCCAGCGTAATAGCCTGTGGCTAAACCCTTGCCTCACGCGCACTGGGATCCCATGTGGGTGCCAGTCCATATCCTGGATACTCCAATTCCTATCCAGCTCTCTGCTTATGGCCTAGGAAAGTGGTAGAGGATGGTCCAAAGCCTTGGGACCCTGCACCTGCACGGGAGACCTGGGAGACCCTGCTGCCTCCCAGGGTTGCATAATCAGGAGCTGGAGTCGGGAGCTAGGACTGGGAATGGATTCCAGGCACCCCGATATGGGGAATGGGCATCTTAACTCTCAGGTTAACAGCCGGCCCCGACAATTGTTTTTAACGAGACTTATAGAGAGTTAAGAAAAGAACACATTTATTTACTTATTCTTATTTGAAAAGCAAATTTACAGATAGAAGGAGCTCCCCAAATGGCCACAATGGCCGGAGTGGAGCCAATCTTGAAGCCAGGAAGCAGAAGCTTCTTCCAGGACTCCCAAGTGGGTGCAGGGGCCCAAAGCCTCGGACCCACCTTCACTGCCTTCCCAGGCCATCAGCAGAGAGCTGCATCAGAACTAGAGCAGCAAGGACACGAACTGGCGCCCACATGAGATGCCCACACTAGAGGCTGAGATTCAGCCTGAACCACGATGACACTGGCCCCGGAAAATAACTTTTCTAAAGGGAGAGTTGTTGCTGTGGCAGCTGGAGGATGCAACAACAGCATCAAAGGTCAGGTGGACACATTTAAGAGACCAAAAGACACTTACATTTGGCTCACTTATGTTTACAGTTAAAAGCACATTTCCAGATTTATGTGTCTAACTCTAATTTAAGCACAAAGAGATCCAGTGTGAATTTATACTCTTTTGCTTGCCTCAAGTATTGTTTCATAAAAGTGGCAACAATTCGTGTGACTTCTGTAAACCTCACAACTTGAAGTATTAAATGTTACATCTAAACCATAAAAGGTCTGAAGAATAAATGTTAACGTTTAGGGCAAAATTGTTCTTGACATTTCATAATGAATCTATTCTATTTTGCTCACTGAATTAACAATTAACAACTGTTAAAAGAAAACCTTCATGTGTACAATACTGACATGATTTATCCCATAAGGTGATAGAATTTATTGAATGTGAAATGTTCTCACATTCATTCAATTTCCTTACAAAAAAAAAAAAAGACAGAAATGTAACAGTCTTTACACAGGGAATAGTTTTGCAAAAAAGCAACAAGATCAAGGCCAAAACATCTCTCTCTTTTTTTACTTTCACCCTCAATGCACACAAAATACCATAGCTTGACCTCACATCCTAGGTTTTATAAGCATCTCTGTCATAAAACTAATGCCTGTTCTTTTAAGAAAATAAGGAAAACAGAAAAACAAGAAAAAGAGGGGAATGTCATCTGAAATCCCAGCAGTTAAAACACCATTTAAAGTATTTTTCCCAAGTGGACACATTTATAATTTTTTTTTTTAATTTGAAAGAGTTACAGAGAGACAGAGAAAGACTATCCCTACAGGCTCTCTCTCCAAGTGGCCACACAGGCCAGGACTGGGCCAGCCTGAAGCCAGGAGCCTCATGCTGGTCTCTCATGAGGTTGCAGGGGCCCAAACACTGGGCCTGTCTTCTGCTACGCTCCTAAGCCATTAGCATGGAATTAGATCAGAAGAGGAGCAGCCAGGACAAGACCTGGGGCCCCTATGGGATTCTGGCACTGCAGGTAGCAGCTTTACCTGCAATGCCATAATACCAGTCCCTGAATATATTTCTCAAATCTAGCAAACTCATCTACCATTTGACTTCCTTCACTTCATCATAAACTATTAAGAACTTTGCATGCTAGAAAAAAAATGATTTTACAAAATCAGTTTTCCCTGGACAAGTATGTAACAATTTCTTAGCCGTTCCTATAACGTTGGGCTCTTAGATTGCTTCCTGCCTTTCCACCTGTAATCAACCATGCTCTGGCGAATGCCCTCGTAGCTCAATTTTTGGAAATGTTCAGGTTTAGTCCCTTGTGATAAATTCTCAAATTCCAATGTTAATTTCCTTAGAAAGAAGACAATGAGGAAATGTCGCTGTTGAACGAGCAAAGGCCCTGAGCATGGCTATTTCCCTTTCTGAAACTGCCAGCTTCCAAGGCCACTGAGGAATCAGCTAAACCACTGTGGCCCTTGGGCAGCGAGTCATCACAAACAGAGGCAATGCGTGAAGACCGACGCCATGCCAACTCCTTCCCACGGGCTCAAAAACTCCTGGCAGACAGCTAACTCCTTCTTTGACTTTGCTTTTCTGATGTCAGTCTGGGGTTTGGTGTTGTTACAAGTGACAGAAAACCCTTGTGCTAAAGTGCCAAGGATCATCACAGTTGACATCTAAGGACAGTCAAGGTCAGGTGCAGGTAGGCCAGGCTCCTCGTGAGTGGCTGGCTTCCAATCTGATAGAAGTAGGTTTAGTCTACACTCAGTTCCAGTGGGGTCTGCACCATCCTGCTGGGGACCCCCTTGGCCTGTGGTCTTTGTTTACCCCAGGACTTCCTCTTGCTCTGTGTACTGGTTCACTCTGATCGGATACCCTCCATCAGATCCTGGAAATGAAATGCCTGGGGACTCTGCATGCCCAAAGGTTTCTATGGTTTACCCCACGCTGGTGGGGCAGCACCTCTCATTGTTACTCAACTATCTGGACCTACTCACTTTTCTAGGTCCCACAGGGGCCATCCTTCCAAGTCCCTTGCACTCAGGTGGCCTGTCATGTGTTCAGTCAATGACGTGATGGTGGCCTAGTCTCTCCTCCAGGCCCAGACGAAGTCGAGCTGAGGTGCTCCTGCCGTGAGAACTCTGAAGGGAGGAGAGTGTTTGCATGGCACAGCTCAGGACGGAAAGAGCTGGATCCCCCAATCACAGCCTGGGAGCAGCACCTGTCACCTGCCTCTGCTAGCACACTGAGCAGTTGCTGTCACCAGGTCCTAATCAGGTGTCAGGGTTTCTACACCTTTTCCCAAATGCAATGTAAATTGGATGGTAATTCATGTCAGGGAAGGTGAGAACACTCCTGAGGAACACAAAGGAAATGTAGAGACCTGCATTCACAGAAAGCATGATTTGAGACTAAAATGGTATCAAGTGTGTGTGTTAATAATGCTTACAGTGGGGCTCAGTGTGGTGGCCTAGTGGCTAAAGTCTCCGCCTTGAACGCACCAGGATCCCATAGGGCGCCGGCTATAATCCCAGCAGCTCCACTTCCCAGCCAGCTCCCTCCTTGTGGCCTGGTAAAGCAGTCAAGGACGGCCCAAAGCCTTGGGACCCTGCACCCACATGGGAGACCTGGAGGAAGTTCCTGGCTGCTGGCTTTGGATTGGCGCAACACCAGCCATTGCGGTCACTTGGGGAGTGAATCATCGGATGGAAGATCTTCTTCTCTGTCTCTCCTCCTCCTCTCAATGTATCTGACTTTGCAATAAAAATAAATAAATCTTTTTAAAAAATAATGCTTATAGCAGTTGGAGTGGTGGTGTAGGCTAAGCTTCCACTCGAGTTGCTAGCATCTCATAATGGCATCAGTTCGAGTCTCGGCTACTTCACTTCTGATTCAGTTCCCTGTTAATGTGCCTGGGAAAGCAGTGGAAAACGGCCTAAGTACTTGGGCCCCAGATCCATGTAGGAGACTCAGAAGGAAGCTCCTGGCTGCCAGCTGCAGACCTGCGCAGCTCTCGTCATTGTGGCCATCTGGGGAACTAAACAATGTAAGTTTAATTCTATTATAACAACATGGGGAAAATCAGTAAGGGGGGTAGGACTTGGAGGGGGGATTATAATTTATAATATAATATATAATATATATAATGGAAAGGTTGAAAAATGTTCAAATCAATTCTTATACCCGACATCCATAGAAATTCTAGTTGATGAAACAATGAGCTATTAAAAATGACACTATTAAATATTAGACTAATAATAATTATTTAGCGTCGAATACTTGGGGATTAGGCAGGAGGAGCCAGTGCTAGTTGGAGCAGCTAGAATGTGTTGGCAATATGCAGCCCTATCTCTCAGTATGTAAAGTCGGTGTTCATTTTTACTCACTGTTTTCACAGATCTGCAAGAGTACTTCCTAAAGTGCTCATTGCCATTTCAATACTACGCAGAGGTGAGACCTTTAAGAGGTGGTCAGGCCCTGCGGGCTGCATTCATATGGTGAGATTAGCACTGTTATAAAAGAACGCGGTGGGGTCCTGCCCCAACTGCTTCGTCCTTCTACCTTCTATCATGGAATGAGGAGCAGGAAGGCTGGCCAAGACAACAGGCAAGAGGCTCTCAAGAGCATCCCCAACAGGACAGAGGGGTGCGGTGTAGCTTCCTGAACCAGAGGCAAGTGAGCAGCTGAGTCCAGAGAACGAAGGAACGTGCTCTGGGACAGTGAGTTGGGCCCCAAGGAACAGTGGCCCCAGGCCAGTGTGCCTCTGACCTCTGCTTAAAGCAGACCCCCCGACCCCCGCCACAACCCAGGCTATGCCAGCTAAAGAATGAGTCCCAAAGGCACCTTCCCCTATGTGTGTATGTGGTGTGAGGAAGGGGCTCCGGAGGTGAGGGCAGAGGGTAGAGAATGAAGCAGATACCAGGTATGAGAAAACGCATCAGTGGGAGGCTGTATGAGGACAGAGAAAGTTCCGGGCGGTCTGTCAGTGCAGGCTTTATGTGAGCAGAAGTCCCGGGTCCCACATGTGCCGTGGCTGTGATGGCCACACCCGCCTGACCACCACGCTGGGGCAGGTGTGGCTCTTTACTCTCCACCGCCCAGGTCGGGGTGTCATTGAAGCTGGCCTTCCCACCCTCAGGCCTTGACCCTGCGGGTCACCTCTCAGGGGGACATCAGGATGAGATGCAGCAGATCGGGCAGCCCCGAGGATCTGGAAGGGAGAGCGGAGGCCCCGGAACGAGTCGCTTTGTCTCCAAGTCTCAGCTTTTACACCTGCCACGCTGGGAGCATTGTACTTGACGGCGCCAACAAGGCAAGGTGTATGCAAGCTGCTACCCCAGTGCCCCACGGAAGCATCTAGACTCACCCTGAATTATAGATGCCACAGGAAATGAAACCATTTCTTTCTGCTTATTTCACATGGCTTACTCCTTCTCAAGGCATTAAATGGTTGGCAGCACAATTAGCATTATGCACACTGAGCTAACTGGCAGCCTGCAACGCGCTGTCCTTGGAGTTGCCGGTTCAAGTCCCAGCTACTCTGCTTCCCTAGCTCCCTGCTAACGGCCTGGGAAAGCAGTGGAGGACGGCCAAGTGCACTCACCTGTGTGGTAGACCAGCGCTCAGGCTCTCAGCTTCAGCCTGCACAGCTACGGGTGTTGCTATTTGAGGAAGTGAATGGCAGCTCTCTCTCTCCTCCGCCCTCCATCTTCCTCCTCCTCCTCCTCCTCCTCTTTCTGCTTCCCTCCCTCTCTTTGTCACTCTGCCTTTCAGATAAAATAAATCTTTGAAAAAGATTGTGGTAACTATACTTCTAGACCAAAGTTTTACTACTGCAGAAAAACAGACATGCTTTAGTGACTTTCACATGAACAAAACAAGATTTACATAATGTACTTTATGGATTAAGCTGAAGGATTTAAATGTTCTTCTAGAATGTATTCAGGAGGAAAAGTCTAACTTTATTCTTTCAGTGTCACAGGATTCCACAGCGAGGATGCCAAGAAATATGAAGTGACTGTTAGCACAAGCAGTGAACTCAGAGAAAGTGGATGGGATGACGAATCAATACAGACAGGATGTTCTGGTGGTGCTGGGGGTCTTCTCCTTAGAATGTACAGGCCACAGAAGAACGATGATATTAGAGAGTCAAGACAGACAGAGAATGGACCAGAGCAAACATGAGAGCATAGGCCGCAGCTTGGGAGAGGGGTGGCAAGAAGGACTGGCTACAACATGTTTTGGAACTAGAAATATAAAATATTGTTAACTTAGTTTTAAACTCAGGGAAACAACTCTGTAACATGGGCTAGGGTGGGGACAGGGGAAGCCAGGTCTCCACCGCTGGCTAACTCCTGTATCAACGCGGAGTCTGAAGGAAAGACTGCCTGAAGATACAGGCCTAAGGGGTAGGAAGAGAGCAGGTACCACTGACCGCAGGTATCAGAAAACCAAAAGCCCCGCACGCGCCGAGACGGACACTGGCACCAGAAGGGGCAGCTCAGTACCCAAGCTCGAGTTTTCCTGAGGTCCCACAGAGAGCTGCTGCTTGTCCCACCCCCGTATCGAAGCAGAACCAATGGACATGCACATGAGGGGAACTTCAGCGAGGTCCTGGGAGGGGGGGGGCGGGTTCTCTTCAACGGGGCCACACAGAAACGTAGCCCATGCAGCCTGCGGAATTCAGACACGAGAGTGCGATGCCATCTCTTCTCTAGATCTCCAGCCCCTGGCCTGCCCACAGACCGCTTCACTTGCTTTCTCCAAGTCTCTGTGCATGTGTTACGTCTTACATCAGTGCAACTCTTTCCCTTTCTCTTGAAAGCCAGAAGTAGGAGGAGAAAGGGAACAGAAGTCACCTCCTGGGCCGTCGCAGCAGGCATCTGCAGTCCAGATTCTGCACTAGGAAGGCAGTGACAGAGGGGCCAGGCCTCAGCTCCTGCAGGCCCAGCAGCCCCTGATACCGCCTGGTCTCAGAAAGCAGGATGTGTTGGCTCAGAGTGCACCGGCTGTGGTAACGGGGCCTCTGGGACACACGAAACAAAAGCAAGCCCCCAAAGGGAAAGAGAGCTTACCTATTTCAGGCTAATTATAAATGCTACTTAAACATCGGGATTTTGACAAATGCAATTTGCTATACTATATTGACTGATTTCACATCTCAAGCATCTATAAGCCAAAGGCAAATTAAAGCGAACTGACAGTTTCATAACGCCAACTAACACCCCATTTCACATCTAAAGCTTCAGGGAACAGCATCAGCCTCCTTTGGGTGCGAACAAAGAACAAGAACTAAGAACCACGACCAGCCACACATGTCAGCAGAATTAACTCCTCACCGTCCAGTGGGAGTGCGTGAGGACCACACTTCTTACATGGTGCAGCGACCAGGCCATCGCAGCGGCCTGGCACAGCTCTACAAGTACGGGCGTCAGAGAAAGTGAAACAGGAACTACCAAGGAAGGAGGGAAATGAGCAAAGAAACACTGAGACTGTTACCCTACTTGTTAAGGAATCTGACACTTCGCCCTTGGCCGTCAGCATCATGGAGAGAGCCTGGCTCCCACGGAGATCCGACCCTCACTGGTCCTTCTGCAGCGCACGCATCCTGTAGGAGCCCCTGTGTCCACTCTGCAAGGTAAGAGAAATGACGTCACATTTCTGGCAACAGGGTGAGCTCACCCACCAGGTGCTTTCTTCTCTCCCCTAAAATGACAGCGACATGTGGCTGGGGACTGGGCTATTTCAAATTATCTGTAAAACATGAGCATTATCCACTTGGTGTTTTTCTGAGTAAGCATCCATCAGTTCATTGCAAACAGAATCATGACCGGTTCTTCAGAATAAATCCTGGCTTTCCTTGGCCAGGAATACAGTAGGCATTTTTTAAAAGTGCATGCTTGCTTGGGCCTGGCACAGTGGCCTAGTGGCTAAAGTCCTCACCCTGAATGTGCCAGGAGCCCACATGGCTGCCAGTTCTAATCCTGGCAGCCCACTTCCCATCCAGCTCCTTGCCTGTGGCCTGGGAAAGCACTTGAGGATGGCCCAAAGCCTCAGGACTCTACACCTGCATGGGAGGCCTGGAGGAGGCTCGAGGCTCCTGGCTTCAGATTGGCTCTGCTCCATCCACTGCTGCCACTTGGGGAGTGAATCAGTGGATGGAAGATCTTCCTCTCTTCTCCTCCTCCTCTCTGTATATCTGACTTTGCAATAAAAATAAACAAATGTTTTGTTTTTTTTTTTTAAGCGCACACTGAGATTTCTCTGGTTGTGAAGGCTAGGGAAGAAGGACTTCCTTTGCAATACTTCCAAGACGAGTTTCACGGAAACAAAAAGATAAAGAGGCCCAGAACCCCCTTTGGGGGTCACTTCCACGTTCAAAGCCTGCCGTTCCTCCCCTGCCTTCATGTTCTGACCCTCTTTGAGTTCCTGAAAAGCAGTCCCCATCCTCCGCTCTGCACGTGCCCAGGGCAGCCACACATCCCTTTAGCCACAGTGAACCAGGCCTCTACCGAGAGGAGAGGAACCACAGCTCTCCCTGGTGCTCCTTCTAAGCTCACTTTCCGCCCCATCCTAGCCCTGCCTTCTCCCCAAGAGACAGGGATGGAAATGAGAGGAACCGTAATGGCTGCTGCAGGTGTGGGAATGGCCACAGAGATGAGTCCCCAGAATCAGGACTGTCACGGACTCTAGCCATCCCCACACACCAAGTGACCTGTTTTGACAACCAGTGCTGTCCACAGACATAAAGCAGGGGACAGTGCGGTGCTCCACCCTCTGGTGACACTGAGAGAAATGCTGCCACCTCCCATCTCCCCTTTCATACTGAGCGGCTAACTGGCTCCCTCGGGATGCTGCACAGAACTCTGCCTCACTGGCACCTCTCCCTGCTGTTGGCTAAGGTGCCTTTGCAACGATGGCTGCTGGCCCTCGGCGCCTGGTGAGGACCGCTCAGCTCCATGAGCCTATCACTGTTGTATCATTTTTCATATAACTTTTCATGTGCTAGGAGTTGTTATAGATTCAGACAGAAGTTGAACAAGTGGTACAGGAAGCTTCCAGACTGTTCTCACAGCTTTGCCCATGACAGCATTTGCACAGCCCCACACAATGATCGAAATCAGGAAATCATGGACACAACTGGGCGCGCGCTAGTTTCTATATGCCCTCATTCTTTATACAGGTTGTATGCTGCTAAAAAATTCTATCATATATGGATTTGCATACCAAGTACTCCAACCAGATTATTTTGTTTGCAAATCACATCTTTTCGTCTTTACTTGAGAACATTTTCAAATAATGAGTCCAGCCGCAGCGGTTGCAGCCACGCAGGTATAAGTGTGCCTCTCTGTAACCCTGCCTTTTAAAACAAACAAAAAAAAATTTTTTAACAAAAAAAAGTTAAACATTAAAGATGTAGTAAAGACTTCAACCAATTTCCTTTTCTTCTTTCCCCTCTTTGTAAAGCCAAATAAGGAACATTTTTTAAAGACTAACATAAAACTCACTCTGTAATTGTCCCCTATGTAAAAAGTTAAACAGTTCCTGCAATAGATATTCAGGCTATTATTCATTTACATATTTTAGGTTATGCCATTAAAATACCCATCAATTTTTAAAACGTGTGATATATATTTAATAGCAACAAATGACTTGAGAATGCAAAAACAAAGGATTACACTTCACCCTTGTGACGCACACAGCTCACTGGCTTTTAGGGTACAATCATGCAACCCCGTGTTCATCATCTCAGAAACACTGCCCCCCCAGCAGCCATTCCCCTTCTGCTCCCTCCAGCTCTGCCCCCCGCCCGGCCACCAGGGGTCTTGTTTTCTGTCTCTATGGTCATGCCCATCCCAGACATCTCACAAAGTGCGTGGCCTTTCGTGCCTGGTGCCCTTTCCGTTTAGCAGGTGTCATTGCTTCAGTCCTTGGTGCAATCACATCCTGCTGGGTGAACAGGCACACACCACAGTTGTTGTCTCCATGCAGTTGCCGGCTGGCGGGTGGTGTCCATGTTCTGGCTGTTACGCCTAAGGCGATTGTGAATACTCTCGTGCGGAGTGTTTGGCGGGGACACACATCTTCACGCCTCTGGGAGACAGACTGCTGGCTCCATGGCAACTCCGATGCCGTCGGGAGCCAGGGTCATCTTCCTGCCTCCATGCACAGAGCCAAAGCCCAGCGTCCTTAGTCTTCATTGCCTTAATGCTTTACACTTTAAATCCCCACCAGGACGGCACAGCTCTCTGCACAGGTCAAGGTGGAGCCTGTCTGACCGCACAGACAGGCACCTCCACAGCCCGAGATTCAGATCACTTGATGTTCGCGTGAGAAGGCGGGACTGCACCGACACCCTCACCTGGCATACCTGCGCTTCTGACCACCACAAGCTCCCGGCCGTGCTTACCTTGGTAGTAGAGGAAAAAGCAGGTGAGCAGGTAAGGGCAGAGCTCCTCCAGGTGGGAGCAGAAGGCGCAGAAGGCGTGCGGGCCTTTGGAGAAAAGCATCAGGAGAAACAGCTCGGCTCGGGTGGCCTCGCAGTCCTGAGCGAGGACCTCCCGGCACTCCTTGAGGGAGAACACGCCGTCATACACCAGGCACGGGAGCACCCGGCTCACGTCCAAGCCCTGAGTCAGGAGCTGCTCTCTGTAGCTCTCCCGGACCTCCGAGAGCCAGGCGCTCCTCGCCGCCTTCTCGCTGCGTGCCCTTGTCTCACCGGCATAAAACCAAGACTGGCCACCCCGCTCACACATCCTGGGAACGGCCGCCCTGCCGGCCTCCAGGGAAGCCCCAGACGCAAACACGCAGCCCGTCCTGGATGACTACAGGCCAGGGGGCCCTCCCTCCTCGCTGGCTGGCGGCTCAGGAGGATTGCCCTGTGCCAGTTAACCCCTCACAGTCAAAAACTTCACCAGGCAGGTAACAGATGCAGTCGATCCATCTTTGTGCAACTGAAAATCTTCCTTTCATCCCCCAAACACTCATTTCCTGGGACTCCCAGTCCCTTCCCACCACCTGCCCCGAAACCACACACACACACACACACACACACAGCTAAGCAACGATTCCCAATATTTTGAGTAGACAGTGGTCACTGACCCGCAGTCTCGTCCCAAGGCAAGAAATGGGATCAGAAACGCAGTCTCTCCCTGAACCCCCCTCCACTGCAAGTTTGGGGTTACAGGGTGCCGTGGTAAAACTGGCCGAGGGAAAGCAAAGGAGTTGGGGTCAGAGATGTCTGGTTTCGCCAACGGCCCACGGCCCCCATTGTATGGGCCCTTCGTTCCTTCTTTGGTTGGAAACAATGAAAACACTGCGATGATTGACTATTTAGTTAAATAATGCAATCCCATCAACTGACCCCTCTCCTCCGAGCCTGGCCTTAGTGAAACCAGATTAGAAGGCGGGATTATGGCTTCCCCGGGGGCGGGGGAGGGGGCACTGCCATTAATGATGCTTCATAGCAGATTGGCCAGATATAATACGATTGTTCCTAGCCAGGCCTCTTGTTTATACCTGCTCGGAAGCTCGCAGTCCCTGGTGTCACCTCGGGACACTCCCCACTTCTGTCCCCTTGCCAGGGCCTGCTGGCCACAGGTTCTCAAATGTGCTCCTTTCTCTGGTTTCTCTGCGCATGCACACAAGTCGGGTTACAGAGTGGAGTCCCTCTCACAGCCAGTTAGCTCTCTGAACGTCATCCCAGGAGCCCAGGGTTCATGATTCTCAGCTCTACGTCATCCTAGGCGCCCGGGCTCAAGGCTCTCAGCTCTGCGTCATCCCAGGTGCCCGGGTTCCTGACTCTCAGCTCTGCGTCATCCCAGGTGCCCGGGTTCCTGGCTCTCAGCTGTGTGTCATCCTAGGCGCCCGGGTTCTTGACTCTCAGGGAGACTGGATTGAGTTTCGGACTGCTCAGGCCCATTTCTGGCAGTCGAGGGGGTGGGGGAGGGAACCAACAGGGAGGAATTCTATTTTTAGTATTAATGGGGCGCGGGTAGTCACCTCAGGAACTAACAGAGTTCAAGTGTTTCTTTTTCCAGTTAGGGGATTGGCGGAAAGAGACACGGTTGTCCTAACAGTCCTGCTCTGGTTATGAAAGACATGAGATGCTCTCATGAGAGTCTGGATGCAAGATTTCCTGCCCAGATCAACTGCCTTGAGTGGTGGGACCTTGAGTGTGGCGACCACAAGAGTCTGCCTGGCCAAGCGTGTGACCTTGACAGCAGCCTCCTGTCACCATCTGCCCCTGACCACGAGGCTGCCACTTCAGGGGCCCAGGGCCTGGTCTCACCAAGGAAGGACGGACAGTCAGCCAGTTCCAGAACCTGGCCTGAGAACGCTGTGCAAACCAACCGATGCCCTGCCTTCGCCTCGAGCGGGCCCTCACCGCTCCCATCCTGCCTTCACACCCTGGCCCAGGCCCATCGGGTGCAGGACCACCAGGAGCAGCCCCTGCGCCCACCCACCCCCGTTCTGAGCGCCTCGAGCGGGCCGCGCCTGCCTCCTGACGCACCTGTGCCCTGTTGGCCTGAAGAAAAGCCTTAACTGCGTGTGGGAAGCACAGACGCAGGGCGGGCCTTGCACCATTCCCGCCAGCACTTCCTGCCGCCCTGCTGCGCGCGGCCGCCTCCACGCCGGGAAGCAGCGCCATCTCGTGGCAGCGTGTCCATACGAAGACCCTATTTCCTAAAATTAAACAAGAGGCTATATTTTAGGCACTTACCCCCTGGTCCTCTGTCGCGTCAAAACCCAGCAGAATTGTGCCGTGACAGTGGCCCTTTAGAGCACAGTCACTGCCCCTAAAGACCTCGGGGCCTTGCTTTCTCCCCAGCCTCCAGCAGCTCCTGCCCTTCTGCCTGTCTGCATGCCCACTGCGTGCCAAGGTGGTGTGCACAGCACAAAGTCATCGTGAGGAAGAAGGCTCATCCAGCCTCCCTGGGTGGTAGGAAAAGAAAGTCAAATGTGCAAATAATTGTAATGCAGCTGAAACAAATGAGAGAGAGCCATGGGACAGAGCCCCTTCCCTCAAACAGGGAGCTGTGGAAGTGAAAACCTCCCCAATGACAGGAAGTCGAATGCACAGAGGGGAGGGTAGTAACAGGAAGACTCCGGAGATGTCAAATCCCAGAGGCAGGAAGGAGTGGGGTGCACAGGAGCCTCGGAGAGCCCCCATGAACTAGTGTGAGGGGTGCCATGGAGCAGGTGTGGGTCAGGGGCTCGGGCATCTGGGTAAGGCACTTCACCCTTTGCAGTAGAAACATGTGCAAACCTCGCCGGGGGATTACACACCGACAGATGTTGGAGGTGCTGACCTTTGAAGCTGACCTTTCACCCTCTGCTGGACATGCATTCTCTCTTCTTCCACGCGCCTTCTCCAGAATCCTTTGTACCTGAACTGTGTACATCATGACAAAAGGACGCATTCTCCTAACTTACATTCACGCGCCCCCTTGGTCCATGATGCCACCCATCTCGTAAAGTCCTTTCTGGAAAGTTCACCTCATCTGGGCCGCCCCGGGTTCTGCACAGCACGGAACCCTCCTGGCCGTCAGTGCCACGCTTTAAACAGGAACTCTGGAGCAGGTCTTGTTCTTCGGGTGTCAACGGTCTTTAAGAACACAGCTCCTTGCTTCCTCTGTCCGCATTGAAAATACATTCCTCACTTACTGTTTGTTCCCCGTGTGTGGCAGGAATGGGTTCTGCAGTAGGGATGTTCCCACCACCTCCACAATGTCCCACGTGGAGGCAGGAAGCCCACCCACTGGGTGGTTTTCTAACTCGACACGGACCCCGTCCTTTGCCAGTGTCTGCCTCAGCTCTTGCTCCTATGTTGTTTAACTCACCCTTGGTATACTTAGGAATTCAGGGTGGTACGCTGGCATATGACTTACACATTCTCATCTTTTTTTTTTTAATGGTTTGCGTTTGCTGACTTGAGTGGTTCTGCCTGGGCCAAGGGGTGCCCTTCAAGCCAGTCCCTGGGTCCTAGAGCCATGCTGCGGTCACGCTGTGGGGCACACGTGCTCCATCTCCAACACACGAGGTGCTCTGGCCTCTTCTCGCAGGAGGTAGGAAGTTAGAAGAGCCTCATGCTCAGTGTCCTCGCTGACCCCGGGTCGGCTTCCTGGCTTTATCAGCAGCAGGACTAGGAGACACGCACCCGGACACTATGCAGACATAAAAGCGCAGCTCCCAATCTGTTAATTCCTTAGGAGTTGATGCCGCTCCCCCCCATCTGCCTCCCCGCATTCCGTGTTGCTATCTCCCTTCGACAATGAGAGCCCTAGTGTGGCACGCTCTTCTCACTGATCCTAAAAGATCGGGTTGGGATGCACCTGTCACAGCTTCCAGACAGCGTTCTCTGCCACATGCCCTTCAAGGACCATCAGAGCTGTAGGGTCACCTGCCTGGGGTGCCGGCATCCCACACCAGAGGGCTCCTCTGAATTCCAGCCCTGCAGCTGTTCCTGATAATCAATCCACACCCTGGGATTTTAGCAGTGCTGGCACCAGCTCTTGGGTCTCTGCCATCCACGTGAGTGACTCGGACCGAGTTCTTCAGCCTGGCTGAGCCAGGGCTGCTGTGGGCATTTGGGGGAGTGAATCAGGGCAGGAGACGTGTCTGTCCCTTTTGGAAAAGATGGTTCATTTGGGGAATGTGCCTCCATTTCTTCAGCTATACAAAGATTAACATCGATGCCACCGGCTTCCGGGCAAGCTTCTGAGGCAAGTGGAGCCGGTTCAGGGCCCCCACCTGGACGCCTTCATCCTGCAGGTCGCCTTGCCCTTCGTGGCCACACCCCTGCAGCCAGCCTCGCCGCAGCCTAAGGCCCTGCCAACGGCCCAGCCTACTCACTAGGCTGCCATTCGGCTCACCCCTCTGTGCTCTGCCCCAACCCCACGGGCCCTCACCTGTACCACTCCAGCTTCGGCTACACCGGCCACCCCACGACCACAGCCCATGGCCCCGCCCACCCCGGGGCGCTCTCCGTAGCGTGCCTAGCCTTGGCCCCGCCCACCAAATGACACTGCCCAGTCCCGTGTCTCCGTCCCTCGGCGTGCCCAGCCTCGGCCCCACCCATCCCCATGGAACTCATTACAGCGTGCCCAGTCTTGGTCCCTCCCACCCCCACGGTCACGCCCCAAAGCCTGCCCCGCCCATCCCCGTGTACTTACTGCAGCGTGTCCGGCTTTGGACCCGCCCATCCGCTGGGTTCCGCCCCGAAGTGGCCACACCCATTCCCGTGCCTCGTCCCGCAGCGTGCCCAATCTCGGTCCCACCCAACCCAGAGGTCCCGCCCACCTCCATAGCCCTGTCCCGAAGCGTGCACAGCCCGTGGCCCCGCCCAGCCCCGCGGCCCCGCCCAGCCCCGTGGCCCCGCCCAGCCCCGCGGCCCCGCAGGGTCACCGAGCTCCGCGCCGCTGCGACTCTCACGACGGGCGGCGGCCGCGGTGTCTGAGGGAGGCGGGTGCCATGGCGGCAGAGGCCCTGGAGGCGGAGGCCCGGGCCGTGGAGGCCTTGACTCTGCGCCTGGAGCGACAGGAGGACGACCTCCGCTGGCTGTGGGGGGAGGTCCGGCGCATCAGGACCGCGCCGCTGAGCGCGCCCGAGCGCTGCGTGACCGGCAGGCCGAACCTGTCGCGGGAGGTGGCGCAGCTGCGGGCCGAGAACTACCAGCTGCGGCAGCAGGCGTACCGCCTGCGGCTGAGCCTCGCCGAGGTGCAGAGGCGCCAGGCCGAGCAGAGTGCGGCGCTGACGGCCGGGGCCGGCGTGCAGGTAACGGGGGCAGGCGGGCCTTGCACCCCTAACTTGTGGGACCCTGCACCCCTCACCCCGGAGCCCCTGCACCCCTCGTCCTTGGAGTCCCTGGATCCGGAGCCCCTGCACCCTTCGTCCCTGGACCCCTCACTCCGGGACCCCTGAGCTCCTCACCTCCTGGGTCCCTGCATCCCTCGTCCCGGGACCCCCTCACCTCATGGGCCCCTGCACCCCTTGTCCCTGGACTCCTCACCCCCGGGAACCCCTGAGCCCCTCACCTCCTGGGCCCCTCACCTCCTGGGCCCCTGCACCCTTGGTCCCCGTGACTCCTGCGGCCCTCAGTGGCGCTTGCCTGATGGGTGTGAAATTGTCTACCACAGATATTTCGGTGGTTTTCAGTAACAAAACAATGAGCAGCGTGTTCCGTTGCTGGGGGCAGAGCCCTGCTGGCTGTTAGGAGACCGTCTGTCTGCGTGCAGGACCCTTCCGTCTCCTGTGATGACTGGTTCAGGGCTGTTGGGGACTGGTGGTTTGAGAGGTGGGCTGTGTTGGGATGAGGTCCGTGTCTTTAACCCAGAAAAGCAGGGTCGTGTGCCCTGTCCCTGTTTCCTCACCCCATCGCAGCATGCCAGTCCCTGGCACAGCACGACATGTCCACGGAGGCTAGGCCAGCCTTGGTGGTGGTTAGCTAAAACGAGGCAGGCTCGCTGGACAGACTCATCATTATAATGCTCCCTGGTGGGGTGATGGCTGAATCCCGAGCCTCTCTGGGTCTGGGGGTACCCCTGTGCTGCTCCCCCATGGAGTTGAGGAAGGAGTTGACAACCGTGAACGCGCGTGCAGATGGCCTTTGGGGCCTGATGGAGTCTGTCGCATGGGGTGAGAAGGAACTGGGTTTCACGTGGCCTTTTATGACTGACTTTGAAAAGTAGTTATGGAGGAGGGGACAGTGCTCTCCCATCCAGATGGCCACAGAGCCAGCCACGTTAGTGGGAGCCAGGCGCTTCATCCGGGTCTCCCACATGGGGGGAAGGGCCCCGGCCCAGGCCACCCTCCCCGGCCTTCCCAGTGAGCACTTCGTTGTCTCTCTCAGCCTCCCAGTCAGAGCCAAGGAAAAGACAGCGATGAGAAGGACACGAGGGGCAGTGGGCCTGACCGCCAGGTGAGTCGCTGCTGGGGGAACCCTGTGAACTGCTACCCTGGGCAGGACACGCAGGGTTCGATGCCACAGTGGGGCCCACGTCCACGGTGGGGGCCACGTCCATGGGGGGGGCGTGTCCACAGTGGAGCTCACGTCCACCGTGGGGCCACGTCCATGCCCACATCCCTGGTGGGGGCCATGTCCATGGTGGAGCCCACATTAGTAGGATTTTGGTCGGTGGAGTGGAGTTGGCTGGAGCTGAGTAGGAGGGACAGAGCGGGACCTGGGTGTGCTGAGAAGGCGGGCACGGGAGGGGGCCGAAGCAGCGTGGGTGCGTGGGCAGGCCGTGGGCGCTGACCTCGTGGTGTTCTCATGCTCCAGGGGACCCCTCAGCCACGCTACATACAAGAACGCCTGAAGCTCTTCACACGGCTGCAGGAGGACACGCTGGGGCAGCAGGAGGAGGGCCGTGGGATCACCGTGAGAGTGGCTGGTGGGAGCACGGTGCCAGGGCACGCTGGGCAGACAACGCCGTATGAGGTGGCTGCTGGAATGAGGTAAGCCTCGGAGCTGAGTCGCTGCGCCAGCGCCTGGGGCACCGTTTCCTCGGGGTCTTTGGCGGTAGCTGAAGACGTTACTGAGAATCTGTTTTTATTGTCTGTCTGCTGACAGGGCCACTTGAATGTCAGAACACAGGCTCTTGTCTTTAGAAAGCCGAAATCTGAATTTCAAATCCGTGTGAGGCGTGTAGAAGGGTCTGTGAGCCCTGGTGGGTCACTCTGTGCTGACTTACTCCATCAGGCCGTACCCATCAGCCTGAAAGTCACACTGTGAGAGGCGGGGAGAGCGGGCTTCCCTCTGCTGGTTCCCTCCCAGGCATGCCGGCTGCAGCAGGAGCCAGGAACGGGATTCAGATCCCCCCATGTGGGGGCGGGTGCTGACTGCGAGCCCTACCAGGGGCCTCCCTGGACTGGCATCCTTGGTGCCAGGCCACAGGTGCCCCGTGAGTGAAAGCACATGCATGATGTGCTGTGAGCCTTCTGGAGATGAGGTGTCTGTGAAGGCGTGTTTGCGCGTTCGGCAGAACGGAGTGGATGCTGAGGCACAGAATTCCCATCTGGGTGAACTCTCTACCTTGGAAGGCGGGCAGCGGTTGAGATCCGCAGGCCAGTCCTGGCTGCTCAGTGTAGTCCTGCCCACGGGGCGCCCTCCGGCCCCCCCACCTGTTCTGGTGTCTCCCAGAGGTGCTGCTGTGCTGGGAGACAGATGTCAAGGCAAAATCAGTCCCTGTTTTCTCCTGGAGAAACAGGTTGTGCGTTGCTTGTTAAGTCAGTGTTTCTTCAAGTGCAGTCCCCAGGTCAGCAGGGTCAGCCCCACCCGGAAACTTGTTAGGAAACCAGGTCTGGAGGCCTGTCCTCCAGTGTGCCGGACCAGTCAGCTGGCCGTGGGGCCAGGAGGCCTCTGGGCTTCCGATGCCCCAGACCCGCTCAGCAGGTGACTACACCACGGGCACGCCTGCAGACAGCGGGGTACATCTGAGAGCTCAGAGCCTCCGGTCGGGGTCTAGAAGCGACAGTCCAGGCTGCTGGTTGGCATGCTCGGTGCCTCTGTCACGGGTCCAGCTTCCTTCAGCCTTGGTGCCCTGCCCTCCCACAGGCAGACTGTGCCAGGTCTAGGAGTGGAAGCCGGGTCCCTCCAAACCAGCTCTTCCCCCGAAAAGTAATTCCATGCCCAAATGGATCAGGACTGTAGCGTGATCATTGTCAAAATAAAACGAATAAATAAAATGCCTAGTAGTCTCGGTTCTGCTGTGGCGCTTCAGCAACTTCTTAGCAACATCTGTGTCTTGGGGAGAATGCAGATCCCTTGTTGAGTTTCAGGTTAACCAGGGGTTGGCATGTGTGGGGCACCGGGTCAAGCTGCTACTGGCAGCGCCAGCCTCCAGTGTGAGCACCTGTTCATGTCACAGCTGCTCTGTCTGATCCAGCTGGTGTGCCAAGTGCTTGGCCCCTGTACCCGCGTGGGGGTCTCAGAGAAGCCCTGGCTCCTGGCCTTGGCCCGCCTGGCTGGGGGGCCATCGCAGGAGTGAACCAGCAGGTGGAAGATTGCTCCCTCCCCCTCTCGCCCTCCCCCAATCTCCCTCCCCTTTTCTCCTCCCTCTTTCCCTGTCTGCTTCCGGCTCTCCCTTTCTCTGTAACTCTTTGAGATAAATATCTTTTAAAGACCATGAAACCACAGTAAGAATAAAACAGCTAACATCTTCATACAAATAGGCAAAGGAAATACCTTTTAAAAAGTAAAAGTAGCTGGTAGATACTTCCTTAATAATTACAGCAGGTGTCAGGTGTGCCCTTGCCCCAGCAGAGCCACCTCCTGGCCCTGTTCCGGGGGGATGGGAAGACAGCGACGTGTGATGTCTGTGCAGTGTGAACGTGAGGGTGGCCTTGGTGTGGTGTAGGCTGCCTTGGACGTGCGTGGGCCGCAGTGGAGAGCGAGCAGGCCATGCGCACAGTCTGTGGGTGTGTAAAAGCATGGGCGGGAGCGGGCTGGATACAAAGGTGTGCATGTGACTTATTTTTTATTTATGCCTTATTTGTTTTCCAAGTGTTTACAGTAAAGATGAATGCTATAGACAGTTCTAAGTGTCCTCTGGGTTTATATTTGTGCTGTAAATCTGCTTTGAAAACCCTGGAAGTGCTTTTGTCTTCCCTAGCCCGGAGCTGGCGGAGAGCGCAGTGGTGGCCAAGGTGAACGGGGAGCTGTGGGACCTGGAGCGCCCCCTGCTGGAGGACTGCTCCCTGGAGCTGCTCACCTTCGACAGCGAGGAGGCGCGGGCCGTGAGTTCGAAGCTGCGGGGTGGGGGGACACAGGGTGTATGGGGCCTTCTGAGACTTAGAATTGGAATCGCAGCGCCTGATAAACATGGAGTGCACACTTGGGAGGAATGCACACAAAAATCCATCCGTGTGTTTAGATAATCTGTTTATCATGTCTTAAAACTGTTTTTTAGAGTTTAGCTTTTGAGTTGATGGTGTATTTGAAATGCTTTTAAATAGACATTTAAACTTAAATGCTTATTAATTTCTGAAATTAAAAACTATGAGAGGCATTAAGAGAGTAGTAAACTCCCACTCGCGCGTTCCCCAGGAGCTGAAAGCAAGTCCCCTATGAGGCTGGCGGCCTCAGGCTTCGCTGCTGCCACCCAGGGCCACGTCAGCGGGGAGCAGGGACTGGGAGTGAGGGATCTGCTGGCCTCTTAGATGCGAGCCAAGTGTCTGCCCTGCCCTTTACAGTTTCTGTTGAAAATACTGGTGGTAGAACCACCGAGTACTGGAGCAGTGTGAATAAGCCAGGTTTGAAGGGCGATGCTGAATGCCCTCCGCCTGGGCTGCCTAAGTTCCCGGGGACTGCTCTGCCTGTCAACACAAGGACCAGGAGCCTTCAGGCCTGTCCCGAGACGCGTTGTTAACCCCAGTGCGTCACTCTTGTTGTGCCCACCTCCGTGTGCTGCCCTGGCTGTCTGCCCCCTCCCAAGCCACGGCTGCTGGTGTGTGGGTGAGCCAGCTGGCCACACCTTCCACGTGGGTCTCACGCAGACCGCTGCTCCACCCAAGGGACCACCTGCTTGCTGTGAAATACTTTGTAGACGGAAATGGAATCTTTGAATGTGTCCTGTAGTATTTGGAACAGACTTGGCCTCCTCCCATAATCTGCGTGGTCTTTGGCCCTTCCTTAGCCGTAACCTTTGCCCACGTGTGAGCCATGACGGTCTTCCTTGGCTGTCTGGGGGTGGGGGTCTTCACTGCAGAACTCACTGCGCCCCCCACCTTCACCTCCTGATGCTCAAGTCTGGTAGCCTTCTCACCGCCTCTCCCCACAGGAGGGCGCTGTTCACCCTCACACCTCCAGCACGCGGCAGTGTCTGCTTAGAAATACCAAGCTGTGAGCTGTGGCCCTGAGGAGCTCTGGGTGGTCATTGGCGGCCAGCTGCCTCCTAGGTGCGGTGTCTCCCTGCAGGGCCAGCCCTTGGGTCTGTGTGCCCAGAGTCGGCTAGCTGCCTCTGCTCCGAATGAGTCTGCAGGTGGCTTGGTAATGGGGACTGTGGTCTTGTGGATAAAGAGTGCAGGTGGCAGAGGATTTGGTTATCTTGCCCCAAACAAGGATACCTCAGAAAGCTTGCAGAAAACAGGTACTTTGAAAAATAACTATGCACGGATTACAAAATGGTTTTGTACCCAAATAAAGTTAATCTTGTAATTCCATTTGTCCTTAACTTTTTGAAGTACCTTCCTGTTTTTCTATGTGCTTGGTTAATGTGGATTTCTATTGCAACTCCTTTTTTTTTAAGACATTTTTATTGGAAGGGCAGATTTATAGAGAGGAGACACAGAAAGATTCACTCCCCAAGCGGCCACAACGGCCAGAGCTGAGCCAATCTTAAGCCAGGAGCGTCTTCTGGGCATCCTGTGGGGGTGCAGGATCTCAAGACTTAGTGGGCCGTCCTCCACTGCTCTCCAAGGCCACAGGCAGGGAGCTGGATGGGAAGTGGAGAAGTCAGGACACAAACCAGAACCCATATGGGATTCCGGCATGTGCAGGAATTAGCCACCAGGCCATCATGCCAGGCCCTAAGATGACGCTTCTTCAGGAATTCAAACCAAAAGTACTTCCTGAGCATGTAGAATTAGTAACCAGGTGCACACTGCCTCAGGTGCAGCAGGGGTTCCCTGGCAACCCCTTTTTCTGTGATGGAGATGTAAAAATCTGATATCAGTACCACCTGCAGTTCCTGGCTTCCAGCTCGGATGTTGCTGCTGGGCTAACAGGAAGGGCCGTGGGGTCTGGCACCCCTCTGCTGTCTGCCCACTCTGGGCAGCAGCTCTCCTGGTGTCCCAGGTGGCAGGTCTCACACTCTGGGCTCAGTGCCCGTGGCTGGAGATGATGAGGGAGCTGAGCTGTGGCTGCACTCTAGTGAAGCAGGAAGCCCTGGAGCTGCAGGAAGGGCTCAGAAGGTTGTCCACTTAAATCCATGTTGCCCCGTGGACTAACACTGCCCCTTGTCCTCTCACAGCACTTACCTTCTATGTTCCATGACACAGTGTGATAGCTGACGGCCGACCTGTCCTCTGCCATGCAGGTATACTGGCACTCCAGTGCTCATGTGCTGGGAGAGGCCATGGAGCTGTACTATGGAGGCCACCTGTGCTACGGGCCCCCTGTCGAAGACGGATTTTACTACGACATGTTCATTGAAGACAGGTAGCTCCACGAAGCTGACTCATGAATGCGTGTGTTCATGATTGTTTTTGTGATGGTTACATATTAACTTAATCACTATATAGTTAAAATTTTTAAAAATTATTTAATTTTGATAATCTTTACATAGTTGATTAGGGCACAAAGAGTCAAGGGCTACAGGAAAGTGGGTAAGACCATTGTTTCCACATATTTTTTTCTTTATCTGGGGTAAAGAGGCACATAAAGGGAGAAGCCCCACCCAGCCTCCCATCCATCCCAGGGTCCCCGATGTGGGCCATGCTTCGAGGGTATTGCCCAAGTGGTTTTGATAGTTCAACAGTTCTGAATTGCTGCCAATCTCAGCACTCCATGCACGATGAAATCTCTCCAGAATCCACTGGCTGACATAGTCCACCTTAGAGTCTCCATTTGCCCAGATTTTTACTGCCAACACGGCTGGGGTAGCTGATTAATTTGTTCTGTCTTCCATCCTCTGTTGTAGTATCAAGTGTCCTCTGCAGGTTCTGATGGACTGCCATATCCTCCATGTGCACCTGGATATGCTGTCCACTGCTGTGTCTGAGCCTCTATGGAGGCTCAGCTTTGACACTTGCACTCCAATGGGGTGACGGACTGTGCCAACCCTGTGTTGGCACACACAAGAATCAGGTCTGGAATCACCTCAGACGAAGTTTCTTTGGGGATCCCTCCAACTGAACTGCTGATCTCAGAACCCCAACCATGAAGAGAAGTACAGGTTCCATGGTCTAACCATGGAGTGCAACTGCAAAAATTGTTTTTAGTCACTCATTTTTAAAAAATTGTTTCTTTTCAAAAAGATTTATTTATTTGAAAGGCAGTTACAGAGAAAGGAGTGAGCGAGCCAGCCAGCTAGTTAGTTTCTGTCTGCTGGTTCACTCCCAAGCAGCTGCCGTGGTCAGGAATGAGCCTGTCTGAAGCCAGGAGCTTCTTCTGAGTCTCCCATGTAGATGCAGGACGTGGGTCATCCTTCACTGCTTTCCCAGACCGTTAGCAGAGCTCGGTGGGAAGTGGCATTCTTTTACCTGGTGTGCCCCTGGATGAGTTTGGATTCCAGGATCACTTCTCAGGCAGTTTTCTTCTCCCCAGAAGGTGGTACGCTGTTCACGGAACCTAGCACAGACTCTCGGGGTGTCTCCCAAGGGGAACTAGCTCAGTTCTGCATGGCGGTTGAGGGTGAAGGTGCCCTTGGCAGAGTTCTTGCCCTGAGGGATGCCAGGCAGGGAAGCCTGCAGAGGCTCAGCCTTTGTGCACCCTGCCTTGTACTTCCTGTGGCCCCAGCTCCACAGGCTGAAACCTCAGGACCCCATGAGCCTCTGCCTGCCAGTGCTGCTCTGCGCACGCCTGCCGCTTCAGACTTTAGCTTCCCCGCCTGTCCCTCCTGCTCTCTTGTGTGTTGGCTCATACATAGCTCACCTTTGTGTCGCTGCCACTCCTGCATTGCAGCTCCCTGCCCAAGTGTCCTATGAATGGATTTGTCCTGTCCGAACTGTCGCACTCACAGCTGCGCAGCGTTTTTGTCTGCAGCACTTCTTTTTTTAGAAAAATATTTATTTAAAAATCGTAGTTACAAAGAAAGATTCCCATCCACTGGTTCACTCCCAGGTGGCTGCCCTGGCCAGCGCCAGACAAGGCTGGCACCAGGAGCTTCATCCAGATGTGTGGGTGCAGTTGAGTCTTCTGTTTGTTTCAGGCTATCAGCAAAGAGCTGGGATGGCCCTTAACCTGTGTCCATGTGGGATGCTGGCATCATGGGCAGGGACTTCACCTACTGTGCTGCAGTGCCAGGCCCAGTCTAGAATGCTTCTGACCCAAGTGTGGATTTTTTCTTTTCCCTACATCAATAGTAGATTCTCTAACTCTGTATGCCCCCTAGGTTCCCGAAATTCAGTTCTGTTCTCCACAGAACAGTTAACACAGACTGCACACAGGGTGTGGTTTCAAGAGGCTGCCTCCAGATGCCAGGCGCCTGTCCAGACCCCCACAGATCACCCACACCACCCATCTTGGATTCAGCAGTTTTTTAGAATGGCCCACAGAGCTCAGTGGAGTTCCACCTGTTGGTTGGTCATAGAGGATGTAAGAGGGGAGATGGGCAGCCACCTGGACAGGTGTGGTGAGCGGCATGGGAAAAGGGCTGCTGTTTGCCTCCAGCTGTGCCACGCTCCCAGCACCAGGGCATGTCCCTGAGCTGGAGCTGGCTTCTGGGCCCTGTTGCCTAGGAAGTTTTAACGGTGGTTTTGTTGTGTAGGAACAGTAGGTGAAGTCATTAGCCTGTGTTGTTGAGCCCCAGCCGCTCCCCATTCTGCAGAGGTTGGGGTTCAGGATGAGGGCTGAAAGTTTCCATCTTGCTGCCACGTGTGGTACTAGTGCCCCTCCCCCAGGCTCTCAGGGGCCCCGAGCCACAGGTCATCAGCATACCAGCAGGTCTCACTGCTCTGGAGACCAGGGCCTTAGAAACCCTGTGTGTGGAACTTGGACGTTCCAGTACGTGCTCTTTATCCCAGTAGCAGTCCAGCTTTGGTTCCCACTGTGGCTGTCTGCTGAAGTGCTGTCTCTGCCTGGTGCGGGTGATGGGACAGTGGACAGATAGATGGCCTGTCCTCAGGGTTCTAACGGACAGATCAGTGATAGCAGGCAGTGACAAACAGCCACCTCCCAGCAGGTGGCCAAGGAAGGGTAAGGCAGCAAAGGGGACATTGAAGCAGTGGCCAGCGTGGGGAAGGAGCAAGCCCTGAGGATCGTGGGCGTAATTGTGAATGTGTGGAGAATGTTTTTGGACTCAGTGGGCCTGGCCAATCTGAGGTCAGCCAGCCTTGTGAGGACCAGCTTCTGGCTACAGGAGGGGCAGGATGCCACCGTACTTCTCACTGACCCTGCTCCCAGCCCGCAGCCAGGGAGGGCCAGGACGTGGTGGGTACTCACCTGCTGCTGCCTGCAGAGTCCAGGTGTGTTGAGGACAAGGAAGGTCACGGGAGACAGGGTCCTCAGAGACACTTGGGTCTTCCACAGGTGTCTCCTAGCAGCTTCAGCAGAGAGCTGGATGTCCCGGTTGGCATGGGCCAAGGCCTTGTCCTGCCCTCGGGCAGCAAGGGAATATTGGAATGTTTGACTTTGTGCCGTCCTAGCCCAGTGAAATACCCCACTGAATGTAGGAAGTGTGTCAGCTGCTGGAGCACAGAGTGTGCCAGGGCTCTGTGCGGCCCAGGCTGAGGGTCAGGGCTCTCCTTTCCAGAGCGGTGTCCAGCTCGGATCTGCCGGCCCTGGAGGACATGTGTAAAGAAATCATCAAAGAGAGGCAGCCTTTTGAAAGACTGGAAGTCAGCAAGGACGTGCTCCTGGACATGTTTAAGGTAAGTTGAAGAAACCATCGGGGTGACAGATAGTCCCTCTGACCCCACAGCACTGACTTGCTGGAGTCTCTTGTGAGGGTGCTGGCCACACCGTGTCCATGATGGTGCTTCCTTTCTCTGATGCCCAGCACGTGTAAGGCCAGCAGGAGTTGATCAAGGGCCAGGTACTGCTCTCGTGTGTGTGCAACCCTGGTCAGTTCACAGCTGAACACAATTCAGCAATGTGTGATCCCATATAAAATTCTGGTGTATTTTCTTTGGAATTTTCTGTTTTTATTTTAGCCAAGAATATTGTATGTTAAAAAATTAGCTTGCTTTTTATGTTGTTATGATCAATATGTTCATGTATTCCTGGCTTTATTTTGTAAATCATTAAGCATAGTTTTATTACTTTTGTAGGCTGGAACTACATAGTTTATGTTTTGGAAATCATTGCTATTTAATTTTCTGTGTGGTAAAACATAAGATTTGTCATTGTGATGTGTGTAGTGCAATGGCTTCTGAACATACCCACTGCCATCTCCAGGGCTTTTTCTCTTCCCAGAGAGAACCCCTAAACCCTGTGAAGCCCAACATCACCAGTCAGGTGTCCACTTCCCATCCGACCCCTGCTTGTGGCCTGAGAAAACAGAGGACAGCCCAAAGCCTCGGCACCCTGCACCCGCATGGAAGGCCCGGAGGAGGCGCCTGGCCCCTGGCTTGGGATTGGCTCAGCTCTGGTCAATCTTTATTTTTTATCTCCCATTCTGTTTGTCAATCTACCTTTCCAAGAAAATTAAATAAACCTTAAGAAAAAGAAAAAGATGACCCAAGTGTTTGGGCCCCTGCTACACACGTGGGAAAGTCCAGTTGGGCTCCTGGGAGGCAGGTGTCTCAGGCAGCCTCTTAAACTATTTTATGTTCTTATTTTCTCACCCCATGCCTTGACAGCCAGCACACCTCATTCCAGAAAAAAAAAAAATCCTTTTGTTTTAGAGAATGTATTTATGTATTCATTTGAAAGGCAGAGTTAGAGGTCTTTCATTCACTGGCTCACTCTCAAAATGGTGACAGTGGCTGGGGCTGGGCCAGGCCAAAGCCAGAAGCCTTCATCTGGGTTCAGGGACCCAACCACTTGGACCATTTGCTGCTGCTTTGTCAGGCACATTAACAGAGAGCTGGATCGAAAGTGGAGCAGCTGGGACTCTGGCAGGTGGCTGGAAGGGCAGCCGTCCGAGTGGCCTGTGGCTCAGCTCCTGAGTACACAGCACACGCTCTCTTGCACCATGTCATGAGAAAAGGAGCATCGTATTCACTCGTCCAGTTTGATGGTAACGTGCAAGTTTTGTTTTGTTTTGTAGTACAATAAATTTAAATGCCGCATTCTGAATGAGAAGGTTGACACTCCAACTACCACGGTTTACAGGTCTGTGCATGAGCTGAGCACTGCTTCCTGGCGGGGTGAGGGCAGCGGCAGGGCTGGGTTTATGCTGGGCAGTCTCTGGGTGACGTCCTGTGGCCAGCACGCCACCGGGAGGAGTGCAGAGTCACCACCCTGGGGAAAGGGCTGTCTTCAGCACCGACAGGAGCTTTATTTCTGGGATCGACTCTGGTGGGCACTGTGTGGGTGTGGGTGACACCGTGGCCACGCAATGACTGCCTTTACAGGAGCCGAGAGGGAGTGAATCTTCTGCTCCATGCACTGCACCCCTGTTGCTCAGGCGGCGGCCGCTCCTCGTGGCTGTGGGTCTGCCTTACACGGCCCTCTCCACAGCGCCCCACCCAAATGTGCAGGATAACTCACCATGGCACGGAAGGGGACAGTCCTCCCCACAGGTCGAAACACCCGAGGCTGTAGCTGGGCTTGCTCACGCACAGAATGAAGAGCCCAAACTTAGCAAGAAAGGTGTGCTTGCTACATGTGGGATTCTTGCTCATTCTTTGTGTGTGTGAACACCCTGCAGAAGCCTTGGAAGCTTTAATTGTAGTTTCATCTTAGAATTCACGTTGCAGGTCAGTGCTTGCTGCATTTTAGTAAACTGAGAAGTAGTTCCTGACTTCATCGTGAGGCTGAAAGGGCACGCGCATGCGCGCACACACACACACACACACACACACCTGTTAAACATGAAGTGTACACACACACAGCCCTCCCCTTTTAAACATGGAGTCCATGTGCGAGGGAGTGTCAGATGGGCTCGGCGCTGCCAGCTCCTGCAGGGGAGCACAGACTTGTCTGGTTTCACAGCAGTGGGAGGAAACAGCCTAAGGGTGTTCCGGGGCTTTTGGGTCTGAGCAGAGGGGAGCAGGGGAGGGTCTGAGGTTGGGAGACAGCCTCACTCCGTGTCCCTGAGAAGTGCCCCAAGTCATACGAACCAGCACAAGCCGCCTCTGACAGCGTGAGAATGTGGTTTATCGTAAAGTGTCCGGGTTTCCTTACAGGTGCGGGTCGCTCATTGACCTTTGTAAAGGGCCCCATGTGAGACACACTGGGAAGATTAAAGCCATGAAACTTTTCAAGGTGAGGCTTAATTTGTTTTATTTATCTACATAGCAAACTTAAGTAAACTAGAAAATAAGACTCTTGGGTCATGTCTTGTATAACCTGAGCATTATGATGACTTGAAATTCTTCCCAATTTGAAAATAATGCATTTGTGAATTTTAAGTACCATCATTTAACCTTATTGCAAGGGTTAAAATGCGTTTCTTTCCCTATATACTGTTGTTGTTTTTGGCCGCCTGACCTGTGTGTGAGAAAGGCGTGCTCCAGGAGGGAGGAAGAGGATGTGTGGGGGTGTGGCTCTGGGAGCCGCTGGCTCTGGGCGTCAACACAGGCCTGGCCTTGCCGGGCGTGGTTTTCTGACAGTTGCAGTGCAAGGCTGCGCCAACCACGAAGTACCTGCACCTCCTGCCCCCTTGCTCACTGCCAAGTGGGCACAGTGCTACTCCATCTCCATGGCCCTTTCTCTCCCTCTCCTTCTGGAGTCTACCACTGACTTGTGCAAGATGCTGAGCAGTGGTCTGACCTGGGCTGGGAAGGTTTGCTTAGAGCCAGGATGTGGGTGTCCCTGGCCCCACAAGACGCCTTCCTGATTGAGCTGCGATGGTGACAGAGGTGCACGTGCGTGCTGGCTGAGAGCCAAGCGCTTGGTGTGCTGACCCAAATCTCGTGTGGCACTTAGAATTCTTCAACGTACTGGGAGGGCAACCCTTCGATGGAAACTCTGCAGAGGATCTATGGGATCTCCTTCCCCGACGGCAAGATGCTGCAAACGTGGGAGCAGCTGCAGGAGGAAGCCAGGAGCCGAGACCACAGGAAGATCGGGAAGGTGTGTGTGCTGCTCACTGCGGCAGTGTGCCTGGGGCTGGCTCTCATGTCTGCTGCTGAGCTCTGCATGCCAACATCCCAGCATCTTAACCTTTTTCTCTCGTATCGCTTTTATTAGCTTTTAAAACTTGTACCCTTCAGCTCTTGCTCTCTCTCTCTCTTTCTTCCTTTCCTTCTTTACTTTTTCTTTTACGATTTGTTTATTGTAATTGAAAAGGTAGGTTTCCATCTGCTACTTCACTCCCCAAGTGGCTGCAACTGCCAGAGGTGAGCTACCAGGAGCTGCTTCTGTTTCTCTCACACGGATGCCGGGTATCAAGGCTTTGGACCATCCTCAACTGCTTTCCTAGGCCACAAGCAGGGAGCTGGAAGAAAAGCAACTGGGACAAGAACCTGTACCCATTTGGGATCCCAGCGGTTGTAAGGCAAGGATTTAGCCACTGAGCCATTGAGCTGGGCCCCCACTTCACTCACTTCTTTACTAAAGGCTTTCTTATTTTCATTATGCAGAGGCAGACAGAGAAATAGACACAAAGATGTTTTTGATTCATTGGTTCACTCCCCACATAGCCAGGATTAGGCTAAACTGAAGCCAGGAACCAGTAACTCCATCCCTGTAGGGGGACAAGGACCCCCCTCCCCAAGTCCTTGTTGTCCCCAGGGTATATACAGTAGCAGGAAGTTGGAGAAGTGGAGTGGCCAGAAGTCTAAGCGGGCACTCTGATGTGGGTACCCTGAACAGCAGTTTAACTACTGCACCAAGTACCTGCCTCTTTGCTTGTTGCTGTCTTCCTGTCATGGTGTAAGGGTTGGTTTTTGAAAGCAGCCTGGGCGTTGGAGCGGCAAAGCAGTGTGCAGGGAGACTGAGAAGCAGGTGGACCTGGGTTTACTCAGCTCTGCCACTTAGGAACTGTGGCAGGTGTGAGCATTGCCTTGCAAAGGCCCGTGCCCATGTGTGTCTTGCTGGCTGTCCTTGCAGGGCTAGCATGAGTACAAGTGTCAGTGCTGGTGCCAGCCTGGGTGGTTCTCAGGACATAGCAAGCGTGCGAGTCAGGACCGCACTTTCAACCCACACTGCAGGGAACGTCCTGGGTCTTTCCTGACTGCTCACAGCATCCTTGTTCCATGCGAACCAAGAATGGGAACCAGAAAATACCGAAGGTGTCGTAGATGCTGAGCTCCAGGCTCAGAGCAGCAGTGCAAGCTGTGGTCTCAGGCGTCCTATTACAGGTAGTTAGGAGCAGGTAGGTGTTGAGGGAGGTGGCATGCCTGCTGTTAGGAGGAGGGATGGAGGCCAGTGCTGGGTTCAGCAGGGTAATCATAGCCCTGCAGCACTGACATCCCGTACGGACACTGGTTCTAGTCCCACACAGGATCCAGCTCCCTGCTTATGGCCTGGAAAGCAGCAGAGGATGACTCAAGTCCTTGCACCCCAACACCCACATGGGACACCTGGAAGAAGCTCCTGGCTTTGGACCGGCCCAGATTTGGCTGTTGCAGCCATCTGGGGAGTGGACCAGCGCACGGGTGATCTTTCTGTCTCTACCCCTTCTCTCTGTAAATCTGCCTTTCAAATAAAGGACATTGTGTCTGATTATGATGTGTCATGTTCTAGCATAACTTGTGTGTACGTAGTAAATATGAAGCAAAAACAGATGAGCTTGAAAAGCAACTCTTTTACCGCAGGAGCAGGAGCTTTTCTTCTTCCACGAGCTCAGCCCTGGGAGCTGTTTCTTCCTTCCCAGAGGGGCCTTCATCTACAACACGCTCATGGACTTCCTACGCGTAAGTTCATTTGTGACATGCCTGCTCAAGCCCGTGTTTGTGTTTTCCCTCTTAACAAACTGGTCAGGGATTTCCCTCGCCCTCCTTACCCTCGGGTTCCCCCAGTCCCAGGAGACTTGGGTTCCGTCCTCCTGGGCAGCAGGGGTTACAGAGGAAGTCTCCAATAAAACACTCATTCCCTTGCGTACCTGCAAGTTTCCAGAGAGCGAGCAAGCTGTGAATGTAGGACTAGGGGTCAAAATGGCCTTGAAACTTTCAATGAGAAACTACAAACTGGAAGGACAGACCCCATGCCTTAAGAGCAGAAGGTTGCAAATCCACACCTGCAAAGTCAGGGTTGAGCTGGGAAACCACCCCAGCGTAGCTGCAGCCCTGCCAGGCCCCACGGTCCACACCTGCAAAGTCAGGGTTGAGCAGGAGCCCGCCCAGCGTAGCCACAGCCCTGCCAGGCTCCGGTGTCACTGACACTCCCTCACCCCCCTCCCGCATTCTGAAGTGCAGCCTGCCTTGCTCTTCTCTCCGTCTTCCTGGAGCACTAGTTCTGTAAAGTGTCTACTGCTCTGTGCGTGCGGCTTGCAGAAGGGCTGCTCCTGTGAGTCGCTGCAGCTTTTGTAATGAGAAATGGTTGTCTTCTTGTGAAGCTGATGGTAAGGAGTGGTTAGGAGTTCTCAAGGGGAGCGGTCACTAGGTGCAGCTCCCTGCACTCTGCCTGCAGGGCCAGGGCTGTCCTGGAGTCCAGGTGGGGTTCAGGCTTTCTTGGGGGCCTAGACAGCCACACACTCCTCAGCCTCAGGGCGAGAAGTTTCTCTCCCATGGCTTGGTTTCCATCACTCTCCAGAGAAGGAAGGTGGCCGTCAGTACCTTCCTTCCATCTTTTTCTTACAAAAAGTTCAAATCTGCAGAGAAGTCACCGGCCAGTTAGCATCCACAGTCCCTGTATCTGGAGTCAGCAGTTGGTAACCTTGAACCATCTGGCTTCGTCTCTCTCCCGTGTGTGTGTGTGTGTGTGTGTTACAGTGCAGAGCTGAGGCAGCACACATCGATATGTGTATGTTTGATAGAGAAATGTAGCAGTTGTTGCCACTGCACTCCCAAGGGCCACTGTAGTAAGCGCTAGTCTCTGGGTGGCTTGGGAACCACAGGACTGTTCTGCAAGTTGCAGACGGAGCTCTGGGTCTTGGGGATGGTGGGTGCTGGGAGGACCCTCTTCCAGGTGGTGGAGTGCTAACTTGTATGTATCCTCTTCATGTGAGAGCACTGTCCCCTGCATGGGGGCTGTACCTGCCCACTGCCAACCTCCTAAAACTCACCTGGGGTTAGGACTTGAGCTGTGAGCTCTGGGGGAGGCATTGCTCCCTGGGGGAGGCAGGGGAGGTTTGAAGTGATTTCTGAATACCTCAACAAAACATCCGTTCCTAAATGCTGTGTTCAGAGTGCATTCAGAGCCACTGAGCAGCGTTGCCTGCGTCGGCTTGGAGAGCCATCTGTGAAAGATGCACACACAGGGCTTTGCTAGCACCCTCTAACATAACTCCTCAAAATACAGTCATTCCTAATGTCCTGTAGTTCTGCTATAGACAGAGCAAGGAGATGGGCCTCCAGGCTGTCCGCGACCCAGGCTGTCCATGACCCAGGCTGTCCGTGACCCAGGCTGTCCCGACCCAGGCTGTCCCAACCCAGGCTGTCCCGACCCAGGCTGTCCGTGACCCAGGCTGTCCGTGACCCAGGCTGTCCACAACCCAGGCTGTCCACAACCCAGGCTGTCCCGACCCAGGCTGTCCGTGACCCAGGCTGTCCGTGACCCAGGCTGTCCGTGACCCAGGCTGTCCTGACCCAGGCTGTCCACAACCCAGGCTGTCCGTGACCCAGGCTGTCTGCGACCCAGACCGTCCGTGACCCAGGCTGTCCACGACCCAGGCTGTCCTGACCCAGGCTGTCCACGACCCAGGCTGTCCCGACCCAGGCTGTCCCGACCCAGGCTGTCCGTGACCCAGGCTGTCCGTGACCCAGGCTGTCCACGACCCAGGCTGTCCTGACCCAGGCTGTCCCGACCCAGGCTGTCCGTGACCCAGGCTGTCCCGACCCAGGCTGGCTGTGACCCAGGCTGTCCGTGACCCAGGCTGTCCGCGACCCAGGCTGTCCGTGACCCAGGCTGTCCACAACCCAGGCTGTCCACAACCCAGGCTGTCCCGACCCAGGCTGTCCGTGACCCAGGCTGTCCGTGACCCAGGCTGTCCACAACCCAGGCTGTCCCGACCCAGGCTGTCCACGACCCAGGCTGTCCGTGACCCAGGCTGTCCGTGACCCAGACCGTCCGTGACCCAGGCTGTCCACGACCCAGGCTGTCCTGACCCAGGCTGTCCACGACCCAGGCTGTCCGTGACCCAGGCTGTCCGTGACCCAGGCTGTCCTGACCCAGGCTGTCCACGACCGAGGCTGTCCGTGACCCAGGCTGTCCTGACCCAGGCTGGCTGTGACCCAGGCTGTCCTGACCCAGGCTGTCCGTGACCCAGGCTGTCCACGACCCAGGCTGTCCACGACCCAGGCTGTCCCGACCCAGGCTGTCCGTGACCCAGGCTGTCCGTGACCCAGGCTGTCCACGACCCAGGCTGTCCTGACCCAGGCTGTCCCGACCCAGGCTGTCCGTGACCCAGGCTGTCCCGACGCAGGCTGTCCGCTGTCGCCTGTGAAGCCACGCCCTGCACGAGAGCATAGAGGCGTGAGCTTGTGGGGCTTGGTTGTTTTTTTTTTTTTTTTAATCCTTGGGAATCATTTTTCTTTTTAACTTTTCTGAAGTGCAGATTTGTGCCAGATGCCCATTAACTGACTTAACATGTTAACGTCTAAGAAACAGTGGGCAAAGATCAGTATCAGAAAACTGAAGAAGAAAAAAGGAGGGAAATATAAACAAAATAAGAACTATCTCTGAAAAAACTTGAGTTTTGTCATCCCCGGGGCCTCAGGGAAGCTGCTCACGGAGGCAGGGGAGACACTGGCTCATGGCTTTTGTAGATGGTAGTGGCACCATGCCTCAAAGTTTAGGTTTCAACTTGGAAACTAAGACTATAAATACGGCGTGACATTGAGGCTTACTTGGTGAGAAAATGGCCTCTTAGGTCGTAGGAAGGACACCCTCCTGTTTATGTAGGATGTAAGGTTTGAGAAGTTGGAGCACAACACACTTCTCCATGTGTTGCATTTCAGTTGCTGACTTTCACAGGGTTAGGTCCTTGTGTGCGGCATGGCGTTGCAGAGCATGCAGCGGCTCTGTGCTGACAACACCCTGAGCGTGTCTGAGACCGCGGGACCCACCTCCCCGAAAGTGGACACCTGAGTGGATGCAGGGCGTTACCTCAGGGTTAGACTAGTCGCCCCCAGCGTTACTGTGGTTGCTCTGCCCGCGGCCAGGACGTGTGCAGCAGGGCTTACTGTGAAGGCCTTTGTCTTCAAGGAGGAGTACCACAAGCGGGACTTCGCCGAAGTGCTCTCCCCCAACATGTACAACAGCCGGCTCTGGGAGACCTCGGGCCACTGGCAGTATTACCATGAGAACATGTTCACCTTCGAGGTCGAGAAGGACAGCTTTTCCCTGAAGCCCATGAACTGCCCAGGACACTGGTGAGTGCTCCAGAAGAAACAGGGCTTCGCCTAGCAGCCTGTAGCGTGTTCATCATAACTAGGTTTAATGTAAGTGAGCTCCAGAGTTAATGGGAAAATGGATTGCAAGAGAAGTTTAGGGGTGGGTATTGTGGCACAGCAAGTTAAGTCTGCCAGTTAGGATGCCCACATGCTGTATTGTGGGTGCAAGTCCCAGCTGCCCTACTCCCAGTGGTTTCCTGCTAATGAGTCCTGGGACCCTTGAATGGTGGCCCAGGAGTTCCATCCTGCCAGCCACCTGGGACACTGGAATGGCTTCAGCCTGGCCCGTGCTGGCCCTGGAGAGCTTTCTGTCACTGTGCCTTTAATGAAGCTGACAATAAACCTTTTTTTTTTTTTTAAGAGTACATTTTAGTGCCTAACTTTAAAAGAAAAATCTCTTAATTTTTTTAACATAATTACATTTTTCATGAGGTTTTGGAAGTCCTATTATGATTTTGCTTTTTTCAGGGAGGAGGATTCTTTAATCTGAAGTGGGGCTTGCCAATCACTGTTACCAATTTATTTCACTCTGGAAAAGATGTGTACTTTTTTTTTAAGATTTATTTCTTTTTTCTGGGAAGTCAGATTTACAGAGAGAAGGAGAGACAGAGAAAGATCTCCCATCAGCTGATTCACTCCCCAAGTGGCTGCAACAGCCAGAGCTGAGCTGATCTAAAGCCAGAGACCAGGAGCTTCTTCTGGGTCTCCCACACGGGTGCGGGGTCCCAAGGCTTTGGGCCATCCTCAACAGCTTTCCCAGGCCACAAGCAGGGAGCTGGATGGGAAGTGGAGCAGCCAGGACATGAACTGGTGCCCATGTGGGATCCCGGTGCCTGTAAGGCGAGGACTTTAGCCGCTAGGCTACTGCGCTGGGATTTTATTCTTTAAAACATGTTTGATCTTTGGCAGACCTGGGATGTTTAACTGGAAACTTTTTCTGTGCTATTTAGAGGATAGTTTTATGTATCAATTTTCTTATAATATCTGTCTTCCGAACAGTAATATGCTTCAGATGTGCATATTTGCAGAACATTCAGTTCTTAAATACCGTTCGGGTTGATTATAGTGAGATCAGTAAGGTCATAATCAGTGGGTCACGGGGTTCCATTGATTTGAGGATGCATTTCCTCCCACAATCCATCATCTCCGAGATGCCTCTTAGCATCACGTCACAAGGTGGTCAGTGGGCCCCTCCTCTTAGTGTTATGTGAACCGAAGGACTGCCTGGTAAAGAGTATAATTATTACAGTGTTGGCATGCAAACCTTGGAAGACCAGTACATTTTACAACTGGAAGTGAATAGATAAAGTTCTGCACATACATAGATGTCCCAGCCGTTCTAGTCTTAATTCATCAGCACGCAGCGTATCCAGTAAACTGCTGCGAGAGACTAAATACTGAGTCTCTGAACAATGAACAAAGCTCTTTGTCCTTCTTAGTAACATTTAGGGAATTTCGACTTTAAGATGCTGTACATACAGCTTTAACGTTGTGAAAACCAACAGGCAAATAATCTTCCTGTGTAGACAGTTGGAGCCCAAGCCGTGTTAACAGGTTCCCAGCCAACATTTCTGTTAGGCGCCATTTAAAGTCGTAGCCTATGATTTTAACTGCAAGGAAAGCTTGCTGAAGTAGAGAATGCAGTTTTATGTCCTCGGGCCTTACAGGACACAGGACGACAGGGCTTGGTGCTGATGGGGTGAGAACCAGGAGTGGTGGTGACGGGGCGAGAGCCAGGAGCACTCTGCACAAGTGCAGTCTTAACCAGGAGCACAGAGGGGAGTGCCTCCTGAGCTTGAGGCTGGAGCATAGCGGTGTTGAGACACAGTCCATGGCATAGTGCAGCTCATGGGCAGGGGCAGGCTGGGACTATTCATGCCATCGGTTATTAAAAAAAAGAGAGGAGGGACACAGGTGCTGTGACGGGCGTGTCCAGGCTGGGCATGGCCAGGGCCTCCCTGCAGGAGGAGCTTTGCAGAGCAGTCGGTGGCAAGAGCGCTTCCTTGAGCAGCTGTCAGGGAATAGCACTCTGGAAGCCCGAGAAGCCAGAGCTTTTCAGGTTCTAGTGAGCTCAACAATTCATGGAGCAGGTTTAACCTGGTGGTGAGGAACCAGAATAAGGGGTTTATAAATCTCTAGGCAATCTGTTTTCCTCACCATAATAAAATGCCCCAGGCACTTGCACTTAGAAAAGAGGTTCCTTCAGCTCATGGTTCTGGGATGTTCACGTGGCTGTCTGTTCCGTAGTCAGAAGACAGCATGGTGTACCCTGTGGCCAGAGACCGGGAGCATGCCTGTGTGTGTCTGGGGCCTCTGCCTCTTAAAGCCACAGGTGCCCGGCCTAAGGACAGGATCTGATCCTAATCACCTTCCCTAGGCCCTGCTTATAAGCATGATAGTTGGATTAAGTTCCACTCTCTTAATCCCTCCCCACGGGGTTGAATTTCATCACACGGAGCCAGTAACCATGTGCAGGCTGTGATGTTTTCATACTTGGAGCAGCGCTCTCTGCTACGTAATACCTGTGTTACTTCCTCTTTTCTAGTCTGATGTTTGCCCACCGTCCACGGTCCTGGAGGGAGATGCCTCTTAGGTTTGCTGATTTTGGAGTTCTTCACAGAAACGAGCTGTCGGGGACGCTGAGTGGGCTGACCCGTGTGAGGCGTTTCCAGCAGGATGACGCTCACATCTTCTGCACGCTGGAACAGGTGAACAGCAGCGCGGGCGAAGCGCAACCACGGGGCCTCGTGCCACCCGGCTGCGCGTGGCGCTTTAGAGCTGCTGTGGGATGAGCCACGTGGTCTCAGGTCTGAGGGGCAAATCATCTGACAATCTGTGAGTCTGATGCCTTCATCTCCTGGCAGGGGAGCTGTTATTTTTTTCCTTGGCTGCCTCTATTTTGTTAGTTTAACTCCGTTCAGTGGACTATTTCAAGGGATTAGGTGTCTTCTGTTCAGTGTTGTCTAGAACTTAGAGTTCTCTTCTCCGTTCAGATAAAGATTGTCATGCAGAGAGTCCCTGTTGCTGGGAGCTGGCCTCATGGTGGTGCAGGTTAAGCTACCACCTGCAGTGCCAGTATCCCATGTGAGCAGCAGGGTGAGTCCCAGTTAGCCCAGTTCAGTCCCGCTCCCTACCAGTGTGCCTGGGAGATAGTGGAAGCTGGTCTCAGGGCATGGCCCCTGCACCCAGGTGGGAGACTGGATGTGGTCCCAGGCTCTCCCTGCACCCAGGTGGGAGACTGGATGTGGTCCCAGGCTTCCCCTGTACCCAGGTAAGAAACCGGATGTGGTCCCAGGCTCCCAGTTTCAGCCTGGCACATTTTTAGTGGTTGTGGCCACACAAGAAATTTCTGCCTTTCAAATCAATAAATACATCTCTTTTTTTAAAAAAAAAAATTATTTTAATTTGAAAAACAGATTTTTAGAGTGCTAGAGAAGATCTTCCATCTGCTGGTTCACTTCCCAAATAGCCAGGACAGCCAGAGCTGAGCCAATCTGAAGCCAGGACAAAGGAGCTTCCTTCAGGTGTCCCATGCAGGTGCAGGGTCCCAACACTTTGGGCCATCCTTGATTGCTTTCCCAGGCCACAAGCAGGGAGCTGGCTGGGAACGGGGCCACCAGAACTAAAACTGGTGCCCATATGGGACCCCAGCATGTGCAGGTTGGGGGGTTTTATCCACTAGGCTATTGTGCTGGGCTCGTAAATAAAACTTTAATGGATCAATGAAGAAATCTAAAGGGAAATTAGAAATATTATACAATGAATAAAAATGAAGTATCCAAGGTTGTGGGATACCATCAACATGGCATTTAGATGGAATGTTTATAGAACCAAATACCTGCTAGGAAAAAAGAAAGGTTTCAATTAAACCATCTCAGTTCCTGCTTAGGGAACTAGAAGAGAGAATTACAAGTGTAAGCCAAAGGAAATCGTAACAGTAGAGTTTATTGAAATAGAAAAAAAATTTAGAAAATGAAAATTGTTCTTTGAAAATTGTTGTTTGAATGTTGTTCTTTGAAATAGATGTGTTAATTTAGGCTTAAGGAGAAACAAAGGGTGTAAGTCTAGAGTGCCGGAAGTGAGCGATGCCGTCACTACAGACAGCAGATGGTAAGGAAGTAGTAAAGCGGCATCATGAACGGCTTCGTGCCAGTGAACCTGAGATCGCGAAGGTGAAGGGGAAAAATTGTTGAAAAACACAGAGCGCGCAGCTCGACTGCGGAGGACGTAGGTAAGCTGGGGCTTGTGTCACAGAACTCAGTTGGTGGCTCAAAGCCTTGCAGAGAAAGTGCAGACCCCATGGCTTCTCTGAATTCTGCTTGGATTAAGGAAAATGGAGTTCCACAGACTTCCAGGAAGTTGAGGAAATCCTCACCAGCTAGCATTCCCTGCTATCAAGAAGGACAAAGCTATTCCAGGAAGAAAAGGCTGCAGAGACCACCGTAAGATAAAGTCAGAACGAAATTCCAACCACAGTGTTAGCAAGCAATGTTCAATAATACTTAAAACACACGAATGCCTCTTTACCAGGCAGGCTGTATCCCAGGAAGGAAAGATGTGTTTAACGTTAGAGAATAAATCACGACAATTCACCGTTTAGTAAACCGAAAAGTCAAAAGTCCACTCATTTCAGTAGATTGTTGAGAAAGCATTGGGCGACATTTAGTATCTTTCTCACAAAACTCTAAGAAACTTAGAGAGAACTTTGTCAACTTAATAAAAAGCACCTGTGGGACACCTGCTCAGCCTGCTCTGTCCTAAGGCCAGGAGCAAGGGAGAGATCTCGTTATTTCTGTTCTTAATTGCTTGTTTTTTTTAAAGATTTATTTATTTATTGGAAAGTTAGATATACAGAGAGGAGGAGAGACAGAGAGGAAGATCTTCCGTCTGATGGTTCACTCCCTAAGTGAGCGCAATGGCTGATGCTGCACTGATCCGAAGCCAAGGAGCCAGGAACTTCTTCCTCTGGGTCTCCCACATGGGTTCAGGGTCCCAAGGCTTTGAGCCATCCTCGACTGCTTTCCCAGGCCACAAGCAGGGAGCTGGATGGGAAGTGGAGCAGCCAGGATTAGAACCGGCGCCCATATGGGATCCTGGCACGTGCAAGGTGCAGACTTTAGCCGCTAGGCCACGCTGCCGGGCCCTCTGTTCTTAATTGTATGGGAGAGTCTCACTACTTAGACGTGTGATGAAGTAGGGCAGGTCTGAAGTTGTGTTACAGATGACATCGCCAGCTTTGTAGAAATGGAAACTACAAAAATGTTATTAGAACTAGTGAGTTTAGAAAAATGTGTTATATGAAATACCAGTATGCAAAACTAATGGTATGTCAGTCTCCTAGCAATGAGCCATTGGAAATTGAAAGTGAAACATAATCGTGTAACAGTGCTATGAGAACTTGGGTGTGCATCTCATCAACGTGGGGCTGTGGTCTGATTGTTCCCCCACATTCACATGCTGAAGCCATCTCCCCGATGTTGAGGCCTTGGTGAATGGGGTCATGCAGCTGGGCCCCTGGACATAGAGACACACCCAGCTTGCTCCTTCCCCGTGCTTGCTCTGCCGCCCGAGGGTGGTCGGCAGGCAGCTGCTTGAGGTTGCACGGAGGGCCCTCGCCAGGAAGCTGAATCAGACAGGACTGCGAGCTTGGCCTTCCCCGCCCCCAGATCGAGCAGAAATAAGTGCATGTTGTTTAAGTGCCAGAGTCAGCTGTGCTTTACTGGGCTCCAACTGCCCTGTGTGGGTGACCTGTACGGTGGAAACTACATGCTAAGTGAAGGTCTGAGTGATGCAGGAATTAAACCTTGTTCTTGGGCTACAGGACTGAACTCCCCAAAGTGAGCTGTGGGGTCGGTGCAAGCCCAAGCAGCACTCCATCAGACTTGTTTGTAGAAATTGTCAAGCTGATTCTGAAAATGTGGAAATCAAGCTTAACTAGAAAAGATGAAAAGGAGAAATCACAGCAATGACGTCATAACTGCTTGGTTTGAGAAACGCTGTAACAGCAGAGTGAGATTGCTACCAAGACCAAAGGCCCGTAGGGCAGAGTAGAGTCCAGGGCTCTACTGAAGCCAGTTACATGCGTAACTGGTGTTTATTAGGTACATAGGCAATGGTGATACCTGCCTCCTTACACCATATAAAAAGGATGTACGATGCAGCTCATACCTAGTTGGAAAACCTTAACACGTTCAGCTTGCGGAGAAGTCGGGGGATCTTTGTGGTTGCGGGTTGGGCCTGCTCTCGGTTCAGTCTCTCCCGCAGCCTCCCACCAGGCCTTGCCAGCCTTGCTGGGGACGAACTGACTGGGTCATGTTCGTCCCCTTCCTTGGCTGGCCGTGGCCCTCAGTCCTTAGCGCTATTTCATGTCCTGGCTTTCCCAGGCCTCTGCGTCTCCTCAGCTTCCTGACCTCCTCCCTCTGGCCCCTGGGCCTTTCCCCTTCCTCTCCACAAGTACCCCGTTCGTCTGTGCACACGGCACAGCATTGTCCATGGGCAATGCTGCTCTGTGCCCCCGCTGTACTGGCCACGAGCCTCGGGCAGCTGTGCATGCCAGGGTGCCCAGGAAGGTGTGAGTCACGGCAGCCGACACAGCAGTCTCTGAGGGAACCTCTGAAAAACAGTCTGGTCTCTGAGTGTGTAAACGTGTTTTATCTGTAGAATGCAATGATGAATTTAACCTGGTGTCGCCTTTAAGTCTCTCATTGGCTCTAATTTCAGATTGAAGGAGAGATCAAAGGATGCTTGCAGTTTTTGCAGTGTGTTTACTCAACGTTCGGCTTCACCTTCCAGTTGAACCTGTCCACACGGCCTGACAGCTTCCTGGGAGAAGCCTCAGTGTGGGCCGAAGCGGAGAAGGTGAGGACAGACGCAGCACTCGACTCTCATGCTGCACTTCCCCAGCCTCGTCATGGGGATTTTTAAAGAAAGATTTATTTTTCTTGAAAAGTCAGATTTACAGAGGAGGAGAGACAGAAGGATCTTCCTTGCACTGGTTCACTCCCCAAGTAGCTGCAGTGGCCGAAGCTGAGCCAATCCAAAGCCAGGAGCTTCCTGCGGGCCTCGCATGGCAGTGCAGGGTCCCAAGGCTTTGGGCCGTCCTTGACTGCTTTCTCAGGCCACAAGCAGGGAGCTGGATGGGAAGTAAGTGGAGCAGCCAGGACACGAACCAGAGCCCATAAGGGATCCCAGCTGATGCAAGACAAGGCCTGTCATAGGGAGCCTGACGTTGGAAGTGATCACATGAGTGCTGCTGGAATGTGGCTTTCCAGTGTGATTCGTACTGATGGGAGTAAGAATCCTTCACACTGCTTTCACACGTCACAAATTCCTATCAAGCACTGTTAACCAACCTGAGACTTTAGAAAGAACTCCAACTCCTGGTGTCTGCAGATACTTTAGATCCATGGCAGTGGCATCATGTTGGCCTGACTTGTGAAGTCCCAGGGTTATGCATTCTAAAGGCACAGGCTGGCACACCCACCCCTGGCATGTGAGTCCCCTCGCTGGCCCATCCCCCCAGGGCTGCCCTCCGAGGACCTCCCTCCCACTCAGCGCCTCTTGACACTTTGAGCACTTGAGAGGAAGGTGCATGTCACACTGCTGCTTTCCCTGTGCTCAGTGTGAGCTGGATGGTCGTATATCTCCTGTTCAGCCCTGGGTAGAGAAGAGAATGGTGATAGGGCCAGGCTGCCCGCCCTGCCGTTAGTCCTGCTCGGCCTCTGGTCCTCACAGGTGTAAGACTCTGAGAAGAGCTACATTAATAGTGTCAGGCCCATGATGTGCTCTATGATCGGCGGCTGTTACATGTTTATAAGAGGTTGCAACGGCCTGCACAGGCTGCCCAGAGCCATTTAGGGTTGGGATCTAAACAGGGCCTGTTCCTGCCCATGGCTCCACTTCTGTCCTAGATTTTTCTTCGCTGTCCACTGCATGGAGGACATCACACATGTACGCCATCGTTGTGTTCAGTTGGGACTGGCTAGGTGAGGGCCGCTAAGGTGGCTGGGCCTGGCATGGAGAGAGGAAGCGGGACAGCTCACTGCATGTGCACCGGGTAATCGGACACAGCTGCAACAGCGCAGCAGCCAGGCGCCAGCTCACTGAGGACGGAACTGCTGCCCTAAAGGATGGACCTGCTTCTATTCAGGGCCGTTTCTCAGACAGTAGTGACCACTGACCTGCGAGTCAAGGAGGGAGGCTGTGGCCTGTTTTGAGACGTCCCTGGCAGAAGCTTCAGGTCCCCAGTGACCTGCAGAAGCAGGGCCTGTTCTTCCCCTGTCTGGTCTGAAGGGGGCAGAAAGCTGCCCCTGGAGACCTACACCTCTGGAATGAACTCCGTCTCAAGGCTGAGCTCACTGGGATGGGGCAAGCATGCTCCAGCTCCATGAGTCCACTCTGGGGAAAGTCCTGTACAGCCCCATGAGGTGTCACCCTTCCAGGGCCAGCCAGCCCAGGCCCCAGGTGCTGACCCCTGTGCACCTCAGAGAGCTGCATCCGCAGGATGGCCAGGAGACTGCTCCTTGAGTGTGGGGCGTCTGTGTGGACACCGTTGTCCTTTGTGCCAGCTTCCTGTCCTTGGGCTCAGCTGAGTGCTCCGGAACGAGGTCCCCTGATCCCACCCCATGAAAGTGTGTAGCCCTTGTGAGCTGCCATAGTCATCCCAACGGAAGTACAGGACAGCACAGGAGAGGGGACGGTTGGCAGAGGAAGCCCAGTCAAGGCCCCACCTGTGAGAACCAGGCTCTCGACCCGCAGCAGGAAGTGGAAGCTGGGCGGTGTGTAGGGCAGTGGGGCCTTGGAAGGAGGGCCTGGCATCCCGTCCCTGAACGCTGGCCTGGAAGTCACTGGACATTATTTCTGCCTCGACTCGTGTACGTGTTTGTTGTTGCAGGTGTCTCCGTAGTCTCTGTTGTCTGTTCAGCGGGCTTTGCTGAATGTAGAAGACACTCTGAATGCCTGCTGAGTTGAACAGAGTGGGATGAGGACGTACAGTAGCTCAGTTACATTCTGTTTAGTTCACTCTTGCGAGTTATAGTACAGAAAGGTAAAATATACAAAGATGCAGAAGTTATTAATGTTCTTTTCTTTCTAAAACAATAGCAACTGCAGAATAGCTTGATGGAATTTGGAAAACCATGGAAAATAAACCCAGGAGATGGAGCATTTTATGGCCCCAAAGTAAGTGGACTATTTGCTTTGAAAATGGATATAATTTACATAAAAATGGAAACTGTCCCTAAGCAAGCATTGTTTCATTTACAGATTGATATAAAAATCAAGGATGCAATTGGCAGATACCATCAGTGTGCGACCATCCAGCTGGATTTTCAACTGCCAATCAGATTTAATCTTACATATGTCAGGTGAGTTATTGAATATAAATAATACAGATAAATAATACAGTCTAATGCCCAAATTACTTTACATTTGGATGTTAGAAACACCGAACTGTTAGCAGTTGGGTCCTACTTTATCACTGTGTGTTCAGTAACGTAAGAGAATATCATAAGATTCATGGAGAAATTAAAAGCCGTTTAGGTACAGAAATTTTGGAACTCATGCATATTAGGGGTCTTCAAAAACTATGGAAAATGCATATTATAAGAAGTATCACATTAGCTTTTTTTGCATGAAAATTATCTTTTCATCCCATTTCCCACACTGTTTTTGTGTAACCTGTTTGTGATCGAGTTGGGGATCGGCTTGGGTTTTCTGCGGACATGGTCAGGTCGGGGAGGGGAGGACAGGGTCCCATGCGATCGGCCACGCCAGCAGCATTCCCCGGGACAGTGGCCAGGCCGTGGCCTTCCCTGGCAGCATGGGGACCTCCTTTCAGGGAGCTGGCCTGCGGCTGTGTCTCGAGGATGCTGTACCTGCCTGAGAACCCAGCAGGGAGAGGCGGTGATGACCTGCATACCAGGGACTTTGGTTATAAGACGTCTTTAACATACAGTAGCGTGGCACTCTGTGTGTGTGTGTGAGTTCTGACGTGTGCACCTCCACAATGAGGATTAAGCCCCTTCAGCTCCACTCCCTTGAGCTGCTGCTTTGCAGTCACACCCTGTTTCTTCCTCTGACTCCTGGCATCCGTTAATCTCCTCAGTGTCATCGTTTTGTCTCTTCTGGGATCACACTGGCTGCTTTGATGTGGTGTGGTACCCTAAGACCCACCGTGTTCTGTGTGTCTCCGTCATCTGTCCCTGTGAGTGGCCGAGCGGTGTGCTGTTGTGTTGAAGGGCGGCTGGGTTGTTTGCAAGGTGTAGTGATGGTCAGTAAAGCTGCTGTGAACATCAGTGTGCAAATGTTTATGTGAGTGGAGTTTGCGTTTTGTAAATCCCTGGGAGTGGTCGTGTTGGTGTGCTTGCTTGGTAAGGAACTGCCCAGCACGCTCCTACATGAGGACTCCAGGAATGCCAGAGCCTTGGGCCGGGTTCATCGAGCCCTTCTGTAGACATGCAGTACTACACCACTAGTTTTGTGTGTCCTTTTTGAAAAAGATTTATATATTTATTCTAAAGGCATAGTTATAGACAGAGAAGGAGACAGAGATCTTGCATCTACTGATGCACTCCTGAAGTGCTTCCAGCAGCCTGGGCTGGGCCAGGTCAATGCCTCGGGCCTCTCTGGCTCTCCCGCATGGGTACAGGGGCCCAAGCGCTTGGACCATTTTCCGTTGCTTTCCCAGGAGCATTAGCAGGGAGCTGGATCTGAAGTGGAGCAGCCAGGATGTGAATGGCACCATATGGGATGCCAGCTTTGCCTGATGTGCCAGAGTGCTGTGCCCTTGTTGCAATCTGATGCAGTTGTGTGAGTCTGCTTCCAGATTTTCAGTTCTGATCCGTAACTGCTTTGACCAGTCCCATACTGTGTTGGTCGTTATAGCTGTACAGGGAGTCTTCAAGTTAGGCAGTGTGAATCCCTTTGTATTTGTCACAGTTGTTTGTAACTTTTGTTTTGAGTAGATATCCAAAAATAATGGTGAGAATTTTGATTGAGATTGGATGAAATCTAGAGAGAAATTTGGGTAGATTTGATTGCTACATTGAAAATCGTAGCCCATGGGCTTTGGGATGCCCCTCAGTTTGCCTGGGTGTACATGAAGACGTCCTGGAGGTACCCTGTGAGCCAAGCAGCTGTGCTGGAAGTACCCCATGAGCCAAGCAGCTGTGCTGGTGGTACCCCGTGAGCCAGGCAGCTGTCCTGGAGGTACCCCGTGAGCCAGGCAGCTGTGCTGGTGGTGCCTGCTTTGGGAGTGCCTGGGTGGTCTTGTGCTCTTGGTTTTGTCTCCGTGTTCTCATTGTGCTCTAGAGAAGCTCTCTGATTTGGGGAGAGCTCCCTGTGACAGTCCCACCGTCGACAGCTGGGGGCAGTTCGCCTCCTCGTTTCCGTTCTCTCTGCCGTTGATTGCCGCCTGGAGCGCCGTGCAGGTGGCTGGCCCTCGGTGCTGTGCTGACGATGGGAAGCGAGGGACAGGCTCACCGTGCCTTACCCTCGCTGCCGTTAACTGTGGTGTTAGCTGAAGGTCTTGTCTGGATGCTCCTTATCCAGTTGGAGAAGTTCCCCCTGTATTTCTGTTTTTTGAGAGTTTTGTTCAGTTCTTTCTCAGTATTAGTTGATATGATTGATTTTCTTCTTTAGCATGCTCATATAGTGGGTTGTATTAATTTGAATGTTAAACCAGCCTCGCGTGGCTGGGATGAAGCTCATTGCCATGGTGTATTATTGTTACTGCTCTCACTATTTGTTATGGCTTTTCATAAAGTTTTATGGGTACTTTCCATGTAAACTTAAGAGTTTTGTATTTCTCATTAAGTTTATTTCTAGATATAATCTGATTAGTTCAAAGTCCGAATTTCATCCCACTTTAAAAAAAATTTTTTATTCATGTTTTTAAAAGATCTATTTTTTAAAGATTTATTTATTTTGTATTAGAAAGGCGGATATACAGAGAGGAGACACAGAGAGGAAGATCTTCTCGATGGTTCACTCCCCAAGCGGCCGCAAAACGGTTGGCGCTGAGCCAATCCGAAGCCAGGAGCCTCCTCTGGGTCTCCCACGTGGGTGCAGGGTCCCAAAGCGTTGGGCCGTCCTCAACTGCTTTCCCAGGCCACAGGCAGGGAGCTGGATGGGTAGCAGGGCCGCCGGGATTAGAACCAGCGCCCATATGGGATCCCGGGCGTTCAAGGTGAGGACCTTAACTGCTACACTATCGCGTTGGGCCCCAGATCTTTTTTTTTTTTTTTTTTAAGATGTATTTATTTTGGGCCCGGCACTGTGGCCTAGCGGCTAAAATCCTCGCCTTGAACGCTCCGGAATCCCATATGGGCACTGGTTCTAATCCCGGCAGCTCCACTTCCCATCCAGCTCCCTGCTTGTGGCCTGGTAAAGCAGTCGAGGATGGCCCAAAGCCTTGGGACCCTGCACCCGTGTAGGAGATCTGGAGGAGGTTCCTGGTTCCCAGCTTTGGATCTGCACAGTACCAGCGGTTGTGGTCACAGAGTGAATCATCGGATGGAAGATCTTCCTCTCTGTCTCTCCTCCTCTCTGTATATCTGACTTTGTAATAAAAATAAATCTTTAAAACAAATTATTTATTTTTATTGGCAAGTCAGATATTCACAGAGGAGGAGAAACAGAGAGGAAGGTCTTCTTTCCAATGATTCACTCCCCAAGTGGCTGCAGTGGCTGAAGCTGCGCTGATCTGAAGCCAGAAGCCAGAAACTTTCTCCAGGTCTCCCACACGGGTGCAGGGTCCTAAGGCCTTGGGCCATCCTCGACTGCTTTCTCGGACCACAAGCAGGAAACTGGATGAGAAGTTGGGCTGCTGAGGCTAGAGCTGGTGCCCATATGGGATCCTGGCACATTTAAGGCGAGGACTTTAGCCACTAGGCTACCTCACCGAACCCTATTTTTATGTTTATTAGAAAGTCAGATATGCAGATAGGAAGAGAGACAGAGAGGAAGATCTTCGTCCAATGGTTCACTCCCCAAGTGAGTGCAACAGCTGGAGCTAAGCTGATCCAAAGCCAGGAGCTTCTGGGTCTCCCACACGGGTGCAGGGTCCCAAGGCCTTGGGCCATCCTCGACTGCTTTCCCAGGCTACAAGCAAAGAGCTAGATGGGAAGTGGGGCTGCCAGGATTAGAACTGGCGTCCATATGGGATCCTGGCACATTGAAGGTGAGGACTTTAGCTGCTAGGCCACCACACCGGGCCCTGTTCCACTTTCTGTGGGCTGTGGTTCCCAGGAGGGATCAGTCTTCAAGGTATTTATCCTAATGGGCAGCTGTGTGTGCGCCACCCCGTGGTCAGTTACCCAAGTGCAGTGGTCACAGGTGTGCAGGTCAGCAGGGAGGCCCTGTGAGTGCCCGTTGCAGGATGCCTGTCTGCAGCTCCCTGCACCTGTTGATTTTCCTGGGGTCTCACAGGCATCTCTGGCACTTGATTTCCTTGCTGCACTAGGTTCTTTCCAGGACTACCCACTGTGGCTCAGAGACCAGACAAACCCCGTGTCCTGGGGATCACAACCCCTCTGGGTGTACCATCTTTGTCAGTATTTTAGAGACCTGTCTATTTTCTGCCATGAGAGGGGTGTGAGAACTGAGAAGAGAATGTTATCTCCCTGATTCCTTGGCCAGGAAATAAGGGTTGCCATGAACCATTTGCCCTGTCTGTGCCTGGGGTGCCCTTCCTGAGTGGGAGCCACCTTTGAGTACGGACCACAGGAGCTGGAAGATAAAAGCCACCCAAGTCCTCTGCTGGTGCCGTGGGCCTCAGGTCCTGGTCGTCTGGTCAGCCTGGTGTTTGCCAGGTCCTCATCGGGCAGCTGCCCCATGCATGGGCGTGGGGTGTGCCTCATTCAGGGAGAGCCAGGGCAGAGCCTGTTACAGCGCCGTTCCAGGAGCCAGACCAGGCGTCAAGGCCGTCACCATACCCAGTAAGCTCTCTTCCAAGAAAGTGAGGGAGCCCTGTGTTTGTACTGGGAGTTCGGTGCCCACACTGCATGTTGGAGTACATGGGTTTGAGTCCCAGCTCCACTCCGCACTTCCGCTGACTTCGTGCAGCCTGGGAGGCGGCCAGGGAGCGAGCAGCTGCTTGGATCCCCAGCACCCGTGCCCGAGACAGGACCGGCTGGCCCAGCACCGGCTGTCGCAGGCGTTTGGGGAATGAACCAGCAGCTGGGAGAGCCCTGTCTCGGTGTGTCCTGCTTCCTCTCTACCCTTCCTAAGTAGGGGAGGTTGCACGTGCAGGTGTGTGTCGTCATTACAGTCGACTGTGGAAGGGCTCAGGGTCGTGACGGAGAGCTCTCCTTGCCACAGGACTTACATGATCGGGAAATGACAGGGCTCTGTCACAGAACTCGAAGGGCAAATGAGCCCACTGTGCTCGCTGAAAGTCATATTCTAGGAGTGCAAATACTTGAAAGAGATAAAATATTTATCGTGTGTAGGTGTTAAAATACTTGGAATATCTAATACCCAAATAGAGAAAAAAATGGAATAAAGATAGAAATACAAAAATCAGTTTGCTTTCATTTAATTAATAATGTAGGAAATGGATGGTAAAAAATCTTTCAGAAACAACAACGAAATACACATTAGGAGTAAAGAAGAAACACAAACATACAAGTTTGTATAAAACTTGTACAACCATGAGGCTTGTCAGCAGCCACGAGCGGGGGGTGATTTGAGTGAAGATTCACACCACACTCTTGGCAGAAACTGTGGTGAAGATATTCCCGTTGTAATCAGATTTGCTGAGAATGTTTTGGGGGAACTTGACGTTGATTATAATGTCTGGTCAGCACAGAAGCTCAGTTCTCTTTGTAAGGGAATGCCTGATTAAATACACGATGGAACAGAAATTTCTGTAGACCCAGGGGTCCACGAAGCTCATCCTGCTTCCCTTACGTTCCCTACTCAAAACCAAGCAATGTTCAGGAATTTTCTGTGATGGTGTTAGAGTTTGTGGGATGGGTGAATGAGTCTTCTGTGTTTGCCAAGGACTGGGTACCCCACCACTGCCCAGAGCTTCCAGTGGGCTCAAATCCAAGGATGTGCCTGCCGTTGGTCTGTAACGGCCCTTAGCAGAGGTGACGGGCGGGGCTGACATCCAGCTACAGCTCGTTGGAAGCAGGTTGCCATGTGGCTCTGTGTGTGTTCAGGGTATGTGAGTCACGTGTGCTGGCACCTGGAGCGGCACCGTTTTTAGATAGGGATTTCTCCTAAGAATTGTCTGCCACATACTGCATTCGTTGCAATAAAATGAAATTTGTCTTTCCTAAATACATGCATGGAGACTTCGAAGTAGCTCACCTCATTGCAGTTAGCAGATATTTGTTTGTTTTAGTTTTTCCAGATGGGGGAGGGCACCCTTAAATGTAAGGAATGTAACGAGGATTGTGATCCGGCAACATCCAGAACAAATGCGAGCAGCTTGTGCCAAACAGGGTTCCCAGTGGGAACAGTAGGGGGCGCTTTTGGGTTCATCACATTGGCTCTGGGTTGATGCTGTGTGAAGCGGGCGGAATGGGAGCTCCATGTAGGATTCTTGTTTTGGATGTTTTCCATGTTGTCATTTTAATAAATATCTTGGAAGGAGAAAATGAACAAATCAGTATTTTTGAGAAAATAGGACAGTAAAAGTGTTGATGGAGGGGTACCCAAAACACAGACCTGGAGCCTGCAGGTTAATGCAGTGAGAGGATGAATGCATTGCCTCGTGCCAGTGAAGTGCTCACAGCATTGATTCTTTCTCCAGTAAGGATGGAGATGACAAGAAGAGACCTGTCATCATTCATCGCGCCATCCTGGGCTCCGTGGAGAGAATGGTCGCCATTCTCTGCGAAAACTACGGCGGGAAATGGTGAGTGTCGGGGCGAGGGCAGCCCGGGCTCTCCGTTCCTAAAGGGTGTGTCCATCAGTGTGCAGTGGGCAAGGAAAGGTGGAGGGCTCCTGCTTTAGATACCGCAAGTATCCAAATAGCAAATAAAGAATTCTTCGGTTTTCCAGATCAGAAAACAAGAAAGCAGAGCGGCATAAACTGCACCATCTGCCTTTCAAGGAACTCGGTAGGACTGAGGGCTTTCACCGGCTTCTAGCCCCCAGGGATCCCGTGCCCATCTGGAAAGCACGGGACACACTGCTGCGCTGGGGCATGCCCCTGCCCTGTTGTCAGCCCCTCAACCGTGTCATGGACTGTGGCAGTGCAATGAGAAGCAAAGCGGGTAGACCCGACCTGCCCCAGAAATGGCTGTTACCTGGAGGGGATGGCCTGGGGCACGGCCCCACCCAGGAGCCTGCAGAATCCTGCCTTTTGGGGTCCTTTCTGCCTGGAAGGAAGTGGTCAGAGGTGTGGGGTCGCACTGTTGCTGGGCTCTGCCTACTGCTTCAACCACAAGACCAGAGTCTTCACAGCAGTTAGATTGGAAAACACGACAGGTTCAGAGGGCTGTGTGGGTAACGGTGTAGACGGGGCTGGGCCCTCACCGTTTCAGTAGTGATCGGTGCACTTCCTCCGTGTCACCCCATAATCCAAGCTTGCCACATTTGGGGTGAGGGTCTTCCAGGATTGGAAGGCAGAAAGTGTTGAAACGTGGCTCTTCTGGAAGAGTAAGTCTAGCGATAGTGGATGAGGCCAGGGCCAAAAGGAAGCACCTCCCCTCATGTTATAGAGTCTCAGTTTTAACAGATGTATTAATACTGCTGTCAGATGTATTGTTGTGGGTTCTGTATATACTCTTTATTTAAGAGTAGATAAGTCTGGGTGTTCCTCAGGTGCCACCTGGGCCTTCTGCTGCATTGCTGTCTTGTCCTTGAGTCCTGATGCAGCAGGAGCCTGGAAGCATGCCCCCATCAAGCACTGCACACACACCTTTTTAAAGCAGCTTTTTGTTGTGAGATTGACTTTGCATGTAATTGTAAGCAGCACCACAAAGGGGTCTGAACATGACCATGACCCAGCTTGTCCACTGACAGCTTCTTGTGAAGCTGTTTGCAGTATCACAGCCAGAAGCAGGCCTTGACGGGCTCCACCTGCCGTGTTCAGAGTCAGCTCACCTGCACTTGAGTGTTAGCACATGCTCTGTAAGATTTTATCACATCAGTGGATCACACAGCCACCACCGGCCACTCACAGGGCAGTTCCCACCCCTGCATGCCCTAGCCCGCTCCTGTCCATCCATCCGGCAACTGTGAAGCCTCTTATCCATCTCCGTGAGTTTCTCATTTCAAGAGTGCACACAAGTGGAATCATACCATGTTCTTCGACCTTTGGAAACTGCTGTTTTTACTCAATGGGGGGTTCTGTTGTTTCATTACATATCAGCAGTTGGTTACTTTTTATTACTGATGTTACTGAATCCACAATTTGACCATCACCTGTTGAAGGACATTTGGGGTGTTTAAAGCTTTGTATTGCAGTGACTACCTGAGACTAGCTGTTTATGAAGGTGGTTCATTTTGGCTTGGTCAGCGCTCTGGATTCGGCCCCTGGCAAGGCCAGCGTTGACAGTGGTGGAGCTTGTTGGGAGAAGTGATCTCCTGGCAGGCCAGGAGGTCCAGCCTGGCCAAGCCCCTTCCAAGGGAGGATACGCCCCCAGTGACCTCAAGACTTCTGCTGGCTCACTGTAACCGGATGCAGTGTCTTCCCTGCTAGCACCACCAGGCAGGGCATACACTGGGGAGCCAGCTGCTTTTCACACCACAGCCGCTGTTAGACACGAAGCTGCCGTCAGCATTCATGTACCAGACTGTGTGTGAACCTGTCGACTTCTCTCTGGGTCCTGTGGGGAGTGCACGCCCTGCCCCTCTGCCATCTGTCCATCTGCCACCCCGGTTCTTCCCTCTGTCAGGATCCCAGATCGCCCCCTTGTCTACTCTGCTGTTGACTCTGCATACTTTAACTTCTGCACCATTCTGTTGAAACTATAGTCTTAAAAGCCTTGTCTTTCAAAAAAATCTTTGGTTATTTTTAAATCCCATAATTGATTATTGTGAAGTTGAGAACGCCTGTTTTATCTTTCAGGCCTTTCTGGCTGTCTCCTCGTCAGGTCATGGTCATCCCTGTGGGGCCCACTTGTGAGAACTATGCACTTCAGGTACAGTCAGAGACACAGGTGATAGCCTGGTGTTGGGGTCCGTGTAGGCCATGGCCTTGAAATGTCATTTGTGCTGTAAGATTCTGCAGAACACATTGTTTCCTAACAACCTGTCACAGAGTTGGGAGTAATGCATGAATTATATCTGTGTGCCTATAGGTGTTTGTGTTTTGAGAAACCATTATTTTTCATGTGGCTCTATTAGGAGAAAAAAAAATCCTTATTAATTATATACCTGACGGCTTAATGCAACATGGGTTCTCCCTGTTTCTGTCAAGCAAGGACTTGGGTGCAGTGGCACTGGCTGGTTCCGGGGCAGCTGTGTCCAGGGCTGCAGGCCCGGGCTCTCCCACACAGTGGTGGGCTGGTCAGTAGGCTGGCCCGTGAGCACATGATCAGAGGGACATGGAAGCCAGTCCAGCAGGCCAGCCACAGCAGTGGGCGCCATTATGTGTGCTGTTTTCTGGGGTCACAGAGACCGCAGCGATGTTCAGAGCATGGGCGGAGAACACACGCTTCCCCCAGAATCTCGCTGGCATGTTGAAACTGAAAGCATCTCCTTTTCTCCTAGGTGCGTAAGGAGTTTTTTGAAGAAGGGTTCATGGCTGATGTTGATTTAGATCACAGTTGCACACTGAACAAGAAAATACGAAATGCACAGCTGGCTCAGTATAACTTTATTTTAGGTAATTGAAGCTTGCAAATCCAAATCCCTGTTGTTTTCTCACCTCAGTCCCCTCAAAATGTGGAGCATATGTTAAAATCTGATGATCGTGGTTTGGCTGCTTCATGTTCACACAGAAGGGTGTGCTGTCCGTGGTGCCCTGTTGTTTCCTGGACAGAGAGCTGCACTCTGACAGGCATCCAGGTGCCTGTAGCAATTGGGGAGCGACACCAGTTACGAGGCAGGCCTCAGCTCGCCTGCCTCACCTTCCTGCTTAATGGAATCTTTAGGGTTAACTTCACAGATGGGAGAAGATTCCAGAGTTCACATGATCGATGAGAACATGATCCAGATGGGAAACGTCCCGAGGCTCACGGATGATCTGGGTGCAGAATCAAATTCTGTCCTACGAAATGATTCTGGATGCTCGCGTGCCCACAGGCATGGTAGGGTGGCATATGTGAGCTGCGGAAGTCTGCAGGCAAATCGGAGAACAGGGCTGCCTGGCCGGCAGTCCCGCTGGTGGTACTGGCCTCTGCAGGAGTGCTGCAGTGTTTCAGGCAGGCTTGGTCTGGTGAGGGAAAACTCAGGTTAGCTCCCAGGGAACTGCTGGAAAGTTCCCAGACTCGTATGCCTGATAAACAGCTGAACCATCAGAACAAGTGGGGACATAACCCGTGTCCAACCTTCTCCCATTGCTGGTTCCTGCTTCACTGTCCTGTGAATTTCTGCTCTATCCTACTTCACACAGCAAGAAACATGATGCCTGATGCTTGCACCATCACACAGTGTGGACCACTAGAGAGAACGGGATTTTCACTGTCACTCCCGAAGCTTCCCGTTGGCTAGCAGTGGGTGTGGTAGACACTAGGACTCAGGCTGGAGCCGGGGTCTAGGAGTCCCTGCTTCATTTGGGCCAAGCCCAGAGCCCTCTGTTGGAGGACAGCAGCCAACTCAAACACCCTTCCCTCCTCGGGAAACTTGCTGTCCGAGCAGGAGCACCATGCTCATGGAGAGTTGTAGCTACCTGAACAAAAACTCAAGGCTGTTGACTTATTGTTTAATAGATTGGTGGTTTAAACAATAATTATTTTTCCTTTTCTATAGTGGTTGGAGAAAAGGAAAAAGCAAATAATGCTGTCAACATTCGAACAAGAGACAACAAAATTCATGGAGAGACTTCGGTCAGCTCTGCCATTGAAAGACTGAAGAACCTTAAGGAAACTCGTGTCCTGAATGCCGAGGAAGAGTTCTGAAGATGCTGCTTGCGCTTGCTTTGCATAGACTTGTTTCGGCCCGAGATGTGTCTTGCTAACCGGTTAGCACGTTAGTAGCCTGCCCTTGACCTCTGCTCCGGCTGCTGGGGTGGGTGACAGGAGAGAGCAGCCAATCAGCCTGTCGCTCACTGGCATGCCTGGATGACAGTCCGAGGGCAGACTGGGGCAGTGTTCCAGCAACTGATGTGAAAGGCTTAAGTGCAGGCACATTATTCACAGAAGGAAGCAGAACTAGCACATGAGGATAATGTTGTTGCTAAGTTTTGTGATTTTGAAAATAGACTAAATAAAGCCTGCAAAGGGTTTTTTGAATTTGGGGGAGAAATCTTACATTCCAGCCGTGTCATGTCTCCAGGTACTTTTATGATTTTATTACGAAAGTGGCCTTGAGACCTTATCTCCATAACTGAGTCATTAATCTATTTAAGCACCCACAGAAGCAGTAGCCAGTGCTAACTGCGATAAATGACAAGGAGCTCTGAACAAAGGAAATCAGTACTGTGGAATTTCTTTCTTGTTTTTTTTTAAGTTATTATTTTAATAATCTTTACATAGTTGATTAGGGCACAAAGAGTCAAGGGCTACAGGAAAGTGGGTAAGACCATTCCATTTCCATATTTATTTATTTATTTTTCTGTATCTGCAGTAAAGAGAAAGAGGGACATAAAGGGAGAAGCCCCACCCAGCCTCCCATCCATCCCAGGGTCCCCGATGTGGGCCATGCTCCGAGGGTATTGCTCAAGTGGTTTTGATAGTTCAGCAGTTCTGAATTGCTGCCAATCTCAGCACTCCATGCACGATGAAATCTCTCCAGAATCCACTGGCTGACATAGTCCACCTTATAGAGTCTCTGTTTTGCTGGAGTCCAGCTCCAGCTGAGTTCGGAACTTGCGAAGGGTGCGTGGATGAGGCTCAAAGAGGAAAGAAAGAGACGGACCACTAGGACTTCATGATCATAATGGACGACGCACAAAAGCTGTCCGCTTTATTTATACAAAATCAGTCAAACTCTGGCTCAGACTTTTTACGTCATGGTCAAGTGGGTGTTTCTAAAGATAACTCTGCCATTTGTTTCACCTAAGGCTAGGATGTTATCCACCTGGCACCTGGCACCTGGCTAGGAAAAAGTTCTCAATAGATGGTGCATATCAATCAGTAACACATTCCTACCACAATTCTCATTCTACAGCTTGGTCTTGAGACAGTCAAGGAAGGAAGAACTTCACAGAAGGGACCTAAAAGATCAAAGAAAGAGAGAAAGAATAGATTCCACTACACCTGAAGACAGAACACCCTTGATTAGCATAGGATCAAAGAGGGAGTTAGCACCCTTGATTAGCAAATTGCCACAGGATGCAGCTGTAACAGCAATAACAGCTTTTTGGCTAAAAAATGGTAACATCAGCTTCTAAGCTCCTATTGATATTTAACAGTAGCTCCGCAGAGGCAGGCAATGCCTAAATAGATTACGGAAATCTCAATGGGGTTGTCCGGTGTCCATGCAAAGGGAGGTGGAGCTGCATTCAGGTGTTGTAGAGACCGGCCCTGCCACACAGCGGGAAGTTCCTTGTGGCCCTGCCTGCAATAGAACAATACTCTTCACACCTTCCTGACTTCCACACCCATCACACGGACCCCAGCACTGTTTGCCCAGATTTTCACTGCCAACACATGATCAATTTGTTCTGTCCTCCATCCTCTCTTGTGGTAATAGGTGTCCTCTGCAGGTTCCAATGGACTGCCATATCCTCCATGTGCACCTGGATATGCTGTCCACTGCTCTGAGCCACTGAGGAAGCTCAGCTTTGACATATGCACTCCATGGTGAGACCATGGAACCTGCACTTCTCTTCATGATTGGGGTTCTGAGATCAGCAGTTCGGTTGGAGGGATCCCAAAGAAACTTAATCTGAGGTGATCCCAGACCACCTGATTCTTGTATGTGCTTGCCAGTACAGGGTTGGGCACAGTCCGTCACCCCAATCAGCTTATCCATATGCTGGTGGTTGCAATTGTTGGGTCAGTTCTTTTTCCAGCCCAGTCTTCCACTGGAACCAATGGGTGTCGCAGTCCAGCCTGATTTTGCCCACCACACACTCAACCCTCATGCAAACCAGTGGGAGCCGCAGCCTAGTTGGAGCAACTCCCCATGACCCCCATCAGGCCTGCCCCCTACCCTGGTTCCTTTGCTTGCCAGTATTTACAGCAGACTGTTCCTGTCTGTCCCACATCCCATTTAGCTCTCATACATGTCAGTGAGCATTGAAACCTAGTTCAACCCAACCACCTCCACTATCCAGCCCACACACATGCTGGTGGGTGCATTTTTGTTCTGCCATGCCTGCCCTAGTCCTGGTTTTCATGCTCTCCAATGGGAGTGGCAAACCAAGAGGGAGGTGCCCACTATTTCCCTACTGGGCCAGTCCCACTCCCGGATCATGCATGTGATTCTGCAGCTTTAACCTGATAGAAGTACCCTCTGTGCCAGCGTCTGCCAGCTGATGCTGTGACAAAGCCCCACCAACCCTCACCCACTCTAATTTTTGCTTGCACCAGTTGAAAGTCAGCCCAGCCTGGCTTTTCCCTGATCCAACTCACATGAGGTCCACAGGTGTTGTAACACTGCCTGTTCTGGTCTGTCCCCATCCCAACTCACACTCTCCAGTGGGAATGGTGGCCCACCAGGGGAGCCCCTCGCAACTCCCATACTGGCTTTGCTTCCTCCCCCTTGGTCTCACGTGTGCTGGTTGGGCACTGCGGCCCAGTCTTGGATGGCCCACCTCGTCTCATTATTTACCAGTAGGTGCTATAGCCTGTCTTAGCCCAGCCCACCCCCAATTCCAGCTCAGGCTTGTGGGGGTTACAGCTTAGCTCAGTCCAGCTGGCACCTAGTCCCAGCCCTAATGTGTACTGGTATGTGTTGCAACCCAATCTGGCCTGGCCCACATTGTTCCAGTGCTTGGATTCGCCAGCGGGTGATGTGAACTGGTTCAGCCTGGTTCGCCCCAACCTGTGCCAAATGTATGCCAGTGGGTACCATTTCCTGGCCTGGTCTGGGCTGCTCCCTATCATGATTCTTATGCTCAGCTGCAGGGACTGCGTCCCAACAGAGGAGTTGCCCAAGCTCCTCCATCAGAACCTCTCCCAGTACAAGATCTCACACACATTGGTGGGTCCGTAGGCCAGCCCTACTTAGTCCACCTCCTGTCCTGGCAGTAACAGTGGCCTTTCCTGACCTGCCTTCAACCCATTCCAGTTCGTACTGTTGGATATTTCAGCCCAGCCAAGCCTGGTCCACACCCAGACACAGCTCACACGTGGCTCAGTAGCGGCAGAGACCTGTTCTAACCTGTCCTACACCTACATTGGTTCTCCAGAGCACTAGATGGTTTTGGAGTCTAGCCCAGTTCAGTGCACCCAGCCCCTGTCCACACTTGTGCCAAGGGGCACTGCAGTCATATCCAGACCAAAATGCAACTCGCACTCTGGCCCCCGCACTCGTCAGTGGGAACACCAACACAGCCAGGGTGTCCCTTTAACTCCCCAGCCAGGTCTGTTCCCAGCCACAGATCTTGCACGTGCCAGTAGTTGCTCAACCAAACTTGGCATAGCCCCTCACTTGTCTTGGCCTTTGCCTTAGATGCTGTAGCCTGGCATCCCTGGCTTATGCAGACCAGTCTGTGTAAGAGCCTAGTTTAGCATGACCTGTGCTCCTGCCTGATTTCTGTTCTTGCTGGTGAGCTAAGGTTTGCTCAGCCCTGCCTGGTCCATCCCCTTCCATAACCAACCCACACTTTAGCCAACAGTTGGATCTACTTTGCTCAGCTTGCCCAACTCCCAGGCCTGGTCTATGTGATTGTCATAGTTATAACCCACTAAGGGAATCTTCCAAGTTCCCCCACTTGACCCACTCCCAGACCCAAATCTCATACATGCCAGTGGGTGTTAGGTCAGTATCTGGCATAGTCTGGCCTTCCATCTTGGCCTTGTACGAACTGGTGAACATTGCAGCCTGGCCCACCCCATACCCTATTTTAGGATGCACATGCAGGTGCTGCAGCCTGGACCTGCCCAGACTGCTGTCGCAGTGATGGCAGGTTCCATGGTTACACCTAATTCAGCTCATCATCACCCCAACTCAAGCTAACCAACGGGACTTGTATTTCCAGAGTTGGGCCCATACATCTATTCGCGGACTTGGTTCTCTTGTGTGCTGATTAGTGTCATGGTTCTGCCTAATGTGACCCATTCCCTGTTCTGTCATTCTGTCAGGAACTAGGATCTAGCAGGCTAGACAGGCCTCCAGCCCTAGCTTTCGCATGGACTGGTGTGTGGTGGTCAGCATTGTTCAGTGGTAACAAGTCCCATACAGGACTCACATGTTGACTTGGGTATCAGTCCTGTCCATACAGATTATCCGGCCTCTCCCCTCCAAGCCACCAGGTCCCAGTACCCTCGCCTACCTTCAAGTAAGGTGACCCTGTCATTGGGAGTTCCTCAGGATTGACTCCTCACCAACATGCACAGTGGTCTCATTCATGGACGTACCTAGCCAACAATTCCGCACCCTGAAGACCCCAGAGCTTGCTGCCAGGTGGCCAATTGGGGGAGCATCATGCCAATTGGCCACCTGGCCACCCAAACCCCAGGACTCACTCACCACATGGCAGTGGTGGCTTTGGCCAGGGCCCCAAGCATGAGTCCTACCTGGCTTGGGTACTCCCAGAAGCCAATAGGCTGCTGGAAGCTCCCAGCACCCAGGCCCTGAGGTCGAACTCCAGAATTTATTTACACTGTAAGTGACCAGTTGCAGGTCATGGTTGAAGGACGAATTCGCAGGTAAGCTGTGTCAACACCTCCAGCATTTCTCTTACAGGCTTACAGCAGCACTTAGATTGTTAGATGGGATGCCATTCCATGGGTTGGTACAGATTCAGAAGCCTTTTTTTTTTTTTTTTTAAGATTTATTCACTTATTGGAAAGCTAGATTTACAGAGAAGGATAGAAAAAATCTTCCATTCACTGGTTCATTCAAGTGGCTACAATGGCCAGAGCTGAGCCAATTGTAAGCAGGAGCCAGGAACTTCTTCTGGGTCTCCCACATGGGTGCAGGGCCTCAAGGCTTTGGGCTGTCCTCGACTGCTTTCCCAGGCCACAAGCAGGGAGCTGGATGGGAAGTGGAGCTGCCGGGATACCAACCAGCACCCATACGGGATCCTGGTCCTTGCAATGGGAAGATTCAGGCGCTGAACCATCCCCTCAGGCCCAAGAGTTTAGATTTTAAGTGAAGGAAATGATTGCTCAGAACCGAATTAAACTTTCCTCACGCCAAAGATTTTTTTGGCTAAGTTTGGTAGGATTCAAAGCAGGTCCACGAAATTATATTTCTTAAACCTCCTCAAGTCTGAGCTTCTCAGGGACGCGGAGGGTGAAGCTGAACACGGGGCTGAAATCACATGCAGAGAGCACTGGCCCAGTTTGTGGGAGATGAGGGTGGGCCTCCCGTGGAAGCGGGGTGCAGGTGCCCCCTGCAGGGTCTCTGCAGGCTGTGGGAGGTGAGGGACGGCCTCCCGTGGACGCGGGGTCCAGGTGCCGCTGCACGGCCTCTGCAAGCCGTGGGAGACGAGATGGTGCCCTGGCACAGTAGCCACGATTTGTGTCGCAGCGGGTCACCCTTGGTCCAGTACGAGGGGCGCTCGGACGGCCCTGCCGCGCAGGCGCGCCCGCCCTGCAGCATCCCTACGCGCAGGCGCACGCGCCGGGCCTGCCTTTAAGACGCACGCTTCGGCGACGCTCCTAGTGCGGAAGTGTGTGCGCAGCGCCGGGATGGCGGCCGCGGAGAGGCGGCTGCGGGGCCTCGGCCGTCTGTGCCGCCTGCTGCTGCTCCTCTCTCAGTTCTACATTCAGTGTGGCGGTGGTGAGTGCAAGGCCGGGGTCCGCGCTGGGCCGGGCCGGAGGGCTGCCTGCGGCGGGGTGCTGCGCCTTCGGTCGCCCATGGGCCCCGCCGCTCGGTGCCCGGAGCGCCGGCCTGGGGCCTCCCCTGGTTCCCCGGCCGCCCGCGGAGCCCGAGTGGACCGGCCGTCGGGGCCGTGAGGACTCGTGACCTGGTGGGGCCCCCGCGCCGGACCTGTTCTGTCTGACTGCGGTCTCCTTGCCTCTAGAGCATTCGCAGCCGCTGGCCCAGGCGGTGAAGGACGCAGTCCCCACGCGTGCAGCCACGACCGTCCCCGGGGCAGCAGGTACTGTGTGCGTGGGACGCGTGGAGTGAGTGGGGTGCATGGGGTCGGCACTCTCTCTGCCCCTGAGGTCGCGTCTGTAGGTGCTGCGGCTGCATTGCGCAGTTCAATGGCTCCCGTGCCCAGACGCGCCCTCCTTGTGTCATTTCTTCGTGTGCTCCATCTGTAGCCAGTGCTGACAACGGCTTCCAGAACCCTCTTGCTAAGCATGGATGGTCTAGGTTCCCGGTAGGGCCGTGCGAGTGCGAAGAAGCACCCGGAGTCTGGCTCTAAGCCATGTTACGGGGAGGGGGAGCAGGTTGTTGGTTCCTGCAGGCCTCTGCTCCCAGGGGTGGTAGGGGTGAAGTTTGTCTGCTGCCCAAAGTAGCCTCGCCTTTGTGGGCGCAGTGTCTGACTCCCGCCGCCTGGAATAGCACCACTGGAAGGAAGTGCTGTGTTGGGTAAAGCTGCCGCCTAACACCCAGCTTTCCCAGGGGTGCGTTTTAGCTGGACATGTTTTGATTCTGGGCTCATCTCTGTTGTTGCAATGAAATAAAACTGGTCCTGATATGTTTACAATGTGAACAACAATTACGTTGAATTTAAATTGCTTGGTATTTTCTAGAGAAAAGACGAATTCTTGATTTCCTCCAGTGCCTCTTCTCATGCATACTTACGATGCTGAGCCTCTCTTAGCGGGTATATGTTGGGCACCTGGGTGCGCTAGCTGGGAGAAAAGCAGGTTAACAGCTCGCAGACAGGCCACTTTGAACCTTGGAGGTAATGAAACTGTGAAAGTTTACATACAGCCTGTTATAGTTCCCCTGTGGGACAGCGGCCCAGTGCTTCCTAGAGCTGGCTGTCTGAAGGACCTCCGTGGCTGCGTTTCTGAGTTAGTGGGTGCAGGTGAGACGCACCTTGGATTGGGGCCGGCACTGTGGTGTCGCGGGTTAAGCTGCTGCTTCGCTGCTGGCATCCCATTTGGGCACCAGTTCTGGTCCCGCCTGTTCCACTTTCAGTCTAGCTTGCTGCTTATGGCCTGGGACAGCAGTGGAGGGCGGCCCAAGAGATGGGGCCCCTGCACCCACACAGGAGGCTCAGGTGGGACTTGTAGCTCCTGGCTTCCACATGGCCATTTGGGAAGTGGGAAAGAAGATGCCGGACTTGCTCTCTGTCTCCCTCTCCCTACTCCTCGCCCCTTTCCTTCCCTCCCTGTAACTCCCTTGGATTGGACGTGGAGAGCTTCAGGCCTGGCTCCACTTGAGCCACAGACTTCGTGTGCAATTTTCATGAACATTGGCGTTACCGTCTCTCGGCATCTGTTTTCTGTCTTATAAGACAGTGGTTATTTTTGAGCCCCTGAGCTGTACGTAGCATTGTCTACAGTGTGTGTGAGTCAGCGACAGCCAATGAGAGCCTCTTGTACCTGTGGGGGACAGGAGTGTGGCCACGCAGCTGCACACTGCCCACATCTTGGATCCCTGCTCCATGCCCCTGTGTTCCGGCAGTGCAGTGTCCATGATGGCCGCCTGCCCCTGTGTTCTGGCAGTGCAGTGTCCGTGTTGGCCCTGTGTTCTGGCAGTGCAGTGTCCGTAATGGCCCTGTGTTCCGGCAGTGCAGTGTCCATGATGGCCCTGTGCCCCTGTGAGCTCTCCTCTCCCTCTCACAGAAAGCACCGAAATCCCATCATACGTGATGAAGTGTCCAAGCAACGGCTTGTGCAGCAGACTTCCTGCCGACTGCATAGATTGTGCGACCAACTTCTCCTGCGTCTATGGCAAGCCCGTCACGTTTGACTGTACGGTGAAGCCTTCTGTGACGTGTGTCGTAAGTACCGCCACTTTGCTTGTTCTGCAGAAATCCATTGTAAGCCTCAGCCTCAAGTGTGGCTTAGCCTTGGCTTTCATGGGGAGAGAGGAGACACATTCCCCAAATGCCCAGCACAGCCAGAGCTGGGCACGGCTGAAGTCAGCAGCTAGGAAGACTGGCTGGCAGGATCCCACATTCTTGGCCATCATTGCTGCCCCCTGGTAAGTTAGTGGAAGCTGGATGGGGAGTGAAATAGACATCCGATGATGGTGTCACTGGCTGTGCCACAGTGCCTACACCTGTTTTTGTTTTGTTTTTAACATGTATTGGAAAGGCAGATTTTTACAGAGGGAAAGATCTTGCATCTGTTGGTTCACTCCCCAAGTTTGGAGTCTTGAGCCTCTTCCAGGTCTGCCACGAGGGTACAGAGTCCCAAGGCTTTGTGCCATCCTCGGCTGCTTTCCCAGGCCACAAGCCAGTGGAGCTGGATGGGAAGTGGAGCAGCTGGGCCACAAACTGCTGCCTTTATGGGGTGCTGGTGTCTGAGTCTCTTGAGCCACAGCATCAGCCTCCCTTCTCCCCCCCCTATTTTATGACTACTTTGTTAAAGATAAAAAATTTTTTCAAGATTTAGTTTTTTACCAATTGGGGGTGGGGAAGAAATCTTCATCACTGGTTCACTCCTCAGATGTGCTGAGCTGGGCAGGTCAGGAGCTGCTTCTGGGTCTCCCACGTGGGCACAGGGCCAATGTGCTTGGGCTGTCCACTATTGCTTCCCGGGCGCTTTAGCAGGAACCTGGATCAGAAGTGCAACAGCCTGGACTTGAATCGGTGCCCACATGGGATCCCAGACTTGCAGGCAGTAGCTTAATATGCTACACCAAAGTGCCAGACTCCAAAATAGAATACATTTTAATATTCTGCATTCCCTCCTGTATCGCATCGCAAGTGTTCTGGCTATTGTGGTGCCTGTGCCTTTTGATCTAGTTGTTTGGGGTGGGTGAGAAGGCGGCTTTAGGGCTTGGATGTGGGTGTGCCCAGACATCACAGATCCCTCTGCTGGGTTCTGTGCTGGAAGAGGAGCTAGTGTGCAGTGGGTGGCAATGTTTGTACCAGAGAGGAGCTTGGGAGGGATCACTCATATCCCGAGATGTGAACGAATGCTCAGATATTCAATGAATGCTGGGGTGGCTTCCAGGAGCCCGTCTTGTCCCAGTTCTGGCAGCGCATGTAAGGGACAGGTGGTGTGTTTGCTGAGGACCACCTAGCTGCAGGGTCCGGCCAGATCCAGGTCCACTGACCCCACCCAATGCTGTCATTGAGCCCCTGTGCCCGCGGCCGAGGTGTAGGTCTGGGTCAGCGCCTCCTGCCAGGCTCTGCAGCTTGGGGCTACTGCTGTCATCAGTACAGGCACCTGGGGTGTCCCAGGGACAGCCTAGTGAGGGGGCAACCCTGGCACAGAGAGATTGGGGCCTCCACACTGGGTGTGTCTAATCACTGAGATGTTGTGGGAAGCAGTGGCTGGCCCGGGGCCTGTGACCTTCAGTGACTGAGCTGTCTGCCCTTTTCAGCTATCTGGGACTTTAAAGACCCAGCTGTAGGAGGACACTGGATTGGATACATGGAACAGAGAGATACCTGGAGGCAATGGTGTGGTTGATGGGTTCCATTGGCAGGCTTATGGGAACTCCCATGATCTCAAGTCAACTCATCAATGCCTCCTCCCTTATCCTGTGTGTCCCTTGTAAGAGCCCAACGTAATAAACTCTGGCTATTGACCATCAGTCGGCAGTCCACGCATGTGATTATCGGCTTCGAGCACCAAGTCCCTTGCTGCCAGACAGCAAGCACTGTGATGGGTTTAGTCGAGCGTGATGCCATAAGCTCGTCACCCGGAAGTGGCGTTCGCACTTTGATGTGGCACTAGGTGGCTGTGTCTTGCTGAGTTATGCGCCATATACTTGAGCAGGTACCTGCTGGTCACAGACTCACGCCATGTCCGTGTGCTGTGCGTGTGTGTTGTTTTGGTAACCTGTTTCTCTCTGCCACTGACTGCGGGGTCCTGGTCTAGATGCTTCCAGAGTTGTGTGCCTTGTGATTGCACAAGTGTCAGCCTGACGGACTCTGTCCTCTGGTGTGTAGGATCAGGACTCGCGGTCCCAGAAGAACTTCGTCATCAACATGACTTGCAGGTTTTGCTGGCAGCTGCCCGAGACAGACTATGAATGCTCCAATTCCACCAGCTGCATGGCGGTGTCCTGTCCGCGGCAGCGCTACACCGCCAACTGCACGGTGCGGGACCATGTCCACTGCCTGGGTGAGTCAGCCCCTGGGGGGAGCGGGGCGTGCAATGTGCTCCATACCTTTCCTCAAGGGACTTGAGCCATAGATTCGAGAAACACATGAAAATTTAATTAGAAACAGCGGAGTTTTGGGTGTGCCTAGCCTTGCTCATAAGCTCAGTGAACTTTTTCTAAATTTACTGTTCATCACGAGAGCGTGTGTGGGGTATAGGACGTAGCCTGTGGCACAGCATCTCAGTCGGGTGAGCTGCAGCAACATTTGACGACTGCCTCTTTGGCCTTTTCCGAGATAACCATGTGATTGAACTGTTTTTATCATCCCTCTGCCTTTTGAAAGCTTTTCTAGAGTTCTGTTCTGTATGTAGTAAAACAGAATACTAGGGGCCAGTGTTGGGGCGTAGTGGGTTGGGCTCCTGCTGTGGCCTCCAGCCTGAGTCCTGACCACTCCACTTCTCTAGCTCCTTGCTAAGCACCTGGGGAAGCAGTGGGGTTCCGACTCTTGGCTTCTTGTGTTTAGCTGTCCCAGTGACGGCTGTTCTAGCCACTTGGGGAATGAGTCCAGAGGGTGGGTCTCTGGATGTCTCTTCTGAGTTTCAAAGAAGTAAGTCTTTAGTAGTGGCTACAGTACTTTGCTTTCCCTGTCGGCGTACAGTTGGGGTTCTTCTGCAGCGAAGTCTGGCTCTCCCATCTCCTGGGCTGGCTCCGTGGCGGGGTTTCGCGGTGCAGCTGCTGTGGCGTTTCTTGGGCGTAGTAGCTCCTGGCTGCTACACACACTCGCAGGTCTCCATCTCCAGGACAGTTTCATTCCCTTCCGTTTCCCCCAAGATAGAGCCCAGGTTGGTTTGGGGTGAGGTGAACTTCAGCACTGCAGGTCTTCCCACATGGCCAGCCATGGGTTCCCTGTGCCTCCACGGGTGACCTCGGGTCTGCCGAGTGTCTGAGCTGGTTTTTGCTCTCAGCTCATTGTTCCTGTGGGGTGACTGACCTGTCCCAGCACCACTGTGTCTTCTCCTAAGCTCCCCTGCCGTGCTGTCTGGTGGGGCATCTCACCCTCGTGGCTTGGCTGTCACCTCGCTGATGGAGGCATCAGGCTGTGCTCCTGGATGGGCAGGGCCCTTTTCCGTGCTGATCACTGTGCTAAGCGTTAGCTACAGCTAGGGGAATTGATTTGCTGTACAAGTCAGTTACTTAACTAACTTGCAAAGTCCTTGGTTGAGTGACCCTAGGAGTGTTTTTATCTCTGTGGGTTTTTTTTCCTTGAAGGGAACCGTACATTTCCCAAAATGCTGTACTGCAATTGGACTGGAGGCTACAAGTGGTCCACGGCTCTGGCTCTGAGGTAAGCTTCCCGAGGAACGAGCTGGTGGGTCTCAGTGCAGGGTCTTAGATGGCGGGCTGTGTCCTCCTTCACTCCCACAGTTGTCCCTTGGGGCATGGACTCCAGGACACAGCCATTGGGAGAGGCATCTGGGGGACCAGACCAACACTTGGAGTTTAATGGAACGATGGCTTTTTTAGCGATCAAAACCAGTCATCGTTTTCTGTGCTCGGTGTACCTGGAATATGTGACATACCATAGAGTTTTAAAACCGGCTTATGATAAATGCATTCAATTTTTAAGTAACATCTTAGGAAAAAAGGATACACATTCAGTGTCGAAAACTAGAATAAATCAAAGTAAGAAAAACATTAAAAGCTGTAATTCAGCCTGCAGAGATCACAGGGTTATGCTTCCTCCATAAAGGTACGCTTGTGTTAAACGGTACAGGTGGTTGAGAAGTTTGGGGCAGGTGGGGTCCGGGTCACAGTTAGCTGGGAAGTTGGGGTCTTCGGGGATGAGCCCGACAGGCTGAGGCCTGTGGGGTGGCACGTTGAGCTTCCTGACCTCTTCACGGGCAGTGTGGGCAGTCACCCTTTATTGTGGGGTTGTCCTGTCAGGCAGCCCCAGTTCCGGCTGCTGCCTGTGACTCGCTGGCTGTCACAGGCACTGTCGCCTGTTCCCCACTGCTGATTGTGACCCTGAGAGCATCTCTAGACACGGGCAGGTGGAGTGAACCCTCCACGTGTTGAGAACCACTGAGGCAGGCAGGGCCCCCTCCTTCCGCGGCCAGGAGTGACCTGGGGCGGGGGAGCTTGCCAGCTGGCCTCTGTCCATCCACAGCTGACCTCTAAAAACCCTTACTGTGGTGCTGACCGTTAGATTTGTGGAAAACTTGCCATCACCAAGATAACGGAGTTCCTTCTGCATGTGGTTTATAGCGCCCGGCTTTACCTGTACTTGTTACACAGTATTCCTTAGGTTGGCATAGTCCGCAGCTGTGCCCACACTATTTCCTTCTGAAACACTCACCACCTGAGGCCACGGAGAGCTGGGTGCACCCTGGGGTGGGGGAGGGCAGCTAGCGCTCCCATAGGCCGGCCTTGGCAGACTCACTGTTGGAGCTGCTCTCTGCTTCTACGTGGATCTGAAGTTTTTCGTGGTGATATTATGCCCTGATTGTTAGAGATCGACGTTTGAAAGAACTGTAAAATCATTGATGGGAATTCTGGACTTTGGAGGAGCGTGGTCTGGGCCGTGGCGACCCCCGTGTCACGTGTTCGTTACCTTGCTGTTGCAGTATCACCCTCGGCGGCTTTGGAGCAGATCGCTTCTACCTGGGCCAGTGGCGGGAGGGCCTCGGCAAGCTCTTCAGCTTCGGGGGCCTGGGCATATGGACGCTCATCGACGTGCTGCTGATCGGAGTGGGCTACGTGGGCCCCGCCGACGGCTCGCTCTACATCTAGCTGCAGTGTGTGCCGCGCCCAGGGCCGCGCTCTGGAGTCGGCGGGGCAGGAGGGGCGCGGGTCCGTTCTTATGTACAGCATCTGTACTTAGCTTGCCTTGATGAAGGTAAAATAAAGGTGAAATGAAACGCCGACCCATGCTAATCTGGAATTTGCTTTTATCTGCCTGAAGTGCATTTTTTTCTGTGAAAAAGTATCCACTTATTTAAACCAGAAGAACCAATTCTGCATGATCGACCACCCGCTTAGTTTATACTTTGGGGTTTGTGTTGTTTACGTTAACCCCTTGTTGTCTCCCGCCGGGATGAGGTTGCAGGAAAAAGGGGGATTCTGTGATCCCCACAAAGGGACCCCTCCAAACTGCCATGTACTGTACACTTAGGGTAACAGCCATGCAGTGTGGGCTTGAACGTGACTTTGTGAACTGCAGAAATGGTGTGTCATATAGCCTGATCTTGTTATTAAAAAGGTTGCAAGAATGCTGAAAGATGAATAAAATTACTATTTTAAGAAATACTCTAAACTGGTTTCCTGTGTTTTCTGTACAAAGATGTCGTCTTTGCTAATCATTACATCTTTTAAGAAGTTACATGCTCTTTCTCAGGGCAGTGCTTCGTCCCAGTGGGCAGCGCTTCATCCCAGTGGGCAGCGTCCCTCTCGGCTGTTGCAGGCGTTACTGCCACGGTGGCGGTGCTAACCATGTGCTTCATACGATAAAGGCTGTTCCAGCCTGAGCAGCCTGCTTTACTGGGAAGCAGAGCAGCTGTTCATTCAAAATGGGATCATTCCTGGTTGTTTTTGAAACATTGGAAAACTTAAGCTTTCAGACTTGGGTGCCTGGGTGTACTGTGTACTGCATTGTCAGCTGCACGTGCTGACCAGCATGTCAGATTGAGAAACTGCTGAGTGCCTTTTGGGCCTGCCTGCATACACCTGCTGGGTCTGCAGGCTGCGTAGCGCACAGGTCCCCTCGGGGAGTGTAGCCGCTGTCATGACTTGCCCATGAGGGCCCTTGATGGGTTGTGATTCTGTGCTCAGTCAAGTTGTGGTTGCAGCGCAGGCCAGTAGATGGCGCATAGTTAACCTTGGCAGATGCTTCCAGGGCACAGGCAGTGCAGCCGAAAGGGGCACCCTGGTTGGCACAACCTTTCCTTTTAGGGTAAACACATGCTTTGTCTTGTCCACCAGGATTGGCTGAGCAGTTTTTTTTTTCAAGGAAGAGGAGGAGAGGCAGAGAGCTCTTCCCTCTGCTGGTTCGCTCTCCTGGTGACTGCAGCGGTGGGAAGGTGGTGGGAAGGTGTGTGCTCTGTGAGAGGGCTGTATGCACAGGCTCTGACTGAGTTCATGCCAGCAGTGTCCTGGAGGCTTCAGGTGAGTTCATGCAATTCCAGAAGCGGGCAGAGCTGGTGGCTGCAGGGAGAAAAGACAAATGGGCTTTGAGAAAACATGTCTGTAGCATTATATTGAGATTTCTGCAGACGAGCAAGGAAGGGCCGTGCTCCATGGTGCTTGTAAAAGAGGTTTTTCAGGGCTCTTACGCTTGACGATTTGAAATGTAAAAATATCCTCTACCGCCACATAGCTTGATTTCAATTTTTAAAAATACACCAGGATTGCACTTATTTTTGGTGCAACAGGATTTTTTTTTTTTTTGGTATGGAATTTGCAAGTGATTTTATCCCATAAGCAGTGAGTAGAAAATGAGCTGTTATCTGATGGACCTTTTCACACACAGCATCCAGAGAATTGAAACATGAATCAGTCTCTTCCCTCCTGCTCTCTCCGTGGCCATATTTGATAGAAACGCTGTGAGACTTATTTGAAAGATGGGCAGAGAGAGATAGGACTCCCATCTGCGGGGCTGGACCAAAGCCAGGAGCCAAGAACTCGACCTGCGTGGGTGGCAGCGAGCCCGCTACTCAGAAGGCTCCCTGCCGGAGTATGCGTTAGCAGGAACTTGTGACCTCCGAACCCCCTTTGAATCTAGGGACTCCAGGGAGGGGTGTGGACCCTGGTAACTTGGTCACCAGGCCCATGCTTGCCCCCGCAGCACTTGGGGAAGTGGTACTAGAATGTATTGTATTTTTTGTCATGTGTAGTGTAATGTGATTTTTTTTTTTTGCATACATGGTGAAATGGCTCCTACAGTCAAGCAGATGAACACATTTTATTCTGCATAGGTCACGTTGTTTTCTGGGAGGAACATTTAAGATACACTCTTCTAGCAGGTTTTCATAATCACAGCCCTCCTGCTACACTGTAGATTTCTAATTTGATTTTGTAACCTCAGTGAATTGGGTGTGAATTCTTGGATGTGGAGTCTGGAACTTGTCTTCCATAAACACCTCGTTTCTATGCAGAGTGCGGCAGCTTTGCCTGAGACGTCGGCACATAATGTGAGAGGCGGCCTGCAGGCAGGGCTCGGGTTCTGCAGCTCTGAGCCCCGCCTGGCATGGAGTGGGACTCACATGGTGAATGAATGAAGGGGAGTCTCCAGGAAAGGCACTGCGGAGACCTGTGGGGCAGTGTTGGAATGCAGCTGGATCACACAGACCATTTCAAATAATGACATAGAGAAACCAGCATTTCCTTCCTGCAAAGCAAACAGCAAACAAGATGCAACTGAATGCTCCAAATGTCAAAAAATGAGTTAGGGAAGAAAAAAATGTACGCCCCGGGTGTGTGAGACTGCCCCTGGTGAGATGCAGGAACCCCCACTGACCAGATAAGCAGGTTGGCGGGAAGATGGAGGATGTCCTGTCTTTTCCCTGTGTCAGCTGGGGGTGCTGCAAAGGCTGCTGGGAAGAGATGGTTAACAAGAGCTGCCGAGCAGCCAGATGAACACACGGAGTTCCCAAGTGGAACTAGAGAAGACCGTCAAAAGTCCCAGGTGACCCCCCGCTTGGGGCAGGAAAGGCACTCCCCATCCAGGGCAGGAAAAACCTCACAGCTGCTCCACTTCCCGTCCAGCTCCCTGCCTGTGGCCTCGGAGAGCACTGGAGGATGGTGCAAAGCCTTGGGACCCTGCACCCATGTGGGAGACCCAGAAGAAGCTCCTGGCTTTGGATGGACCCTGCTCCAGCCATTGCAGCCACTTGGGGAGTGAACCGGCAGGCACCAGATCTTTCTGTCTGTCCTCTCTGTAAATCTGACTTTCCAATGAAAAAAAATCTTTTTTAAAAGAAAGAAAGAAAACCTTAGTTCAGGACTTTTTCAAGTCAGAGTTCGTAGACCAGATACTGAAGCAAAAATGCTATCTGAGCACTTCCCGCTTCATGCGGCTATCACATGACGGAATGTTGAGCACAAAACTTCCAGAACGTTTCCTTGAGGCCAGGAAGTTGTCCACATGAGATAGGAGTGAAATAAAGCGATGCTTCATACCGACTCTCAGGGTTATAATAAAACGGCAGCAAGTTTGAGAGGGTGTAGGGAAGTTGGAGCCCTTACATGGGGCAGGTACACATGCGCACTGGAAAGCCACCTTGGAAAGCGACCTTGCAGTTCTCCAATGTAAATGTGCAGATCTGTGGCTGACTCAGCAACCCCACTCCTGGGCATCTACCTAGAGAAAGCGGAGTGTATGTGCATTCCAAAAGCTGTTTGTAGCAACATGTTTGAGAGTAAAAATAAGCAAGCAACCCAAATGTCTGGCCAATGAGTAATGCTAAGAATCCATGTAATGGAATCGTATTCCATCATGGAAATGAAGTGCTGATACAAGCGACAACACCAATGCTAAACAGAAATGCAGGATCTCTAGCTGTTCTAAGAAGGATTCAGCAGTGGGAATGAAGGAACTCATGAACGGAAAGGCGCCCAGCAGGAGTGAAGCGCGCCTCTGAAGATGTGACTGAAGAAACGGGAGGGAAGTCCCCACTCTGTCACTGAGCCTCCATTATGAGGCCAGTGTCCTCCTAGGAGTTCGGAAAGGTAGCAATAAACAACTTCTTTGGGGGAGCTCTCGTGTTTGGTGCACAGAAATAGCAGACTCGGTTCCACGGATCAACCAGGAAGATGTGGCTTGCGTTCACCGCAGTGGTCCTGGTGACCCTTTCCAACCTGGCTTGTTGCTTCTGCTCCAATAACTTATTTTTCACAGAAAAAAAAGAAATGTAGTGCCAAGTATGAATTCAGGCTAGAAAATGGGAAATGCCTTTTGCTAGCCAGGCTGTCGTTTTGTTTTTCTTTTTTTTTTTAATAAAGATTTTCTTTACTTGAAAGGCAGAGTTACACAGGGAGAGGAGGAGGCAGGGGCTGCAGTGACCAGGGTGGGAAGCTGCAGCTTCTTCCAGGTCTGCCCTGAGGGTACAGGGGCCCACGCACTCGGGCCTCCTGCTGCTGCTTTCCCTGCCGCTGGATTCCCAGGAGCTGGACTGGAAGTGGAACGCCGGGACACAGACCAGCTCCCATGTGGGATGCTGGAATCACAGGCTACAGCTCAACCTACTGAGCCACAGCACCAGTGACCAAGCTTTCATTTTAATCCCTAAATATAGAACCTAAAAAAGAACCTCGCAGGATACAAGCAGTACTCCCTCCCCTCCCCCAGTTTCCTCAATAAAAATCTTGGGTGATTGATCCTCTGATCAATTTCTCATCTAGGATGAATGATGCTATGATTTTCCGCCAACCCGAATAATTTCACAAACTGTTGTATACAGTTACAAATATTTTACAAGTAAAATATTTTACAAATATTTATTTTAGTTACAGGTTCCACTTGTAACTACCTATATGATTCAAGAATTAGTTTAGAATGTATTTTTTAAAAAAAGGATTGATTTCTTTTTGTTGGGAAGGCAGATTTACAGAGAGAGCAGAGACAGACCTTCCATCCGCTGCTTCCAGAACCAAGTGATCCAAAACCAGGAGCTTCTTCCGGGTCTCCCACGCAGGTGCAGGACCCCAAGGCTTTGCGCCATCCTCCATTGCTCTCCCAGGCCACAGGCAGGGAGCTGGATGGGCAGCAGAGCAGCCGGGATTAGAACCATCGCCCAGCAATTGCAAGCAGAGGGTTTAGCCACTGAGCCATTGTGTGAAGTCCCAGACTGTACTTTATTTACAAATATATGGGAGAGTTGTTTTTATAATCAGTTTGTAGTTGCATTTCATTATGGTCAGAGAATACAATTTTTATTCTTACGAGTCTTTCAAAAGCGCTGGTCTGCATTGTGGTTATGCTCTCTTAGGATGAGAGTTCTGTCTGCTTTCACAGCTCCAAGTGATGTTTTGTAAATGTCAGGTTAAGTTGGTTGGAAGTATATTTTAGGCTTTCTACAACCTTGCAAATATTCTAATTATTCTATGAGGAACTAATGAGAGAATGTAGAGCTTCCCAATCTGATTTGTGTTGTGTGTTTGCCTTTTTAGTTCTGTAAGTTTTTGTTTATTTTGAAAATCTTTTGCTAGTCATAACTTCTAGGATTGTGATATTTGTGTTGGGTTAAAATGTCCATAGCATTTACCATGTTGGTCATTCTTAGGCACACAGTTCAGTGGCGTTAACCACATTCATAGTGTTGTACGACTGTCACCATTGTCAGTTTCCAGAAATGTTTTGTCTTCCGAGACTGAAGCAATAATTCCTACCTTAAATCCTTACAGCTGCGATGCTGTGTCTGCCTCTAGCGATTTGACCATTCTAGTTACCTCACAGAAGTAGGCCATGTACTGTTTGTCCTCCTGTGCCCCTTGCTGTAACATCTGCAATGTCCCTTCATATTGTAACACGTGTCAGACCAGCCCCAGCCCTGGCCATAGCAGCAGGTTGGGGAGTGGACCAGCAGATGGTTCGCTGTAATTCTCTCTGTAATTCTGACTTTTGAGTGAAATATAAATAAATAAATAAATAAATAAAATTTTCTTCTTGCTCAAATTGGAAATCTCCATTGATCAGAGTTCATTAAATCTTTTTCTTTTATTTAAGATTTCTCAATTTTCATTGTAAAATCAGGTTTTGCAGACAGAGGAAGACACGCAGAGAAAGATCCATCTGCTGGCTCACTCCCCAAGGGGCCTCAAAGGCCAGAGTAGAGCCGAGCCAAAGCCAGGTGCCAGGAGCCAGGAGCCTCCTCCAGGTCTCCCACATGGTTGCAGGATCCCAAGGTGGTGGGCCGTCCTGTACTGCTTTCTCTGGTCACAACAGGGAACTGTATGGGCAGTGGTGCAGCTGGGATATGAACTGGCATTCATAGGGGATCCTAGTGGTTGCAAGGTAAGGATTTAGCCATTAGGCCGTCATGCCAGGCCCTAGTTCACTAAATCTTGCACGATGGACCTATGTGATGACTTAAAATTCAATTGTCTAGTTTTTGTTATAAGTTGTTCCTAGTAGTGTTTTATATCTTTCATTCATTTGCTGAGATTTGCCATTTCTTATTCTTTCAGGGATGTTTATGATTGCTTTTTGTTTGTGATTTTCATGCACTTTAAAAATTCTCCATTGTTATTATTATTAATGATACAGTTCCACAGGCAGCGAAATCTCTTACCGCTTTCCCAAGTCCCCTCCTCCACACACTGCTTTCCCCTATGTTATTACAATAGTTTAAATCTTCACAAACAGTCCTAAGTCCATCACTGCGGGCATGGACAATGGCAGAGAGTCCAGCATCCTATTGTCAAGATAGAGTAAACAGTTTCATTGGGAGTCCATCTTTGGGCTGGAAGTAGGGATGCATACTATATTGTATCCTCACATCTGGATATGACAGTCTCCATCACACAGCTACTATATATCCTCTTAAATGAAAAGCCTACTAAATGAAAACAGGAAGAAATCAATAACAGGAAGAAAAAAATAGAAATTTGTAATGCCATGAAGTTAAACAACATAATACTGAATGACTAATGTGTTGCTGAAGAAATGAAAAAGAAAATCAAGAGCCTTCTTGAAGAAAATGATGCTGCTATATGACCTATGAGTCAGTGAAGAATTTAATATGAGAAAAAAAAGCATTTTGAAGAAGTGAAAATAAAAACAAAAACATCAAAATCTGTGAGATATAACTTCTGCTGATCTTTGTTGGTGAGATGTGTCTCCTGTAGGCAACAAATAGATGGGTTTTGTTTTTTACCCAGTCTGCTAATCTATGACATTTGTTTGATGTGTTAAGTCATTTACATTCAGAGTTAATATAAAGAAGTGATAATTTGGTCCTGTCATTTTAGCAGTGGGTTGTTCATTGTTTGATTGATTCTTCTGTTATTTTACTGGAATGTTCTTCACATCAGCTTTTGGTTTTGGTGGGCGCTATTACTTTTTTCTATCATCTTTAAGTATCATCCGTAGGGCAGATCTGGAAGAGGTGTATCCTTTCAGCTTTTCTTTACCGCGGAAGAGTTTTATTTCATTTTCAAAAACAAAGGACAAGTTTTTTGCTGGGTATGTTATTCTCGGCTGACAATATTTTACTTTTAGAATCTGGAATATGTAACTCTGTTCCCTTCTGGCCTGTAGAGTTTCCTGTGAGGTGTCAGCTCTGAGTCTGATTGCCATTCCTTTATATGTCAATTGATTTTTTTTCATGTGCAAATTTAAGTATCTTTTCCTTATATTTGACTGAAGAGAGCTTGATTATCAGGTGTTGTGGTGAAGATCACTTTTGGTCAGTCCTGTTGGGAGTTCTCTGCCCCTCCTGGATGTTGTTTCCCAATTCCTTCTCTAGATTAGGGAAATTTGTCTTTATTATTTCACTGAATACAACCTTAAACACAACTTCTCTTTCTGCATCTTCTGGAATTCCCGTAACTCTTATATTGGCCTTTTACTAGCGTCTTTTAACTCTTTAATGCTTTTTTTCAGCTCTGCTTCCAGCTTTTTGATTGTTTCCCCATGGTGACAAGAATAATCTTCCAATTCTGAGATTCTTTCTTCTGCTTCATTCATTCTATTATTGAGATTTTCCACTGAATTTTTAATACTCTATTGTGTTCTTCATTTATAATAATTCAACTTGATTTTGTTTCAGTGTTGCTATTTCCTGTGTGACATGTTCCTTGAATTTCTTGAACTCCTGTATTACATGCTTCTCATTGTTGATAAGAAGCTTTATAACAAGTGTTTTGAATTCTGTATCCCCCATTTTCTCAATGTCTTCCTCAGTGAACTCTGAGGTTGGCATAGGGTTTTGCTCCTTTGCAGGGGAGTCTTCAGCGATATTAATTGTGCCTTTTTCTCTTCTTTTGCTCTTGGTCATTGCACTTCTGGTTAGCAGATTCTTCTTGGGGCAGATTTCTAGGCTCTGTCACCCACAATTTACAGTTCTATTTTATTTATTGCAGTTGGTACATGGCTCTTTGTTTGCAGTCACTTGTGCCACTCCCTCCAACGAGTTCCAGGTCTGGGTGCTTATGTTTGATTTCCACCATGCTCTCTGTAGCCCCAGCTTTTGGCTCACCACTCTCCACCTCCTGTGATACCATGCTGAGGCTGCACCGTTGTCAGTACAACCTTTCTCCCACTTCCAGTTAAAGCAGGTCGCAAGACCTTGGGAACTGCAGGTCCCAAGACCAGGTGTCCTATATAGCTCAGTTGTTGGTGATACTGATCTTGCTGGAACCTGTTGGCCATTAGGTTTGAAGGCCACATGGACCTATTTTGACCCATAGGATGTTAAAGTCAGTCTTATTTTCCCTGTGGGACCAGTGCAATGCACTGAGCTGGAAGCAAGTGTTTCCCAGCTCAGCACATGCACAGCTCACTGTTGCCCCTCTAATCACACAGCCTTTGCCACACTGAACAAAATGGCACCTAATGTGCCACTGGTAGAGTTCTGGAAATGCTGGCCATAAGTCTGGGGGCTACCTGGACCTATCTTGGGTGGAACCTCTAGTTTGCTAGGTCAGTGCAATGCACTGAGCCAGAAATGAGTTTGCTCCCAGCTTAGAGCATATGCAGTCCTGTCCCACAACTGTTGCCTTTGTGCACAAAATGGCACCCCTTGTGGTTCTGGTAGAGGACTGGGTTGTGAAATCCCCCCTGTTCCTGCATGCCTGTTTGGGATCTGCTGCTTTGTCTCTGCTCCTGGTCAAATCAAACAAATCAGCAGGACGGGCAGTTCTTTGTCTGAGTTCACCTCCCGAGTTCCCAGTCAACTCCCCTCCCTCCTGGATGCTGCTGGAGCTCTGACCACCGGTGGAGTTCAGATGGCTGCTCGCTGATGGCCTCTGGAGTGTCTGGTCATTGCCACACCACACCGTTGTCTCCACTGCTTTCCCGTGTCCATTAGTCCCCAGGTGCCCCTCTGCTGTTGGCCTGCCCTCCTGTTAGAGTGTGCCCTCTCTGCTTCACCCTCACTCATGATTCTTTGTCTCTGTAAACGTGTGCTTACCTTATTCCACCAAGTCGATTCTCATGAGTGCTCTGTTTTACAATTGCTGCATTGGAACCCTCATCACTGATTCCATTGTCAAAGTCCTTCCAGCACCGGTACCTTCTGAAGATCTTACTCAAGTGGTGAGTGCCATGATGCTTGATATCATGTCTTGTCTGATTTATTATTATTGTTAGTAGAGCCTGAACATTTTGGCTATTGTGTGGTAAAGCACCTTAAATTGTATTTGTTCTCTGGAAAACTGCTCTTGCTGAAGTGTGCAGGTGTAGATCAGGGTGGATGCTACACTGCCCACTGGACCACTAACACCATACTGATACACACACAGTGCTGGCAAGCACTTTAAGGCACAGAAGGTCTAGATGGAACTATGAGTAGCAGGCCACCCGTCAGGGGACAGGGTTAGTGCAAGGAACTGAACTGTGAACAAGAACATGAACTTGGAGAAAGACCCCTAATCCAGACATGGGCACAGCCCTGTCAAGATGCAGGTTGCAGCTGAGAATCCTGCCAGACCCTGGCCAGGGCAGAGTGCTCACCTGCTGGGAGCTGCTCAGGCCCTCTCTGCTGCTCCTCCTCCCAGACACCCCACTTTCTGCTGCTGTCAGGGTGCCCCTAGCAGCAGGTCTGCAGGCAGCACGCTTTCTCGGATCCCTCTCAGAAATCCTTCACTGCATCTCCATCCCCTGAATGACACCGTTGTGGAGTACCGGGTTTGGGGCGCTATTTCTCCAGTGTCCGTGTGTGACACTGCCTTCGCTTCGCTCTCCCGTGCGATGCGCCTTCCCTCTGCTCTCCAGCGTTCCTCCTCCCCTGCAGCCCCGGGCAGTGTGACTGCGCACAGCTGGGCAGCATCTTCATTCCTTGCTGTGAGCAGTGGCGGGGCTGTTTTCTTCCTTTTAGCTTTAGGGTCTGGGTGTCCTTGGATTTGGGGTTTGATGCTTTTCCATACGTTCGAAAAAATCTTGGCTTTTACCGCTCCAAATCACCTATTGCCCTCTTTCCTCCCCTGGCACTCCAGTTCTGTGAACATTGCACTGCCCAGGGAAGTACTGTAGCTCTTGATTTTGCTGCTTTTTTTCTTACAATTTTTTTGTTTGTTTTGTTTTTTGTTTTTTATTATTTATTTATTGGAAAGGTGGATATACAGAGAGGAGAGACAGAGAGGAAGATCTTCCGTCCCATGATTCACTCCCCAAGTGAGTGCAATGGCCGATACTATGCCGATCCGAAGCCAGGAGCCTTTTCCGGGTCTCCCATGCAGGTGCAGGGTCCCAAAGCCTTGGGCCGTTCTCAACTGCTTTCCAGGGCCACAGGCAGGGAGCTGGAAGGGAAGCAGGGCTGCCGGGATAGAACCGGCGTCCATATGGGATCCCGGGTGTGCAAGGCGAGGACCTTAACCACTGCGCCACTGCGCCGGGCCCTTTTTCTTACAATTTTTAAAAAAGATTTAAACATTTTAATTATTAGAAAAATAGTCACAGAGAGGAGGAGAGACAGAGATTGAAGTTCTGGTTCACTCCCCAAATGGCTGCGACAGCTGGGGCTGAGCCAGGCTAAACTCAGGAACCTGGGGCTCCATCCAGGTCTCCGGTAGGTGCAAGAGGCCCAAGCACTTGGGTCACCCTCCCTGCTTTCCCAGGAGCATCAGCAGGGGGCGGGATGGGAAGTGGAGCAGCCTGGACTAAAGCTGGCACTGTGATACAAGATGTACCTTAATGCCGCCCGCACTTTCTGTTTCTGTTGGGAAAACTTCAACCTCGCTGTGTTCCCAATGCTGCATTCACTCCTCCCATGTGCCTACGGAACTGTTCTCAGGTGGCTGGTGGAGTGCGCCCCGTGTTGGTGCCCACTGAAGACACCTGTCAGTTACCCGCAGAGTGACCTCTGGTCAGTGCAGTGGCACATCCTCACAGCGATTTCTGTTGACTGCTGCCTCTCTGCATCATTTTCGTTCACTTTGTAAAAACTTGCAGTTAAAACCACCAAGTGCTCTGAGTAGAACAGCACGGACTCATCGGTACTTACACCTGCAAATTACTGTAAAACTTTTTGTTAAAGATTTATTATTATTTTTTTAATTGGAATGGCAGATATACAGAGAAAAGGAGAGACAGAGACGGAGAGATCTTCCATCTGGCTGGTTCATTCCCCAAGTAGCCACAACGGCCAGAGCTGAGCTGATCCAAAGCCAGGAGCCAGGAGCTTCTCCCCGGTCTGTGCTAACTCATCAGCCCAGATCCGTGCCCCAGCCCCGTCGGCGGCCATTACTGACTTGCCAACATGTAGCTGATAGTCCCACACCTGGAGGTGGTGTATGCTTGTCCTTTGCCTCACCAATGGAGCCACCTCCTGCCCCTAGAGACCTGCTGTCTCGCTGGAGCACCCTCAGTGTGGGGAAGATCCAGATATGTTGATCATTGTGGTGCACAGTGTGGATGGGTCTCCTTGTCCTGCACAGCGTTCTACATGCTCCATGGAAACAAACGGGAAATGTCAAACTCCTCTGATTGTCTAGGGAGCCGTCTCAGGCACGTTGGTGCCACCCTGCTGTCAGTCCAGCCTTCCGTTTCTTCCAGCCCTGGTTCAAATCTCGAATGGTCTGCTTCTCATCACACTTTGTAGCCTAGTGACCAAAATCATCAATGAGAGTCACAGTTAAATATTTGTCTCTTGAAAAAAAGATATTAAGAGCCAACGTATAATCAGAGGGCTAATTTTTTCCCCTCTATTCTTGGGAGATTCTTCAGTTATTTTCAATTTGTAGAAGCTCTCTGCAACCAATTAGGATAGTGTCTCCTATGGATTCTAAGAGTCCTTATAATGTGTTTTATTTTCCTTTTATGTTGGATTTGTTTATCTGGGCCAGTTAGTTCTGCAGTGTGCATATAATGACAGAATGTTTTGGTGATTACTTAATGTTCCAATTTCCATGACTGTAACAAATTACCCCAAGGCTCAGTGATTTAAAATATTCAGTTACAGGACTGGCCCTGTGGCGTAAAGGTTAAGCCTCTTCCTACAGTGCCAGCATCCCGTATGGGTGCCGATTTGTGTCCCGGCAGCCCCACTTCCCATCCATTTCCCTGCTTGTGGCCTGAGAAAGCAGTAGAGGATGGCCCAAAGGCTTGAGACCCTGCACCCATGTGGGAGACCTGGAAAAGTCTCCTGGTTCCTGGCTTTGGATCCGCTCAGCTCTGGCTGTTGAGGCCATTTGGGGAGTGAATCAGCAGATGGAAGACCTTTCTCCTTCTCTCTGTAACTCTGCTTTTTAAAGAAAAAAATATATTTTTTTTACTGTCACTTATTTCCATGGGTCACATGCAGGAGCCATTTGGATGGGCATTGCACATCAGTTCGGTACTGCTTGAGACCACAGCCAGAGGGAGGACTCAGGGCTGGGGCTGGAATTGTCAGGAAGCTCATGAGCCTCACACATCCTGAGATCTCTCTTGTGTGGGCATTTTTTGGAGTTTTGCTCTGGTTTGGGCAGACTTTGTCCCCCAGGAGCTCACCTGTTGGAAGCTGGGCTCCCTGGCTAGTGACTGCGAAGCGGAGGGCCCAGAGCAGCTGGTCAAGTCATGGGGGCGCTGCCCTCGGGGAGCAGCTCTGACTGGGGGCACCCTGAGGGGTGAGGACCAGGCCAGGCCCAGCCCTGAGTGGCTCTCCGGCTTTCTGTCTCCCTCCATGCCAGCTCCTGTTATTGCCAAGTAAGTTGGTGTTGCTGCAGAGCCCCTAACCTCGATCTGCTCAGAAAGCTAATTGATGATATCAGTGTGGTGACAGGAAGCAGGTGCAAGGGGCTGGGCAGTTCCTCCCAGGCTCCCCGAGGAGTTAGGGGTCAGGTTCTTACAGATTGAAACAGGCTGAGAGGTGCATGATCAGCTCACGTCCAAGTTCCTGGCTGGTCATTCACAATGGCCAGGTGGGCTCCAGTTGGTTTGGGGGGTAATATGAACAGTTATGTTCTGCCCAGACCTGAATTTCCCCTACTCAAACGCCCCTAGGACAACACCAGCCACAAGGGTTCTTATGTTTTGGAGAAGCAAATGACTCCTTGAATGCAGCGATTAGAACCTTATACAGTCAACTGGGTCACTGTGAAGTCAGTGAATTCCTTCTGATAAAGAGCAGACAAGGACGAGTTAGGTTAGAGGTGACAGATAGGAGGCTGTGTCCTGGTGTTACATGATAGGGGTTCCGCTTCACTGCCACTTGCTGCCATCTGTCATGAGCTGAGCCTGGAGCCTCCTGTGCCATAAACTAGGTGAGCATGTTCTCTTTATCAGGTCGCAGAAGACAGGCCAATGCAGGCTTCGCTCCTATGTGGCGAAGCCCCACTGCTTATTCAGCCCAGCTGCCCGGCTCGTGCAGCACCCCTCGCCACCACAGACCCCGAAGCAGGAATCAAGGGCTGGGGACAAAGTCATTTCCAACTCTTGAAGTCTGCTGCATAAACAGAGCACATGCTAACACTGGCGTTTCCACAGGTGAGGAGGGCTCACCTGCTGCTGGCACACCCCTGTGCCCTCCGCTGACAGGTGCAACTGGCAAGGCTGCTGGCGGAAGGGAGCAGGGGCTCCAAGCAGGGTGATCAGCAGGTTGCCAGCTGGAGTCCTCAAAACAGGACAGGGTAAGAGCCAAGCAGTAACTCCAGAATTTGGGTGGGGTTTGGGCGGGGATGTGGAGATGAAGTCAGCCAGAGCTTGGAGATGCTGCCACACTGGATCACAGGTGCTGCCCTGCCCCAGCGCGTCCCTCTACGAACTAGCCCCATGCGATTGATTTTGTGTCTGCTAAGCCAGAGCTTCTCCGCTGATGATGTCAGCGTCCTCCTTGGCCACTTGGCCGTGCGTGGGAGTAACCTCAAGAGGAGTGACCCAGAGTCCTTCTCTGTGGGGACCAAGTGGCCAAAGCGACTGAGGAGCTACTCTCATCCCTAGCTCCATGGCGTGACCTGTCTCCCCACGGAGGGACCTGGAGTCACCTAAGGAAAATTAAATCGTGCTTTGAGTACTCTGATGAAGGCTTAAAGAAGTTTCCAGCAAAGTGCTGATTTGAGTGGTTATAGGAGTACTTCTCATTCCCTGAAAAAAAATGAGATTTTACTCTTTCCTGCCAGGGTTGTTAGGGAGATGGCATGACAGGAAGCTAGCCTTTCATCAACCCTCTAGCCATAGGAAGCGTCAACCCTGCAGGTCAGAGATGTGTCTGTGCTTCTAAAGACCCGGCAGCTTCCCAGGCACGCGATTGGGGCTGTCACCTTACCCTACATCATCACACACACACACACACACACACACACACACACACACACACACACACACACACACCGGGCAAGCCAGGTTAGACTTCATGGGACTAATGGGGACCAATTAGATGGCCACATGCTTCACAGTGTGCCCCTGGACATGCCAAATGGCTATGCCGCACGCGGTGCATATGAGTTCAGCCTCTGGATCCCTGGGCAGGCATTGCTGTGCAGTGGGTTAAGCTGGGATGTCTGCATTCCATAGCAGCTGAGAGGCTGCTTCAAGTCCTGGCTGCTCTGCTTCCAGTCCGGCTTCCTGCTGCAGATGCCAGTTCAAGTACTTGAGTCCTTGCCAGTCATGTGTGGGAGACCACGGTGGAGTAACTGGCTCCTGGCTCCAGCCAGGTCCAGTCCTGACTGTTGTAGTCATTTGGGCAATGAGCCAGTGAATGGAAGGCGGATCTGTGCGTGTTTGTGCATGTGTGTGTCTGTCTCCCTGTCTCTGTTATTGCTGCCTTTCATATAAAAAATGAAAAACAAAACAAAAAACCGAAGAAGTGAGTTGGGGATTCTTGTTAACACTGTGGATATCTAATTTCCAAAGAATGTAAACATATTAATTTAAGTAACTAATGATCTCTTGGTAGGACTTTTATTCTGTCCCTTGAACACCCTATACAGATTTTTGTCAGGTGGTCCCAGCCATGAACATAGGATGCATAAGTTGAATTGCCTGTCCTGGGAGTGACAGAGTGGGGTGTGAGCTGGGGCAGGTGTACCCCACATCCTGGCCCTCTGGCCTGCCACCCTGCTGAAGGCACATGCATTCCACAATGGACGCTCAACAATCCCTCTCCAGGGGACGCCTCTCTCCCACCCCACACTCTGCCCATTCAGCCTTACTGGGCGTAGCACACTGTGGCTTGCCCCCAGGGTGCTAGGCAGGCATGGGGTCCCTTTCTGGGCCTTCCAGGGCCACGCCATGCTGCCCTCTGTGTGCTGGGTTCTTCCTCCCCACAGGGCCCCACTCCAAAGGTTGCTGAGGTCCGTGTGATGGGTGTGGAGGACACAAAGGTGTGAAGAGAACTGTTCCTTTGCAGGCAAGGCTGCAAGGAATTTCCCGCTGCATGGCAGGGCCTGGTGGATGTCTCTTCATCCACCTGAAGGCATTTCCACCTCCCTTTATGTGGACACCGGACAGCCCCGCTGAGAATTCTGTAATCTAGTTAGGCATTGTCTGCCACTGCAGAGTTCGTCTTTACTATCAATGTGATCTTGGAAGTTGATGTTGCTGATAAGGGCCTTTTGCTGTTCATGTTGCTCCCATTGACCATACACTAATCAATGGTGTCAAGTCCCCAGGTGTAGTGGGAATCTATTCTTTCCCTCTTTCCTTGATCTTTGGGTCCCTCCTTCTGTGTCGCACTTCCTCCCTTAACTGATTCAAGACTAAGTTGTAGAATGAGGATTGTGGTAGGAATGCTGCTGATTGATATGTGCCGTCTATTGAGAACTTCCTGACCACAGGGTTAGGACGGCTGATATCCTGCCTCAAGGGGAAACAATTGGCAGAACTATCCTTGGAAACACTCACTTGACCATGATATTAAAAGTCTGTGCCAGAGTCTGTGACTGCTTCTGTATAAATAAAGAGGTCAGCTTTCTTGCATTGTCCATTGTGATGCTGAAATTGTAGTGGTCCATTTATTTTCCCTATGCCTATTCCACACACTCTTCTCGAGTTCCGAACTCGGCTGGAGCTGGACTCTGACAAAGGGTGGCACATGCAGATCCAGCCTCAACAGGGGTCAGAGCTGGGCGGAAGGAAGGCCAGAACTGTCCACACAGGGGCTTAGTGGGCGCAGGGTTGGTGGCTTGCAGCAGCAGCCCAAGTGGGAGAATAGGCAGCTGGAAAAGGATTTCTAGAACAATGGAAACAGAAGGTAGGTGCTGTTGGCAGCACCCACGTGCATGCGGCAAGAGCTGCTGTCACACAAGCTGGCCCCGGTGAAGCACTGTTTGGAGGGCCCTGGCGGAGGCAATACAAGGTCCAAAGGGTAACGATTAAATGGCCCCTGGCCGAAGGTGAGGCTCTAAACGGGGCTCTGATGTCCATGGTGTTTAGGTCTTGCATGGTGTGGGCTATGCTGTGACCGCTCAGGGCATTAAGGGGAGGATGAGGGCTGAGCTGCCCAAGCCGAGCGGCTCCCAGGGAAGCCAGCCATAGCCCATCACCAGAGCAGAAATCTGCTTGTTTCTTGCTTGTGTGGCTATTCCTGGGAGTTCTCTGAGTGGCTCCCCCCACCGGCCCCCCGCTGCTGCTAAGGCCACATGCACCTGTTCTCAGGAGGCAGCTATGGCATGGCCCTGCACATGACCTCTTGGCCCCAACCTTCTCCTGCAAGATGAGGTCCATGCCACAGAAAACGTGCAGGAGATACTAAAGCATCTTCCCAGCTGGACTGTCACTGCTGCAGTGACAAGGGGATTCAGGGGACGATAGCCAGTCATTGCCCGGGTGTCTGTGCAGCAACAGAAGGGATGGCACACAGCCTGGGAACGAGGGATGCATGGTTTGTTCAACCAGTACTACGTACTACCCCAACTTGAACTTGCTGCCAGTGTGGAAGCACTGGGAGACTCGTGATAGGAACTGCATTTTGGGAGCTGCATCCTCATTCCTCTGGCCCTTATCCTTCTTCTCTCCTGGGATCTCCCAGCTTCCATCCTGCCCCCCTCACCTGGGCAGGCCTCACCCCTGCATACTCACACAGCTACCTCGCTCTCTCTGCACCTGACCTGGTCCTCAGCCTGCCTTTCTCCTACACATTCCCCATGCATTTCTGTGACCAACAGAATTCATGCCCTCCCACCTCACCCCTCCACCTAGAAATCTCTCACCCTTGCAACTCTCACTTCCCGAGCCCTGCACCCCTGTACCCTTCCTCTTCACATCACTCATCTCCACCTCCCTCTCTTCCTCCCTCCTCTTTCTCTCTGCCTCTCTTTCCTCTTCCTCCCCTACTTGTGAGGCCGTTGCCAGTCCCTCAGTGGACAGGGCAGCATGGTTACCCCCTCTGGCAGATGCCCACAGCCATGTCTTTCTTTCATGGTGACTGCCTGGGGGACTCCTGGTGGGGGGTGTTGTCCCCCACATCCCAGAAGGTAGGCGCTGTTGGCAGCACCCACGCGCATGCGGCAAGAGCTGCTGTCACACAGGCTGGCCCCGGTGAAGCACTGTTTGGATGGCGGCGTCCTCCTGACTCCCAGTGCAAAACAAGTGATGAGAGCAGGAGGAATGGGTCTGGCATTGTGGCACTGCAGGAAAAGCTGCTGCCTGCAGCTCCCATATCACATATGAGTGCTATAGTCACAGCTGGGATCTGTGCTGCTTGGGACAGGGCATGCGTGCAGGTGCCAGTGGGCGAGGAGGCCAGTGGGATTCCCTTGGTGGCATTCGTTTGCCCCCTAAACATGCAGAGCAGGAAGCTAAGTAGCTAACCCAGGGACCATACCCTTGCAGTGCCCCCTGACGACATCCGTGCGTTCTCACGCCCCACAGCAGCATTTTGAAGATCGGCCCTGGGGGGATCAGGAAGCCAGGCATGCAGCCGAGAGCCACGCTGTGTCCCAGGGATCTGGGGGTGGAAGGCAAGGGGGCCCTGCCTCTTCCCCTCTCATCCCTCCCTCACTGCCCCCGAAAGTCACAGAATACCTGTTATGCTGAGCAATTGTAACACAGAAACCGGCCGAGGGTGATGCGGTTCTGCCTCCGGGGTCTTCTGGAGGCGCAGGGGCCGAGAGCAGAGATACCACCAAGGATGGCGGGTACCTGAGACTGGGGTCACCCTCCCTCCTGGCCTGGTGCAGCCCTCACCTGCTCCTATTGCACCTGCTGGGAGCCCTGATGGGAAAGGCAGAATGCTCTTCCTGGGCAGCACTGCTTGCACTTGAGTCTGTGCAGTGGCAGCAGGTGTGTGTGTGTGTATTGTTTGTATGTGTCTGTATAAGTCTGTGTGTCTGTGTGCATGTGTGCATGCAAGCTCATGAACGATGGAATTAAAAGATCGGTTGTGGACCCGGGGCAGTAGCCTAGCAGCTGAAGTCCTCGCCTTGCATATATCAATTCCCCTCTGGATGCCATATCATATCCCAGCAGCTCCACTTCCCATCCAGCTCCCTGCTTGTGGTCTGGGAAAGCAGTCGAGGATGGCCCAAAGCCTTGGGACCCTGTACCCGCCTGGGAGACCTGGAGGAAGTTCCTGCCTCCTGGCTTCAGATTGGTGCAGCTCAGGCTGTTGTGTTCACTTGGGGATTGAATCAACAGATGGAAGATCTTCCTCTCTGTTTCTCCTACTCTCTGTATATCTGTCCAATTTTTTAAAACCAGTTATTTTCGTAATTTTCCACAAACTCACAGACCCTGGGGTTATTTATTGAAAGGGGCTTCAAAAATTCCCAGAAAAATAGAAGATAAAAATAAATAAATATCAATTCATTTCTCAATGAAAGGGGGTGAGTCTGGTGGGTGATGTCACCAGCCATTTACTTCCTGTCTACAGAACAGCGAGTGCCCCGGGCAGCTAACCATGCCAGAGCAATCTGTCACCTGCTTAGCTGACACAATACTGACAGGTGCGCTTTAAGACACCTTGAGATTAGGAAAGGACTGCGAGGAGAGCACCTGAGATGTATGACATTGCCCTTTTCTGATGAGGACCTTGACCTAGGCCTGGCGGGCTAGACTTGGGATGCCAGCTGCCAGCTCATTTATGGACTGTGTTTCCCAAGCACTCAGAGACCTCCTGTTTTTGATCATGTAGCCAGCTGAACATTTATGACCTGGGGAAATCAAGCCTTCCTTTCTGCCCCGTGGCCTGAGCAGGAGGGGACTGACGCAGCCGCACATGTAGAATATAATCGGGCTTTAATTGTACCTTCCCTTTTGGAAAAGAGATGGAACCTTCACCAGCACCTGGGGCCTTGAGACCATCACAGCATCCACAGCACCTGCTCGAGCTGGAGGTCGGCTGCCTGGTGCCTGTGGGGGCAGCCCTGGGCCGGGCTCCTCACCAGGAGCCACCTAGCACTCAGTAGAAGGCAGTGGTCTTCAGTGCACGCATCGCTAGACCCACACGTTCTTGCTGGGAGTGTCTGGGCATCTGCCTGTCTGACCTGCGTCCCTGGAACACTGGAAGTCGGGACCCTGCCTTGTTCACCTGCCTGTACCTGGAACCCAGCGGGCTCTGCTCAGGAGGTAGATTTGGGGGACACTGGCCACCAGGGACACCTGCGAGCTTTTCAGGAATGCCTTCCAGATATGCTTACAATCTTGCTTTGCCATCCGCTTCATTCTCGCAGTCTGGTGGGTCTGCCCAGCTTTGGAACTCAGCCTGGTGAGCCCCAAGGAAGGCTTGGGGAGTTATATTGGACTCAAATTGGTATCCATATGGGATTCTAGCACTGCAGGTGGCAGCTTAACCTGCTACCATAATACCACCTTATGGATAGTTTAGAAAAGTTGTTTTCAGCTTCAGCAAAATGTCATCAGCAAAATGCCACAGGAGGTTTTGGATTACCTTGCATTTGAAGAAATCTCGACCCAGCTCCTGTCCTGTGCGAGCTGTTACGGCTTCAGGACATCCAGGCTTTCTTGTGCAATGGCCAATCTGAGGGGGCGATGTTCGTGGAAGCTGGGTGTGGTCAAGGCCAGCTAACATGTAAACCCATTGTCCCTGCACATCCTGTAAGCTGTGGTGCCTGCGCGAGGCTCAGATGGGACCAAGAGGGTCTTGCCTTTTTGAAGGTACCTTGGGACAGGAGGGAAAGGAAGAGGAGAGGAAGAGAGGAAGGGAGGGGAGGGGAGGAAAGGGGAGAAAGGGGAGGGCATTGTTTGCTTGTCCATTCCTCAAATGCCCTTAACAGCCAGAGCCGGGTCAGACCGAAGCCAAGAGGCTGAGCTTCAGTCCTGCTCTCCCACATCACCTGCTGTCCTCCCCAGGCCGACGCAGGATGCGTATGTGCAGGAAGCTGGAGTTGGAAGCAGAGCCGGGACTCACACCAGACCCTCCCCCATGGGCTGTGGACAAACACCCCTAACAGTGGCTTACCTGCTGCACCCACTGCCTGCCTGGGTTTACTTGTTTAGAGCAGTTTCAGGTTCAAGGTGAAGTTGAATGGAAAGCAGTGCGCAAGCGGTCTCTCTCATTGCCACAGGCTTTCCTCCACTCCAGTTGTCACTGGCCAGGAACCTGCACAGCGGTCGCCCTGCCACTAGAGTGAGTGGGGCTCAGTGTGCACTGCAAGGTCTTTGTCAAGGACACAATGACACCTTCCGCCATGGTACAGAGCAGTTCACCACCCCAAACCATCCTGGGCTCCACCTTGCACCCCATCTCTTTTTTAAAAACTCCCTGGCAGCAACCTCTTTGGGACACTTACTTAGTTTTGGATTTTCTGCAATGTGTTGTAGTTGGAATTAGGTGGCATTCAGCATTTTCAGATTGGCCAACACCCACTTGAGGCTTCTCTGAGTCTTCCCAAGGCTTGGTAATTCATGTATTGGTAGAGCTCTATGGATCTCATGGTACAGTTACAGCGTAGTTTGCTTACCCACTCACCTGCTTCTTAGTGGCTACAGATTTGGGCAATTATGACTGAAATCACTATAGATTTCCTTGCGCCGGTTTTTGTGCAGACAAAATGTTTCAACTGCTCGGGATAAACGCCAAAGGGCAGGGTTGCTCTCTGCAGCGGGACTGTGCTTAGCTTGGTAAGAAACTGCGTCCGTCTTCTCAAGTCCTACCTTTGTGTGTTCCCACTGTCTCTGAGCCTTGCCAGTGTTTGAAGCTGCTGGTGTTCTGGCCTCTGGCCATTCCCACCAGTGCCTCCTGGCCTTTCCCTGTTGTCTTAATTTGCAGTTCCCCAATGACACATGACGGGGAGTAGCTTTTCATATGCATATTGGCCATCTGTGGGTCTTCTCTGGTGAGGCATCCGTTCGGATTCCTTGCAGGCTTTTCAATTGGGTTGTTTGTTCTCATACCATTGCGGAGTTTCAAGAGTTTCTTGTGGATTTGGGGTGCGAGTCTTCGATCAGTTAGGTTTTGCAAATATTTTTCTCACTGCTCATGGCTCATCTTTTCATTTCCTTAGCAGTGTCACTCTTACAGCAGAAGTTCTTCATTTTAAGGCAATTTGTTGGATCAATATTTTCTCTCCCCAAGAGTCACATCCCAAGTCACGTGAATTTGACCCTCTCTTACACTCTAGAAATTCTATGGTTTGACGTTTCCTGTTGGGTCTGCATGCCTTTAGATGGTGATGCCCGTGAGCAGTGTAGCATCTGTGTCCAGACACCACTGTTTAGTGTAAGCACGGTTCTGTTACTTCTGTTGTTTCTTGGGGGACAAAGATGAGCTTACTGTACAGTCATCCAGGACCCCGCCCTCACCCACCGGTGCTTAAGGCTCTGATACAAAGGGCCCGGTGTTTGCGTGCAGCCGTACAAACCTGTGGTCTTTAGATCACCTCCTGGGGATTGGAACTCCTGCCCGGCGAGAACAGTGGCTCTGTTGTTCAGGGAATAATGTAAAAAAAAGTCTGTGCATGTTCAGTGCAAAAGCAGGGTATGTTTTTCTAGTATCTTTGATCAGTAGCTGAGTCCTCCTTGAGTGACCTGCTCCACCCATTGACCCATTGGCCTTACCTTGTAACAGCAGCACACCAGCTGACTGTTACACTTCTACAGTAAATCTTGAATTCAGATACTTTTCAGTTTTAGAATCAGTGTGCCCATTTCCATAAAATCACTTGTTGCAATTTTCATGGAATTTATAGATATCGTCAGAAGGAATGAAGTGCCGACCTTTCCTGTCCTCGTGGGTTTAGTTTTTTTCATTTCTTTCACCAGAACTGTCGTTTTCCTCACATGTACCTTATTTATATTAGATTAGATTTATACCCAGCTGTTTGGTTTTTATGTTGCTGGTGTGACAGAGGTTGCAGTGCTTTTAAAATATCCGTGTTTAGGGACCAGCGCGGTGGCCTAGCAGCTAAAGTCTTTGCCTTGAACGCACTGGGATCCCATATGGGTGCCAGTTCTAATCCCAGCAGCTCCAATTCCCATCCAGCTCTCTGCTTGTGGCCTGGGAAAGTAGTCGAGGACAGCCCAAAGCCTTGGGACCCCGCACCCGCGCGGGAAGACCCGGAGGAGGCTCCTGGCTCCTGGCTTTGGATCAGCTTAGCTCCAGCTGTTGCGGTCAGTTGGGAGTGAATTATTGGACGGAAGATCTTCCTCTCTGTATATCTGACTTTGCGATAAAAAAGATTTTTTTCTTTTTATTATTTTTATTGCAAAGGCAGATATACAGAGAGAAGGATAGACAGAGAGGAAGATCATCTGTCTGATAATGTACTCCCCAAGCAACCACAACGGCTGGAGATGAGCTGATCCAAAGTCAGGAGCCAGGAGCCTCCTCCAGGTCTCCCACACGGGTGCAGGGTCCCAAGACTTTGGGCTGTCCTTGACTGCTTTCCAAGGCCACAAGCAGGGAGCTGGATGGTAAGTGGAGCTGCTGGGATTAGAACTGGCACCCATATGAGATCCCAGTGCGTTCAAGGTGAGGACTTTAGCTGCTAGGCCACCGCACTGGGCCCAATAATCTTTTTTTAAAAAAATCTGTGTTTATTTTGGAAGCCAGAGAAAGAGATGTGGAAGAGCAGAATGTCTCCAAACATGTGCACGAGACAGAATCAGGTCAAACCCAAGGCGGGAGCAGGAAGGTCAAGCCAGGCTCCTGTCTGCGTGTGAGGGGCCCATCACCGTCACGGCTGTCAAGAGCAAGGCTGTCAGAGCGAGGACTGACCCGGCACTCCGTATGTGGCACCTTCAGCAGCAGGTTAACCACCAGCTCCGGGCCTGCCCCGGGGGAGTGGTTTTATGTTTCTAATTTTACATTCCAATTGGCAATGGCTGGCGTGGAAGACAACTGAATGGTTTGTATTTTACATCTGAATCTGTCATCTTGCTTATTATTTCCAGGAGTACTATTGTTGATTCTTTGACAATTTCTTTTTTTTAAAAAAGGTTTAATTTTTTTTTTATTGAAAAGGCAGCTATACAAAGAGGAGAGACAGAAAGATGTTCCATCTGCTGGTTCACTCCCCAAGTGGCTGCAGCGATCGGAGCTAAGCTGATCTGACGCCAGGAGCCAGGAGCGTCTTCTGAATCTCTCACATGGGTGAAGGATCCAAGGCTTTGGACCATCCTCTGCTGCTTTCCTGAGTCATAGACAGGCAGCTGGATGGGAAATGGAGCAGCCAGGACATGAACCAGTGCCCATATGGGATCCCAGCAGATGCAAGTTGAGGATTTAGCCACCAGGCTACCGCACTGGGCCCTCTTTGTCAATGTCATCATTCACAGTCATGCCATCTGTGAACAGAATTGTATGTCTTTCTGACCAATCCATACACATTTTATCTCCTTTGAAAAATCTTACTGCGTTATCTATGATTTGGGAAAGTATGTTAAATAAGGGTTGTGCTAGGGACATCCTTGCCTTGTTGTGACCTTGGATGAAAAACATCTGGACAGTCACCTTAAAGTACACTATCAGCAGTAGAGCTTTTAGCAGACCTTTTTGTTAATCCAGCTCAAAAAGTCCCCCTCTTTTCCTACTTTGCTGAGTTTTAAAAAAACCACAATGCGATGTAAAATTCCTTTTGAAGTGGTTGGGTTGTTTCATTGAATGTTTAATATCTATGGTTATCTGAGATTCCGGCCCACAAGCTTCCTTCCTCTTGTTAACTGTCCTCATTTTGGTGTGAGAGTGTTGTTGGCCACATGGAATGAGTTGGAGAAAACTTCCTCTGTTGCTATTTTATGAGATTGAAAACTTGGTAGAACTCCCCTATTTAATTGCATGGACCTGGTGATTTCCAGGTCAGAGGCTTTTTAACTATTAATTCAATTTCATCAGTGGATAAGACATTATTAATAATATTTTGCCTTGTACGAGTAGATTGTCTTTCAGGAAACATTTTATCCAACCATTTTATCAACATATGTGTAGCCATAGCATAGAAAAGGAAGATTTAGAATAGAGAAATTTAACTTGCTTCTTTGCCTTCTGTACTTTACTTGTCTTACTTGCTGAGAATAGCTGAATAGGATGTCTTTGGTAAATGATTAGGTTCAATTGGGATTCAGGATACAAAATTCAACAGTGGCCCTGAGATAAGTATCTCAGCAGGAATCAAGGTAAAACAGTGAGGAGCCGAAAAGTCCCTGACTTCTTGGAGGAGGCTCCAAAGGTCTGAGAAAAGTAAACTTGGTCTGAAAAAGAAGCAAACTCAAGGAAAATTGTGACAAAGAACTAAAAGAAACAGCAGTCTTATGATGTAATGGTCAGGAAAAAACAGCCCCTAACTTTATTGTTTTATGATTCTATTTGTACCTATTAGTAAGCTATTTTTCAAAATGCTGTGTAAGTGATTTTGGCCTACAAAAGACAGGTGATGTAGCAACTTGGTACGGATGTGCCACCCTCCTGCGTGAGGAACTGGCCTCCGTCCCAGCGCGCTGGCATCTGAATAAATCCTCCTGCTTTTGCATCAAGCCTCGCCTTCGTTGATCATTGGGGAGACTCACTTTCTCGAGAGTCGGTAAGGCTGTCCTCACTCCGCGCGGCCTTACAGCAGTTTTTGGTGATATTTCCTTATTACCTTTTCCGTGTTCATAGGCCCCCTAGCGATGGTCCCTCTTCCACTCTTTTTAAAAGTATTTGCTTATTTTTTTGAAAGGCAGAGTTCCAGAGTGAGGCGGGGAGAGAGAGAGAGAGAGAGAGAGAGAGAGAGAGAATCTTCCATCTGCTGGTTCACTCCGCAGATAGCCACAGAAGCTGGGATTATGGCAGGCCAAAGCCAGTGGCCTGGAACTCCATCGGGACCTCCCCCAAGTGTGTGGGAACCCCAGGACTTTGGCCACCTGCTGCTGCTTTTCTGAGTGTGTTAGGAGAAAGCTGGGTGGGAAGTGGATATCCAAATCTCAAACTGGCAACACCCATAGAAGATGCCAGCTTTTCAGACTGCCACTTACACTGTGCCACGACACAGCCCCTCCTCTTTCACTTTTTTTTTTTAAGATTTTGTTTATTTATTTATTTTTAAAGATTTATTTATTTATTGGAAAGTCAGATACACATAGAAGAGGAGAGACAGAGAGGAAGATCTTCCGTCCGATGATTCACTCCCCAAGTGAGCGCAACGGCTGATGCTATGCGGATCCGAAGCCAGGAGCCTCTTCCGGGTCTCCCACACGCAGGTGCAGGGTCCCAAGGCTTTGGGCCGTCCTTGACTGCTTTCCCAGGCTGCTGGGATTAGAACCGGTGCCCATATTAGTAATTTGATATCTTCTCTGTGTTTTTCTTTGTTATCCTGGTTAAACACTGATCAGTTTTATTGATCTTTCCCAAGAAATAGCTTTTGATTTTGTTGATTTTTTTTCTCTGTTTTTTTCATTTATTTCCTTTGCTTTCTATTCTAACTTTTGTTATTGTTTTATTTTTGCTTTGAATTTAATTTGTTTTCCCTTTTCTAGCTTTCTATTGTGAAAGTTTAGAATATAGCTTTTAAATCTTCTCTTCTCATATTCATTTATAGCATTCTGCATTCAATGCTGTCATTTCCCCTCTAAGCATTGCTTTCACTATATTCTACAAATTTTAATAACTTGAATTTTAATTTTTGCTAGTGCAAAATATCTTAAAATTCTTCTTGATACTTCCTTATTGGCCACATGTTATTAAGAAGTGTGGTGCTCAGTATGCAGATATTTGGGGGAGTATTCTCTCATTTTCACACTGAGAATAAGGTGGGTCTCCTGGAAGTGAAACTCACAAAATTGTGGGTGCTCCCTGATGACAGCATTTAGATATGCCCCCAAATAAAGGAGAGACATGCCATGCTCATGAACTGCAGGACCCAATGTAGGAAAGATACCAATTCTCTCAAAATTAATTTACCATTTCAGTACAATTTCTAGCAAAATCCCAGAAAATTCTTAAAAATATATAATTGGACAGGTATAGAGAAGTTCCTATGGAAAGATTTAGATATATATCCTTTAGTTTATGTTGAAAGGAAAAGTGATTAGAAGAGCTGAAATGATTTGAAGAAGGATAAATTGGAATGAATCGGCCTACTCAATCTCAAGACATTATTTAGTAACAGTGACCTGTGTCTATGGTGTTGGTGGACATGCATACAGTCCGATGGTGTAGAATAAAGCGCCCAGGAAGAGACCAACACCAACATTTCCAACCAATTTATTACAAAGAACTCAATGCAAGAAGGATAATGACTTTAGAAATGGTGCCGTAGAAAGCAGGAATCAGAAAAAAAAATCAATCTTGACCTAACCCTCCAGCTTATATTTTTTTAAAACTATAAGATGAAATGGATTATAGGTACAAATAGAAACTATAAAGCAAAAAAAAAACCCCAAAAATTTGGGAGAAAAATCATAGGATAAAGTCTTTGGGAGGTGGAATTAAGCAAAGAGTTCTCAGACTTAATATCAGAAACACAAACTATAAAAGGGAAAAATAATAAGTTGGACTACAAAAAATTAGAGGCTTTGCTCTATTAAAAAAAAAAACCCTCTGGTAAGATTTTTTTTTTTTAAAAAAAAGGCAAATTGCTGCAGGCTGGGAGAAAATATTGCAAGCCACAGAAGTGATGAAAGACTAGTATCAAAAGTACATAAAGAACTTTGGAAGATCGACAGTAAAAAAATAAACACCCTAATTAGAAAATGAGCAGCAGGCCCGAGCAGATGCTCACCAGGACGCTGTGCTGTGGCAAGCCACCAGCTGAAAAGATGTCAACACCATTAGTCAACAGTGACTTGGAAGCACGTGGAGATGTGGCCACATTCCTATCAGATGACTAACAGGAAAACCAGTGGCAACACCAAGCGTTGGCAAGCATTCCGAGCCACCAGATGCCAACATGCTGCTGGAAGAACGGGATATGCTCCAGCCACCCTGGAGAACTTGGCAGCTTCTTGAGAATTGCAACAGGCTACTGCCAGGCCACTGAGTAAATGAGTTCCTGAATGCTGCTCTGGGGAAACCAGGACTTGCTGGCTCATTGGATGACGTGTACACAGCTGCTCATTGCTGCCTTGTTCATGACAGCTCCCACCTGTACATCATCCAGGTGTTCTTCAGTGCACTGATGGTAAATCCAGATCATGGAATATAACTTACCCCTCCAGCCCGAAAAAAGAACCAAGTCTGATGTTTGTCACAACTGGGATGTTTTTCAGGAAAATTTATGCTAAGTGGAAAAATTGTTAACTACTACATCAGGTCATTTACATAGCATTTCTCAAATGACCAAAGTATTTAAATGGAGAACATACAATAGATGAGCAGTTTGCAGTAGTTCAAGGTAGAGGCGAGGGCATGAGAAGGGGAGGTGTGTTTGTGAAAGCACAACGGGAGGGATCCTTGTGGAGTTGGAAGTGTTTTGAATCCATGTCAATTTCTTGGTAGAGCTTCGGTTTGGCAAGATGCCACACTGGGGGAAACTGGGCAAGGGTGTGTGATAATCTTTGTGTATTTATTTAATCTCTTTATGTATTACAACTGCAGATGAACCTATAATTATGCTGAAATTAAAATTTAATTATTTAAAATCAAGAAATAGGAAAATTACTTAGGGGTTGGCATTGTGATGATGCAAGCATCCATTGTGGGCACTCAAGTCCCAGCTGTTCCCAATACAGCTCACTGTTAATCCACCTGGAAAAGCAGCAGAAAACTGACCCAAATGCTTGATTTTTTGCTGCTGCTTGGGAGATCTGGAAGGAGTTCTTGCTCCTGGCTCCTGGCTTGGCCTGCCCTAGTGCGGGTGCCATGGTCACTTGGGGAGTAAACCAGTAGATGGAAGATTCTCTCTTTCTCCTCCTCCCTCCCCTGTTTTTGCTTCTCTCTGCAATTCTATCTTTCAAATATAACAAAAAAAAAATCTTTAAAAAAAGAATAGTACAATAAAACGACTTACTAAGAATTTTCCCTGTTGTATCTAGAGGGATGCGGAAATTGACCCAGTGTAAGCACCCAAGGATGCTTGGAGGTGCATGTTCTAAACAGCTGTGGAAAATTTTCACAATTGGGGTTCCAAGTAAGTAGTATGGGCACTGGCCTGGCATCTCATCCTAGCTGTGTCTCAGCTCAGGTGGCAACTGTGAGTGTAGTGGTTGAGTGCTTTAAGCAGCAAGTCACAGAACGCAGCACGCTGGAGTTTGGCGGTGGTTTCCCTCCTAAGGGTTTACATGTTGGAAGCATGGCCTCCACTGTGGGTGAAGGGTGCACTCTTCGAGAGGTGGGACAATGAGAGCGGGAAGGGACACTCGGGGCACTGCCTCTAGAAGCACTCTGCTTGTTCCCATGAGAGGGGTTTATGAAAGCTGCCAGGCTTCCTGCTTATCCTGGTATCTCCTCTGCACCTGCCCTCATCCTTGCTACACCTGCTGTCAGGAGGCTGAGCAGATGAGGCTGCTTAATGTTGGCCTTTCAGCCTCCCATTGGAGAGAAACACGATCCCACACTGCCTAGCAAATGGATCCTTGTGTGTCAGTGGTTGGGACTGGTCACATGCTCACCTCGACCCTCACTCATAGACATGACACGGGTTCATGCCTTGCTGCCCGGACACAGCTGCAACTGTGTCAGCAAAGATGCAAGGAGAACTGTTGAATGGAGAAGCGCTGGGACCTGCGATGCTGAAAAATCAGCTACCGCCTCCTAGAATGTTCTGAGTCTGCCAGCTGATGGGTTTGGCTTACTGGTGGCTTTCATTTGGCTGCCTTGGAGAGGGTCTCCATCTCCATGGTGTGTGTGTGTGTGCGCACGCGCACACCTGGGCATTACCAGGTCTTGTGGGCAGCCATGACCGCGGCCCTGCCTCATCAAGCCCGATGACAATAGTTACACTGAGACAGAATGGGTCATCTGGCTCTGGATTTTTCTCTGTCACCTACATCTCTACCTCCGACAACAGGAGTTCTCCGGCTTCCTCAGAACTTCTCTGCAGCCTGCAGACGTGGCCGAAGACCCAATAAAGGGTGAGTAGAAGCAGCGGCCAGATGAGCCGGTTATGCTTTGGAACGCCCTACCTCTCAGTTGCAAACACCAGCTTGGAGACATTCTTCATTGCTCCCCGGGCGGGCTGGGCGATGACAGACTCCCTCACACGTGTGTGCTTTACTACACGTGCCTGCGAAATCGCTCCTGCAGTTGAGCGACCAGATCTGGTTGGTCACCTTGGTCAACTTCAGGAAATTGGTTTGAAAAGGGGCCATAAATTTTATTTTCAATTTTGTTCCTGTGGCTTTTATGCTTTAATCTGTCCCTGTAGATTTCACAGAGCCTGCAGTTCAGATGGAGGAGAAATAGGTGGGAGAGGAGAGTTCTGCACCCTCAAGGATGGATACTCAGCCTGAGTCCTCTCCTCCCTTTTTGGGGTGACAGACCAAGGCAGGACTTGGATGAATGTATGCATTTTGTTTGGCTAGCTACCTCTGGAGATGACCCCTTCTCCCCTCTTTTGGCTATGAAGTTTGTAGCTCAGAGCCCATCAGTCAGAGAACTCCACTCTTGAAATGGGGTGGAACACCTGCACCAGGCCAGTCATCGCCTTCATTGGCGCTGCTCGGCCACAGGCTGCCAACCTCTGCCAGAAGCCAGCCGCTCCCTCCGGAAGTTCCTATTGCGTGAGCCAGGGGGTCTCCCACCTGCTGGTCATTTTGAACTTTTTTTTAAAGTTCAGAGGTGTCGCGCCCACGTGTCTTACCGCCCAGCAGTAAGAGGCAGACGCGATTGAAGCCTTCTGCGGTAAAGTTTATTGCGCGCACAAAGATGAGGAAGAGGAAGGGGGCGGACCCCGGCAGTCTTTCTGCTCTTATGTGCCGACTGGCCCCGCCTCCGCCGATGATAGGTCGGCGTCATGATCACGCAGGGTCCTGGGCGACTGGATTCGTCAGTCCCCAGTGTTCACGTGCCGGCCACGCCGCAGCTCACTGCGCATGCGCTAGGCTACGTGACACGCACGAAGGTGTGGCTTCTCCGGCCGGCGCCATTTTAGGCACAGCATGTGGCCAGTGCATACAGATGCGGCTTGCAACATCTCTCCCCTTCTTACATAATAGAAAAAATAAGCTGGTATGGGCCTGTCTTAGGTTGTAGACTCAAGGTGCACGATCCGTCATAGGGAGGCTGCGTAGCTTGACGTAGTCCCTGTCTTAGACCGATAATTGTCTGGGTCTATCTTACCCGTCATGGGCTACAACCGCGGCGGTTGTAAAGAGCAATGTCTCGACAAGGCAGTTATAAGAGTGACTACCCTCTCGCGTGCAATGGATAAGTCCTGCGAGGTGCAAGGGCTAGTCGGGTGCATCATGCTCGAACTCAGTGCAATGCCATAATGGCCTGAGGTGCAGGAGCCATGATGTCCATGCTCTTAACTAAACCCGTAGAAGCATGCTCAACCATACCATGGGGGAGTCACCATACTGCATGGCTAGTAGGGCTTGATGTATTACCACACGATCTCGCTGAGCGCGGTGTCTCAGATGACACAGGCAAAAAAGGCATAAGGCACAGCCTGCACACAAGAGCAGAATCAGTACAACCACTCCCACCCATTCCTTAATATGGGAAGTGATGTTCCAAATCCAAGTGGCCAGGGTTTCAGCAACAACAGGATCCACCCATGTAGAATTAATCTGGACAATGGCAATTCTCAACTCCGACTGTAAAATATCAAATTCTCTCGTCCAATTTCCTAAAAGATAAGAAGAAAGCTGGCAAGAAAGATTAGCAGCCATTGAAACATTTTGAAAAGGAATAACACATAAACCTTGACACTAAAATTCTCAGGAAATGCTTGAAAACAAGGCGCGTCTTGTAGGGGGAATAAAAAATTACTCACATTCTCCTTAATATCATCATAAGGGAGAAAAGGCAAATCCAAAGAAGAAAAAATCAAGGAAACACTCGGGCTGAGTGGGCGACCGGTAAGGGTCGTGGAAAAACACTCAAAACTCCTCATCGTGGCTCAGCAATCACGGTCCTCACAAGCGCCATACAGACCATTAGTTGCACCATCAGCTGTGTTTGCACTGGGCGGGGCACCATTGTCCTGTGGGATTGTAGGAGGAGTTTCTGATTGCGGGGTTGCATGAATCTTCCCCAAGTCAGATCCTCGTGCAAGCGCTCCAGCGGTTGCAGAAACGTCAGAAGGCGGTGATGGACACGAACGAGTCAATCGAGCTGGAACCCAAACCGGAACTGGGGCGTCCTGTGGAAACACACAAATGGCTCCTCGAGCCTGCCTAATAACTGGGTCTGGGCCCTTCCATTTGGACTCCAGAACATCCTTCCACTTGACCCAAGATTGCTCTTGCGCCGTGTTAAGGGAATGACGATCTGCAGCACTAAGGCCTTGCTCATCCAGCTGTAAAAAATTGATAGTGAAGAGAGCCAGGGCTAGAGTGGCCCGAGGGCTCTGACTGGCGAGGCCAAGTGATTCCCAGGTGGTTTTTTGTTTTTGTAACAATTCCTTAATAGAGCGATGAGCACGTTCGATTATCCCCTGACCTTGTGGATTATAAGGGATGCCAGTCACTAATTTGACGCCCATCTTCATGCAAAAATCACGAAATTTGGCTGAAGTATAGGCGGGACCATTATCAGTCTTAATACATTCAGGTTTATCCCACTCGGCCCATACCTCCAAGCAGTGTTGGATTACCTGCGGGGCAGATGGCATCACAGCAGGAGGAGCCATTAGTGAAATGGCTCCAGAGCCCTGAGGCCATGGGCCGAGCGTGGCCGGCGCAGTAGCACCGCCATTCTCTTTCTTCTCCTTTTCTGATCCTCCTCTGTCTCCTGCGGGTTTGCGTTCTAAGCGCCTATGCCGCCTATCCCGCTTGTACCCTTCCTCCGCGTCGGACGTCTCCGAACTTGATGAGGAAGATACTGCTTTCAATTTCACCTCTATTTTTTGCTTCAAACCGTTCTCCTCTCCCGCTCTGTTTCTGAGAGACTATCCTGGGCAGACTGAAGGGCTTTGTCACTCTCTCTGACCGCTCCCCTACGGAGGGCATAAACCCTCTGCAAAAATTTCACCAGAGAGAACCGTGCGCCCATGTCTATAACCAGAAGCGGTGGTTCCTATACCTCCGATTTATGCTCCTAGTCACCCGAAAGTTCTCCCTCTCAGAGCTCCTTACCTGTCTTTTGGCCGCAGTTCTGACTTCCACCCGTTCGAAACGGGAGGCCCCCTCCAGGTCCCGGGTTCCCGGCACCAGTTGTCGCGCCCACGTGTCTTACCGCCCAGCAGTAAGAGGCAGACGCGATTGAAGCCTTCTGCGGTAAAGTTTATTGCGCGCACAAAGATGAGGAAGAGGAAGGGGGCGGACCCCGGCAGTCTTTCTGCTCTTATGTGCCGACTGGCCCCGCCTCCGCCGATGATAGGTCGGCGTCATGATCACGCAGGGTCCTGGGCGACTGGATTCGTCAGTCCCCAGTGTTCACGTGCCGGCCACGCCGCAGCTCACTGCGCATGCGCTAGGCTACGTGACACGCACGAAGGTGTGGCTTCTCCGGCCGGCGCCATTTTAGGCACAGCATGTGGCCAGTGCATACAGATGCGGCTTGCAACACAGAGGGGCTTTAAAAAGGGACAGAGTTGCAGCTCTAATCCTTGCCAGGTGAACAATCCATAATAAACAAACGGATCTTTCTAACACTGGGCAGTGTCATGGGCAGTTCTGGACCACCAGCGTGGACCCTGGCTTGTGGTTGTGTCTCTTTGGACAGCAGCAGAAGGGGCTCAGCAGCCCTCTTGTTGCTCGGTCTTCGGCAAACCTGCCCAGCTTATCCCAGGCTCATCCTTCCTGCCTGGTCTCTATTTCTCTTCTACACAGTGAATGACTCCACGACCCTCCATCCCTGTCCCGCCTTGGAAGCCAGTGCGAAGCCAGAAACTGGCCCGCCATGCCAGCAGTTCTCAGCCTCACAGAGCTCAGAGCAGCGAGGGTAGTCCCAGCTTTCGGCACTGGCCCAAGACTGACTGCATTTAAATGAGTGGCTTGCTGCTGTCCATCAGGTAGGGACGCGGCTCCCTTGCCTGCTTGGGGTCTTCTCATGTCCTTGGGTTTCCCCCAGGACATGATTTCATGTCATTCGCATGCACTCAGTAAGAGCAGCCAAGCCCCACCCTTGGAACAGAGAAAGCCAGCCCAACCCTGTCTTTGTCTCCAAGATGGGGCCCTCTCTCACTCTCCCTGATGGTCACACACACCACATATACACACTCCTGGGAAGGGGAGGCTGTGACACAAAGTTGTGTATGCAATACCAGGAGTGAATGGCAGTGGCAAATGTGGCAGCACCTATGCAAGCAAGGACGCAGCAGGGGCGGGCTGTGCAGTGGCTGTGGCAGGTGTCACCAGGGCTACCGTCTCTCCAGCTTCCCCAAGGATGCTTCCAGCAGGTGATTCTAGGCAAGCCTGAGCCCCTCGCTCAGCCTCTTCTCTTTGTGTTTTTTATTGGACCAGTGCTTTACCATAGTAGATTAAACCTCCTGCAGTGCTGGCATTCCTTATGGGTGCCATCCTCATACTCCACTTCTAATATAGCTCCCTGCTAACACACTTGGGAAAGCAGTAGAGGACGGTCCAAGTCCTTGGGTCCCTCCTCCCACACGGGAGACCTGCAGGAAGTTCTAGGCTGTTGCCTTTGCACTGGCCCAGGCCCAGCCATTGTGGAGTGAACCAGTGCATGGAAGATCTCTCTTCTCTCTCTCTCTCTCTGTCTCTCTCCTTTGCTCTCTGCAGATCTGCCTAGCAATTAAAATTAGATAAATCTTTTTAAAAATATGGAAATACTGAATCCATTTATGCTGCTGAAAAAGGAAATCCAAGTGTTGCTAATTGATGAGGAACATGAAGAACAGAGATCGATTTCCTACCATTCTGGAGCTGGACACTCCAAGGGTGAGGGTGCCACACCTGCCCAGGGCCCTTGTGCCACAGCAGCAGGGCCAGAGAGTTTGGACAAGAGTGGGCTGGGGGCCAGGGGCATCCGGTTGTTAGGAACCCACCAGCCCTGAGATAAAGTCCTCACTCCACTTCAGGGGAGACAGTCAGACGTCGCAGCACCCTCTTGGTTTCTGGGGCTACACATGAGCCCTTGTCCTCCCCAGAGCAGGTGCAGGATGAAACAGAAGTCATTAGATGCAGAAGAAAGAAGAGGCCACGGGGGGCGGGGGGCAGGCGCGGCCCAGGAGGGTCTGAAGTGAGGGAGCTGGGGCTGGGCACCCCAGGGTGCAGCAAGAGGTGCAGCAGCAGGATAAAGGATCCTGAGCCCTTGCTTTTCTTGGCTGGATTGGAAATTGCCTCTGGAGCCGAGGACAAGCCCAGCCTCCCTCACTTGAATGAAGAAGCCCCCAGATGAAATGAGATCACAGTGCTGGCTATGTCTAATGAATTCTAGATTCATAAACTGGGTTGTTCCACTTGTCGTTTTTGTTCCTGATTAAAATAATAATAATAATAAACAGTCTTGTGAGGACAAAATGGTGAGGAGGAGGAGATGGCATTAGACTCCCTTTCCTCTCCCTCTTTTCTCCAACAGCAGCTGCTCTGGCCGGGGTTGGAGAGGGCCAGGAGCAGGGAGGACCGGCTGCAAGGGAGGCTGCCTGGAAAGACTGCCCCGCGTCCCAGCTGACTCTCCTCATGGGCCCTTTGGGTGGAGGTGCTCTGCAGGGTACTCAGTGCCAGAAGAGTAATTTCTGTCAAACCAAACCCAGTGGGCTGGCAGCCCTCATACGTACTGGAACTATTGCAGAGCCTCAGCCAAACCTCCTTCCTGCAGTCAAGGCCATGTCTGTGAGGATGGCCTCGCTGCAGCTGCCACGCCTGACCTCAGCCTTGCCAGGAGCCTCTGCCCTAGTGACAACCCGGGGTCACCAGGCAGCAAATGCCAGCAATCTCCCATAACTGTGCGTTCAAAATGGCATCCGGGGACTCCTTTCCTGCAGTCTGCTCTCGCCACCACCTCCCTGGATGCGGTCTGTCCCTGGTCACATTCCTTTGCTCACTCTCCCTTCTGTGTGTTCTTTAGGCTGGCACATCCATCTTTGACTAATGCCAGACTCCACTAGTGGCCATGGGTGGTGCAGCCCTGGTCCTGCCACCTTGAACTTCTGCCCACTTGTCTTGCTGGGAAGACTCAGGGTCCCAGGGGCTGCATCCATTCTGCAGCCCACACTGACTTGCCGGGCAGTGAGGCAAGCCCAGGAGCCCCCTTGATTTCCAACGCAATCACTCCCCAGCCACTTGCCCTGCTTCTGGTTCCCTCATCTCTGCCAACAGTTGGAGCTCTTTGGCACAGTGGCCTGCTCACCTCCTTAGTTCATTTTCCAGTAAGCATCTCTTCCTTTGCCTACGTGTAGCACCTCTTTCTGTATTAGGCATATTGATCCTTGGTCTGCTATACACAGTGAGTGCTTGCTGTCACCTGTCTCATCTTTATTAACAGACAAGACACAGTTAACACTGAGCAGAAGGCACACAGATTCTCCACAGCCTGTCTCTCCACAGGCATAGCATCACCCTTGTCCACAGGCCCCACCCACCAGAGGGGCCACCATCGGCTGCTTCCCAGGTGTGCTAGCAGAGCTGGCCTGGAAGCAGAGGAGTCGGGAACTGAGATGACACCCAGGATGGGATGTGGGCCTTGCATACAGCAGACTCCCTGCTGTGCCACAATGCCAATCCCTGGATTTTTCTTCTTTCTTTCCCTAAAAATTATTTTATTTATTTGAAAGGCAGAGTGACAGAGAAGGTGAGAGAGAGAGAGAGAGATCCTCTATCCGCTGGTTTATTCCCCAAAAGGCTGTAATGGCTGGGGCTGGGCCAGATCAAAGCCAGTAGCCCAGAACACGATCCAGGCCACCTTCATGAGCGACAGGGGCCCAAGTACTACATTCTACTGCTTTTTTCAATTAGCAGGGAGCTGGATTGGAAGCAAAGATGCTGGGACTGCTCCAATATGAGATGTGTGTGTTGTGAGAGCCGGCTTAACCCACTGCACCACAATGCCCATTATTGTTTATGTTCATTATTTACATTAATGTTCACTCTTGGTGCTACCGATTCTATAGGTTTTGGGTGATGGATAGCAAGGATAGGTGTTCGTTGTTACACCTTGGGCTAATTTCACAATCTTTCTTTTTTTTTTTTTAAAAAAGATTGATTTATTTATTTGAAATAGAAAGAGAGGTAGAGACTGAGAGAGAGGTTTTCCATCTGCTGGTTCACTTCCCCAAGATGGCTGCAACAACTGGGACTGGGCCACGCCAAAGCCAGGAGCCAAGAGCTTCTTCCAGGTCTCCCATGTGGGTGGCAGGAGCCTAACCACTTGGGCCACCCTCCACTGCCCTTCCCAGATTATTAGCAGGAAACTAGATGAGAAGTGGAGCAGGCAGGATATAAATCAGCACTCAGTTGGGATACTGGCATCACAGGCTGTGGCTTTATCCACAACACCACAATGCCCACACTGTCACAAACTTAGAACCCCCATCCTCCACCTGCTCAGGTATTTTGACGAGGCTGGATTTTCACATGTATCCAGATGAGTACATTTCCCTTTAATATCCTAGCAGTTTACACTGATGGATTTCCAATGTTGACCAATATTGAGTAACTGTAGGGAGAGAATGGGCTTATCAATAAGTTCAATGCTTTAGAGGCGGAAAAAAATCAACCCCTACCTGATGCCTTACACTCACAAGTAAATTCCATCTAGATGGAAGTTCTAAATATAAAATCAAGATCATGAAGGAATCAGAAGAAAACATGATATAATAGTTCCCTAAGTGGGGACCAGGCACAAGATTAATAAAAGGAAATGATGAAGTTTCAATTACATGAAAACCTATTGACCATCCTTACCCTTCACATTCCATGGTGCTAACGAAAAGGTGGTAGGGAGGTAAGGTACAAAGATACTGATTCCTAGGGGGTGGGGGAGGCAGGGCCGAGCAGGTCAAGCATGGTGGGGGTTAAGTTTATGACAGTGTAGGCATTGTGGTGTTGTAGGTCAAGCCACAGCCTGTGATGCCAATATCCCAGCTGAGTGCTGCCCTCTCAGGCCACAAGCAGGGAGTTGGATGGGAAGTAGGACCACCAGGATTAGAACCAATGCACATATGGGATCCTGGTGCTTGCAGGGGGAGGATTAACCAAGTGAGCCATTATGCTCAACCCTCTATTGTGTTTGTTTTTTTTTTTTTTTTCTTTTTCCGGAATCCCAACCAAATCTTGCACTCATGTGGCCGAGGGCCTTCACCCGGCTGGCATGACTCGGGACTCTGCCCCTTCTTGCTTTTCACGGAGAGTCCTGACTCTGATGGCCCTCCTGCAGGCTGTGCCTTTGTCACCAACCTGTGTCCATCCAGCGCACACACAGGCTCGAGACCGCCCACGAGGGAACAGTCAACACCCAGGCGACCTGCGGGAGGTGGTGCTGGAGCTCCTCCCAGCAGCTCTGCTGGGCCCAGAGTCCCTGTTCCTGAAGCTTCTGTTTTCCATTGTTCCCCCTCCCTATGCTGCATGTCCCTCCCAAACTCACAGCCAACCCAACAGTTGGACGGGTGTGGCCTTTAGGCTGTGATTGGGCCACGAGGGAGTTAGATCCATGCTTTTAGAGGAGAGGCAGAAGGGAGCCCCCGGCCCTGTTTACCCCTTTCTGCCATGTGAGATGCCGTTGGGTGAAGCGTCCCTGCCTGGGTGCCAGATCTGCAGCCCAGGTGAACGTGGACGTCTGGTCCCTGTGTCTGTGGTTTGCAGCTTACCCGGTAGGTGGCGTTCTACGGTAGCAGGTGGGATGGACCAGGGCAGCGCGAGGATGCTCCCGGAATACTCCCTAAGCAAGGTGCCTGGGAGGTTCCCAGCCATTTCTGCAGGGCTTCCTCACACCTGGGGTCACTCAGTAGGAACTCTTGCCCTGTTTTTGAAATCTCCACTCCACAGGGTCGTTGCTGCTGGTGATGCTGTGAGTCTACGCTTGTCTGAGTCTCACTCTTTTGAAAACCTTCTTGTTATTTTTTTTTTTGTAAAATTTATCTTGGCTATTCTTGTGCATTTAGATGCAGATCTCTGTCACATTCAGGACGTGTTCAGCTGCAAGCCATGGGATAGCCAAATCAAGGCAACCTAAGAGAGAGGTGTATGGGGTCTGCTTACAAGTCCTGGAGTGGGGCAGTTCCATGGGGCTGAGCCCTGTTCCCTTCGTTTCCTCCTTTGTCTGCCGACCCCACGTGTCAGGTGCCTGCATGGCTGCTGTGACTCCAGGCGTCACACTCATGCTTGCCATGTCCAGACCAAAGAACAGAGTAGGAGCTAAGAAACATGTCCTAGACTCCTTTGGGAGACTTGCCCCCATCTCACCTACTAGAACAGGGTCCCCTGCTTCTGGCTGGCTGAAGAACTGGGGCCTGGCAGAAGCCCAAGGCCTGAGACAGTTAAGTATCTGTTGCCAGGAAGAGGAAGGGAGGGATGGCAAATTTCAGTCACCAGTTGTCTCAAGACTGCTGATGTCCCACGTGGGTGCAGGGCCCAAGCACTTGGGTCATCTACTGCCTTCCCAGGCACACAAACAGGAAGCTGGCTGAGAAGCCGAGCAGCCAGCACTTCCTCCAATGTGAAGGCTGGAGTTTCCAGCAGTGCCTTAACTTGCTGCACCACGATGGTGGCCCCAGACCCTCTGTACTCTTAACAGGAAATGAGTGTGGTACTTCCTAAAGGGGAAACGTTTCTGTCCTCTGATTATGAGGAGCGTACATTTATGCTTTGGATGCACGAGTCTTAACTATCCATGATGGGTGTGCCACGTCTCACTGCAGTTTGTGTTTTGTTCAGACTCTAAATGTGTGATCATGGGGTCATTTGGAGGGAGCGCAGAGGAAATGGGACTTTGCAAACTGAGCTCAACACCACCCCATAGTGGCTCCGTGCCTTCTGGTGCCCCTCCAGGAGAAAGCCCAGTGGTACAGAAACTCTTACAGGTCAGAGGTACGCCTTCCTCTTTGTTCTCTGTAGTTGAACACCTGCTCTCTGGAAATTGTGGCAACTCTTCAGCAGGTGGAGTACCCATGGGTCTTTTCACTTCACTTTGCAAATGTCTATGTGATAATCACCACGTAAATGAAAAATTGAGGGTCAGCCTGAATAATGGTCTTCTGAATTCAACACACCGTCTTGTATTAGTGCTTAAAAAGTACCATGCATGAACTCGATTGAAAAGGGATAGAAAGAAAGCGGAGTTTGAATGAGCACACTTTAGCATCTGTGAATAGAGAGTACGCATGCCTTCCCGTGATCATAGGCATAATTGTCAGATGATAATGGAGGCATGCAGCTAGGTTTAAAAGCCAAGGAGCTAGCCCAGCACAGTGGCCTAGTGGCTAAAGTCCTTGCCCATATGGATGCAGGTTCTAATCCTAGTGGCCCCGCTTCCTAGCCAGTTTTCTGCTTGTGGCCTGGGAAAGCAGTCGAGGATGGCCCAAAACTTTGGGACCCTACGCCCGCGTGGGAGACCGGAAGAGGCTCCTGGTTTCAGCTCAGCTCAGCTCTGGTCGTTTTGGCCACTTGGGGAATGAATGAGCAGTGGATGGAAGATCTTGCCGTCTGTCTCTCTTCCTCTCTGTCTATCTGATTTTGCAATAAAAATAAATAAGTCTTTTAAGAAATAGCCCAGGAGCCACTTGGGCCCTGAGTGTCAGTGGTCTTCAGGCTTCATCCGCAAAATTGCAATAATGGCTCCACTGAGAGTAGCGTTTTCAACAATTTCATTTGGTTTTTTTTCCCCCTGACTTTTCCACCCCATATTTCTACATGACTTGATTTGAACTGAGTTTTCAATTTGAGATATTATCTACTGATCACTCCTCTCCAGTCCCTGTTCCCACAGGCAATGCTCTTCCCCTGCCAGTGCTGATGATGCTGTCAGCTTTCGGCTGTGCCTGGGAGCACAGCACTTCTCCCAGCTGGGCCTCCGAGTGTGCCATGGCTGGGTTTTCTTTCCTCTTCAATCCTTGTGTTTCTAGATTTTGTTTCTGTTTATTTAGTTTGTGTACTGATCATTCATTTATTGCCAAGCTGATTGTATTACTATTTTATAGATTTTATATTATTATTATCTTATAAATTTTGTGTGTTCAAAGCCATTGACACCAGTCTTTTTTTTTTAAGATTTATTTTATTTAATTTAAAAGGAAGAGAGAAAAAGAGACAGGGAGAGAAGGTCTTCCTTGTTCACACCCCAAATGGTCATAGTGGCCAGAGCTGGGCTGATCCCCAAGCTGGGAGCCAGGAGCGTCCTCTGGGTTCACCACATGGGGACAGGGTACCAAGGACTTTAGACATCCTCGGCTGTTTTCCCAGGCCATAAACAGAGAGCTGGATCAGAAATGGAGTGGCTGGGACATGAACCAGCTCCCGTGAAGCATGCAGCATCTCAGGGTGGAGGATTAGCAGGGTGCAGCGCTGCACCACCCTGTCCAGCCTTATTCTTCCGAGGGTCCTCTGATCCCCCTTATGCTCCTGAACTGTGCCAGGTCCTGGCATGGCTGCCATCCTGGGGCTTCATTCTTTTTGCCTGCTGCAACATGAGTGATGAAGCCCACGACAAAAGGGCATGCACTGTCTGGGTGGGCGTCATCACTCGTGTTGCAGCAGGCTCCCCCATGTGGTGGCGTGGGTTGACATGCCCTTCTTGTTTGTGGCTGAATGGTATTCCACCAAGGGGATGGACTGCCTTTTGTTTATGCATTTGTCAGTTGGTAGGCATCTAGGTCTTATTCTCTTCTTTTGGCTGTGATGAGTAGTACTGTAAAATTCATGCGCATGTTGTTACGCACACGTGTGTTTCCAGTTCTCTTGGGTTTTGCTGCTGCTTACTTTTCGTGAAGCTTTGCCCTCCCGTTCGGCCGAGAGAGGATGTGCTGAAGAACGTTTTGGGGACCTGAGTTCTGTGCGAATGTACTGGGTGGGTACAGGCAAGGCAAGAGAGTGTCCGTGGTGGAAGCAGGCAGCTTGCTTTGCTGGAGACTCCCTTTGAGGCAGGCGGGTGGGTTTGGGTCTGTAGAGGACAGAGTTGGAACACATCCGGGGTGGGGAAGGCTGGTGGTGAGTGAGGACGCAGAGTGGGCTGGGAACTCACCTGCTCCCCTGGGAACTGAGCTCCCAGCAGAAAAGGAGCACTTAATGAGGATTCAGCCCGGTGGATCTTCCACGGCTCTGGCCTCCTGCCCTCTAATCCTGTGTGTAGGGACATAAATACGAAAGGTGTAACGATGGCTCTGTCTTCACGCATCCCACAGGCTGTGCCTGGCTGAATCTTATGCTCTGCTCTTGTTAACTCCAGGGAGCCTGGCTGTGGGAAAGCTGGAGCCGGCCTGCGGCACTTAGAATCCTCAGCAAGTGTCTGTCCACACTTAAGCTGCACCTTAGGCCTCCGGGCCAGCAGCACCCAAGGGAGAACACGGCAGCAGGTGAGTCACTGGCACAAGGAGGATTTCTGAGTACTCCAGCTAGTGCCCAACCCCCTCAGTCAATCCTCCTGTGCTTCTCGCAGCCTCCCCCCTCTGTAAACATGACTGCCCACGGCTTCCTCAAAAAGGAAACCTTTATTATTTAGCTCAAAGATTGCTTAACCATTTCACATTTCTTTTTAAGTTTTTACTATGTGTTTCAAGGGCCAAGCAATGGATAGAAAGAGATCTTCCACGTGCTGGTTTGCTTCCTTAAGTGGGTGCAACAGCTGGGGCTGTGCCGGGCTGAAGCCCCAGGGGCCAAGAACTTCATCTGAGTCTCCCCGACAGGCACTTGGGCCATCCTCTGTTGCCTTCCTAGTCACATTAGCAAGAAGCTAAAGCGAAAGTGGAGTTGCAGAGACTCCAACCAGCACTCCAGTGTGGGTGGGATGCTGGCATCCTAAACATCGACCTAAGCCTGCTGTGCCATAAATGCCTGCACGATTTTATTTTATTTTATTTTATTTTATTTTATTTTATTTTATTTTATTTTATTTTTTTATTTTATTTTATTTTATTTTATTTTATTCTATTCTATTTTATTGTTTGCAAGTGACAAACACCCAACTCCAAGCACCAAGAAGAGGCATTTATTACTGACAGGTGTGTAAATTAGGATTCTTCGTTGTAAGCCACAGAATGAACAGCCAACGACCACACTGGGTATTTTTAGCTGGTGCCAGTTCTAAGAGCCAAAGCCACAGTAGCTGCTGTCTAGTGGCCAGGAGGGTGTGAGACCAGCGCAGGCAGACCACACAGGCTAATCTTGGGCCGCCCCTCCTTGCTGGCCTCCTCATTATCCCTCTTCCACTGACTGGGAGTCCCCTTCTTTGTCTTTCTCTGCACCCCTGAACTCTAAAAATCACAGCAGCTCTGGGGAAGCTTTTGTATATTTGTGGTATCATATAGAAACTACACAAAACTACCACCTTCAATATTAGCCTGCTATAGATGTGTTGAATTTCAAGTCCTGTCTGTGGCCAGGTAGGACTAGATGACGCTGTGGGCCCTGTGTTACTGAGGGCCTCATGTGGCCCGGGGACTGGACACTCCCCTGGCCAGCCCTGGATGCTGACTCCAGTGCGGTGCATCTGGTGGATTTTCTAGCTGGCTGGCTTCCAGGCTCGGGCAATGGAGGCCCCAGCAGGAGAGTGGAGAGTGGAAGGGAGAGAAGGTTGGCAGCTTGCCTGCTGCTTCTCTCAGCTCCAGGGCTGCACGTGGCGGCACTCTGGGCCCTCTTGACCCCAGAACCAGATGGGCTGCCTTCCCAGGGCCCGTCCTCCCAGCACAGTTAGCACAAGTTGACCCCCTATACCTCCGTCTCTGGAGTGATGGTGAATAGCTCCCACTGTGGCAGCACCCTGAGGACCCGGCATCCCCCTGAAGTCATGCCTGCAGAAAAATTCTTCAAGGGTGTGATATCAGCATTGTCTCTTGGCAATTTATTAATCTGACAATGGACTTTTTTTTAAAGATTTATTTTATTTTTATTGGAAAGGCAGATATACATAGAGGAGAGACAGAGAAGAAGATCTTCCGTCCGATGATTCACTCCCCAAGTGAGCGCAACGGTCGATGCCATGCCGATCCGAAGCCAGGAGCCTCTTCCGGGTCTCCCATGTGGGTGCAGGGTCCCAAAGCTTTGGGCCGTCCTCGACTGCTTTCCCGGGCCACAGGCAGGGAGCTGGAAGGGAAGCGGGGCTGCCAGGATTAGAACCGATGCCCATATGGGATCCTGGGCGTGCAAGGCGAGGACCTTAACCAGTGCGCCACCACACCGGGCCCGACAATGGACTTTTATACAGAATATGTGTCCAATGCTTACATGTCAGGGAGAAGAAGACAGGATAACCCAACTTCAAATCACCCTAGGTCTGAGCAGATGCTTCAAGGAGGAATATACCATAGTATCCTCTTTCAGACTTGTTAGACTTCAGGGCAGTGCAAACTCAAAGCTACAGTGAGATACTGCTGCCCACTCACCAGAATGGCCAAAGTGAAATAGGTGGAAAATCCCAAGTTTCTAGAGCTCTCCTGTGCTGGTAATGTGGCTGTGAGTGTCGTGGGAGCAGTCTGGTAAAGGCTTGAGTGCTTGTTGAAGCTAGTCTATCACACACTAAACCTATGACCCAGCAACTCTGCCCCAACAAACATGTCCAACCAGAGTACATGCGTGTATGTGCTGCATGGCGTGCCCTGGGCAGCCCACAGCAGCCTTGCTCACAGTAGTGCCATGCTGGGCACATAGATGTTCATGTCAACAGTGGAATGTGGAAGAGGCATCTGGCCTGTCGGTTGAGATGACCGCTAAGATGGCTGTGTGTCCTAGTCATGTGTGACACACAGTCCGCATGGTGGAGCAGGGCACCTTTGGGATGGCTCAAGCTGGTGGCCTCCGGTGTGCTGTGGGTAGGTGTGGAAAGAATTCTGATGGACTCCGAACGACAGGGCCACTGTACTGGCGGGGAACTGAGACCTGGTGGTCCGGAGGGGAGAAACTGGAAGATCTGTATGGGTCAGACTGATGCACCAGCCCACATGAGAGTCCTGAGTAGGGCTTGTTAACATGGAACATTAACCACGTTGACCACCACACGCCAGTCCACATGAAAGTGAGGGCTGGGGGCCCGTCTAGCAGGGCTGGATCACAGTACCAGATTGAATGTCGGAACAGAGGATGGGTCACATCAGGCAGGGTCATGTTATTAACCAGCACATGAGTGAACCAGGTCTGGGGGAAGATTCTCTGGGGGATATGTCTAACCCAGTGGAAATACAAGTCCTGTTGGTTAGCTCAAGAGTTGGGCTAAGCTAGGTGTGACCATGGAACCTGCCACACTCACAGGTACAGGGACTGAGACTGAGAATAGTCTGGCCAGGTCCAGGCTGCAGCACCTGCGTATATATCCTAAAACAGGGTGTGGGGCAGGCCGGGTCACATTTACCAGCTCATACAAGGCCAAGGTGGAGGGCAGATTATGCCAGGCAAGAACCTAGCACCTGCTGGCATGCATGAGATCTGAGTTTGGCAGTGGACCGAGTGGGAGAACATGGGAAATTCCCCTAGTAGGTCATAGCTCTTGCTGGTGAGCACATGGTCCAGGCCTAGGGGTCAGGCAAGTAGGGCATAGTAGCTCCAACTGATGGCAAATGTGTGGGTTGGTTTTGGGAAGGGGCAGATTAAGCAGGGCTGAGCAAACCTTTGCTCACTGGCAAGTGCAGAAGCCAGGCTGCAGTGCAGGTCATTCCGGGATAAACTGTCACACCTACCAGTTTGCATGAGGGATGGGAGCAGACTAAGCAAGGTCAGTATGCAACACCCTCCAGTGAGAGCTGGGACTAGGGGCAGGCCAGGTCAGGTGAGGGTGCACCATCCAAAGGCAAAGGCCAAGACAGGGAAGAGGTTATGCCAAGCTGGGTCAGAGCAACTACTGGCATACACAAGATATGTGGCTGGAAACAGGCTTGGTTGGGGAGCAAAGGGGTGACGCCCTGGCTGGGTTGTGGTTCCTGGTGATGAGCATAAGGGCCAGAATGGGGGATGTTATCTGTTCTGGACATGGCTGCAGTATTCCTCAGCATGGCTGTGGACTGGGTCAGTGGTGTGCCAGACTGGGCTAGACTCCTGCACCCACCGGTGCTCATGAGAACCAGTATAGGTGTAGGACGGGCTAGGCTAGGTCTCTGCCCCTGCTGAGGCACGTCTGAGCTATGTCTGGGTGTGGACCAGGCTTGGCTGGGCTGTAATACCCAACAGTAAAAACTGTAATGGGTGAGGGTCAGTCAGGAAAGGCCACAGTTTCTGCTAGGAGGTTAACTAAGTAGGACTGGCCGTGAACTCACTGATGGGCATGAGATCTGGCATTGGGAGAGGTTCTGGTGGAAGAGCTTGGGAAACTCCTGTGTCAGGACACAGTCCCTGCAGGTAAGCACAAGAACCAAGAGAGGGAACAGCCCAGACCAGGTCAGGGAATGGTATCCACTGGCATACATTTGGCACAGGCTGAGGGTAAACCAGGCTGGGCCAGTTCATCTCACCCCCTGGCAAATCTGAGCACCAGAATGGACTGTGGTTCGGGCTGGGTTGGGTCACAACACAAGCCAGTTCACATGAGGGCCAGGACTGGGTGCCAGTTTGGCTAAGCTAGGCTGTTACCCACCAGCATGAGCTGGAATTGGGGCTGGGCTGGGCCCGGTCAGGCTACACTGCCCACTGGCAAATGCTGAGGTGAGGCAGACCATGCCATACTGGGCCGCAGCACCTAACCAGCGCATGTGAGACCACAGGGGAAGGGGATGAAGCCAGCAGGGGGCTGCGTGGGGCTCTTCTGCTGGACCACTACTCCCACTGGAGAACGTGAGTTGGGATGGGGGCAGAGCAGGCTGAGCAGGGCTACAATAGCTGTTGGCCTCATGTGAGCTGTACTTGGGAAAGCCAGGCTCGGTTGACTGTTTCTACTGGTGTATGCATAAGCCAGAGTGGGTGTGGTTGGGCCTTGCCTCAGCATCAGCTGGCAGATGCTGGCATGGGTAGGGGGCAAATACTGTCAAGGTAACCTGCCGAACCACCTGGAGAGTGTACATGATCTGGGAGCGGGAATGGGCTCAGTAGGAAAATAGTGGGCACCTCCTTCTTGGGTTACCACCCTGACTGGAAAGCAGGACTGAGGCAGGCATGGCTAGACAGAGTGGCACCTGCCAGCATATGTGTGTGCTGGATAGTGGGGTTGGTTGGGTTGAACTAGGCTTCAATACCCATTGACATGTATAAGAGCTGAATGGGATGTGGGACAGACAGGACCAGTCTGCTGTGTATATTGGCAGGCATAGGAACCAGGGCAGCAGAGAGGCCTGATAGGGGCCTAGGCTGCAGTTCCCACTGGTTTATGTGAGGGCCGAGTGTGTGCTGGGCAGAATCAGGCTAGACTGCAACACTCATTGGTTCCAGTGGAAGACAGGGCTGGAAACAGAACTGACCCAGCAATTGCAACCACCAGCATGTGCATAAGCTGATTGGGGCAAGGGACTATGTCAGACCCTGTATTGCAAGCACATACAAGAATCAGGTCTGGGATCACCTCAGATGAAGTTTCTTTGGGGATCCCTCAACTGAATTGCTGAATTCAGAACTCCAAACATGGAGAGAACTGCGGTTTCCATGGTCTGACTGTGAAGTACATGTGTCAGCTGGCCTCCTCAGTGGTTTAGATGGAGTAGTGGACAGAATATCCAGGTGCACATGGAGGACATGGAAGTCCACCGAAATCCGCAGAGGACACCCGGTACCACAACAGGAGATGGAGGACAGAACAAATCAATCAACTACTCCAGCCAAGTGCTGGCAGTGAAAATCTGGGCAAATGGAGACTCTAAGGTAGACTATGTCAGCCAGTGGATTTTGGAGAGATTTCATCGTGCTTGGAGTGGTGAGATAGGCAGTAATTCAGAACTGTTGGCCTATCAAAACCTCATGAGCAGGCCCCTCAGAGCATGCCCCATGTCACGGACCCTGGGGTGGTGTCAGGTGGCTGTCCTCCATCCCAGAGTGCAGAGACGTTTGGGAAGCTGGGTGTGGCTTCTCTCCTCATCTCCCCCCTTTCCCCAGATACAGGAAGGAAAAAAAGAAAACATGGAAATGGTGATCTCACCCACCTTCCTGTAGCCCTTGACCCTTATCACCCTAATCAACTATGTAAAAATCACCAAAACAGGGCCCAGCGCAATGGCACAGTGGTTAAGGTCCTCGCCTTGCACGCCTGGGATCCCATATGGGCGCCGGTTCTATCCCAAAACTTTGGGCCCTGCACCTGTGTGAGAGACCCGGAAGAGGCTCCTGGCTTCGGATTGGCTCAGCTCCAGCTGTTGCGGCCACCTGGGGAGTGAATCATCGGACGGAAGATCTTCCTCTCTGTCTCTCCTCTCTGTATATCCGCCTTTCCAATAAAAAAAAAAAATCACCAAAACATAAAAATAATTAATGGAAAAATGGGACAGCATTGTGGCACAGCAAGTCAGGCCACTACCTGTGATGCTGGTATCACATATGGATGCAAGTTCAACTCCTGGATGCCCCACATCTGATCCAGCTCTCTGCTCATGTGCCTGGGGAAAGCAATGGAAAATGGCCCAAGTATTTGGGCCCCTGTACTGACAGGCCCCATACTGACAACCCAATGGGTTCTTGGTCCTGGTTGCTGTAGTTCCTTGGGGAGTGAACCAGTGAATGGAGGGGTTTTCTGAGTGTCTCTCCTCCCTCTGTAGCATTGCCTTTCAAAGCAGCAAAGAGATTAAACAAAACAGTTATACTGTGGTTGGAAAATTCCCATCACCTAGTGACATCATGGTCTTCATGACATCACAGCGTGAGTCCTTGGGAGTGTGAGGTCATGGTGGTTCAGGCACACCCACTGCACTGGCAGCTCCTACAGATGCGAGCAGTCCAGCACACCTGTAAAGTGTCCATCGTTGTGCTCATCGTAGTCCTAAGAGCAACATGGTATCACACACACTGCATAGTGTTGGTGCAGGGTACACAGGCCACGCCATGAGCTTGGAGGACACTCAGTGTCAGCACAACGATGACATCTCACAGGTCGCTTGTCAGAAACCCTGCCAGGGGCCAAGTGACCTGTGACCTCCGTGTATTGAGTACATAGGTGGCTGTGTGTCACAAGGTCCCTTACTTCTCTTAGAGGACATTAGGAGCACATTTCTGCCCAGCCGGGATGCCCATGTACTGCTGGCAATGAGCTCTGCTTGGCCTCTCCTGCCAACCTGGATCTGATCACGACGCCTCGTCCACCCGTATTCCAGGATGGAGCCCGCATGTCCTGTAGATGTTCTGAGCCTTCCACGAGAACACCGCATCACCACACACTCGCAACATCTCCATGCACTTGCCACGCAGCCCCTCACATATGCTCCTAAAGTCACTGATACTCACTCACGGGCCCCCACAACCCTGAAGCCTCAGACATCTGCTGCCATGTGACCCCCCACCCTACCAGCATCCCCCATCCTCTCCCAGAACCCCTCAGCTCTTCCATACCCTACTTTAGAATCAGCCACATTGGGCTCCCTTGCTTGTAGACTTTTTGCTCTCCCTAGCCTAAGGCTTCTAGAACATTCTTCTGGGAAACTCGTGAGCCAGCTGAGTCCCCTGTCCCCTTGGCTTGTGCTGCAGCCCCCACTGTCACATTGCTGGCGCTGCCCCCACAACAATGTTTTATGGGTCCTCTTCCCTTGTCTGACCCTAAGATGCCCCTGGGGAACTTTCAAGACCCATGCTTGCCTCTGCCCAGCTAGGCTGCCCCACTGAAACCAACCTCCCCTGTTGGGCTGTCCTCACGCACTCAGCTGCTCTTGCTGTGGATCCCATCCTGGGCCCCATGCCTGAAGCCCCCCCTGCCCCCACAGTGTGACTGTCCACCACCTTCCCCTCCTCCAGACTTCACACCGCTCTCCAAGCTCCCCAAGCCTTCCAGCCCCCTCAGCTTGTTCAGGCAGAGATTCCAGCCTTACTTACTTCATCCGAAGCCCACCCTTTTGTGTCCTAATCCCTACAAGAAACGCAGCTTAAGTTGGGGCGCCCCTGGAGGGATTTGGTAGTATTGCAGACATTTATGGTGCAGTGGAACCAGCTACTTTACTTCTCCCTTCCCTCCTTCCAACAGGTAGTCAACAATGAATCTATTGATTGGTGGAGAGCTGGCAAGGAAGGAAAGCACCCCCAAATGGGTAGGGTGACTGGATCGCTGGGCTTTTAAATAGCTATTTCATCCCCTACCCCATCTCTTAAAGCATCTCATTACATTCTTTGAAGGTTTTTATTCAAACTGTGCCCTGCCCTCTGCCCAGTAAGCAAGGACAGTGCCCAGCTCTGGGGACACGGGAGGCCTCCCTTGGCCTCGAGGTGGATGGGCAAAGAGCCCTCAGGAGAGACTTCCTGGAGGAGGAGGCAAGCTGTGAGTTAGACCCTGGGGAATTGAGGTTATGGGAGCAAAAAAAGAGCTTTGTGGGGACTGCTTCGCTGTGAGTCAGGGAGCCTCAACCACAAGGCTGAATTCAGGGAATCCGGTGCCCGAATTAGAAGTGTGTCCTCCTGCCTGCCCTGGGCTGCCAGGGAAAACACAGGGTGCCTGGTGAGATCTGAATGTCAGACAAACAACAAATAATTATTTTGTGCGAGTATGGAGCCATGAGTTTTCGGGAACCTATTTGCGCTACAAAGTTGCTCACTGTTTATCTGACAGGGAATCCAAGGCCAAATTATATGCATGTCCTGGGTGTTCCCCTTCTTCCCACACTGACAAGCTCACCTTGCTTGAGAACCTCTGGGGAAACAGAGTGGTCACCTGCCTCAGTGGCTGCAGAAGACCCCTGGTGCTGGCATGGCCTTTTCAGAGTCCCTTTCCTCCCTGTAAGATGGTGGCTTGACCGCCAAGGGCACGAGTGGCTCCTCCTGCAAGCTGCCTTCCACACTGCTGTCCTGTGGCTAGAACTGGGCACTTGACGCCCACAGTACAGAGCCTGCTGGAGGTCTCTGCTGAGGCCACCTATCACTGTCTTCCTCCAGCAAGAGGGAGAAGATTTTTAAGAAAGGTTTATTTGTGTTTTATTGAAAAGGCAGATTTACTGAGAGAATGAGATATAAAGAGAAAGATCTTCCATCCATTGGTTCACTCCCCAAGTGGCTGCAACATCCAGAACTGAGCCAATACAAAATCAGGAGACAGGTGTATCTTCTCGGTCTCCCATGTGGGTGCAGGGTCCCAAGGCTTTGGACCATCCTTTACTGCTTTCCCAGGCCACAGGCAGGGAGCTGGATGGGAAGTGGAGCAGCTAGGACACAAACCAGCGTCCATATGGGATGCTGGTACTACAAAGCAAGGATTTAACCACAGGACCACCACTTTGGGCCCAAGAGAGAGAGGATTAAAAAAAATTGTGTGTGGGTTGGCATCGTGACACCAGAGTTCCTGGCTGCTCCAGTTCCAATCAAGTTCCCTGTTCATGGTATGGTCGGCCAGTGGAGGATCGCTCAAGTGCTTGGGCCTCTGCACGCGTGTGGGATACTTGGAAGAAGCTCCTGGTTCCTGGCTTCGGATTGGCTCAGGTCTAGCTGTTGTGATCATATGGGAAGTGGACCAGCGGATGGAAATCTTTCTCTTGCTGTCTCTCTGTCCCTCTGTCTCTTTGTAGCTCTGACTTTAAAGAAAGAATGTGTTCAGTGAAAGGTGTGACAAGGAAAGGAGACCCAGGGAGTGCTTCAGATGTAGAGTAAGGGTCGAAGGTCAAGGAGCCAGGGCAGCTTTTGGAGACGTGGCAAGGTGAGGAGGCAAATTCTCTTCCCCAGAGTCCCTGGAGACAGACGGACACCACTGGCCCAGACCGGATCCCAAGTCAGTAAGACCCTTATCCAGCTTAGAACTTTCAGGAAGGTAACACATATGGGCTGTTTCTGGCCACTGAGCATGGGATGGGAAACAGCAATAACAACAGCAAAAAACCTTCAATATTAACAGGCAATAAACCCAAGCTCATTACTCCTGTGAGTCAGCCCCCAGCAGGATGGCCCTGCAGCCAACGCTGGTCTGAAGGAAGAAAAAGTCATGACACTTGGATGGTTCCAGAAAAATAGGGGAATAATTAAGTGCTCCTGAGAACAGAACTTTTACATCCATTACAGGAAAGAACAAAATAATTGAGCATCAATGTCAAAAGAGTTTTCAGAGCCACTTTCAACTTAAACGTCCCCTGATAGGGTGCCTGCTCAAATGCAATAATCCAGAAAGTAGGAATACATGCAACTGAAAGCCTTGACGTTGACTGTTTAATAACAGGAAATCTGCATGCTGTTGAGTGAAAGAAGTTAAATATGCAATTCTGTGTAGGGAATAAACTCGTTGTTCTAAATATATATATATACATCTCAGGCAAAGTATAGGTATACATGAAAAATCTCTGGAGAGATATTTATGTATAAAACACAGGCTAAGGGGAATAAATAGCCAAAATTTGTTCTTTATTTTGCTGCTCATCTGCTTCCTAAGTGCTTCCTACTGGGATCTTGTGACCCTTGAAGTTTGAGAAGAGTCCTTTACAAAGGGCACGCTAACAGCTACACGTTGGATGGGATGAAAGGGTGGAACCAGTATCCTGTGACCTAATCACCGCCCCGTCTCCACCCCCTCCCCATGCCACCCATCACATTGGGGACCAGGCTCTGGAGGGACAAGCCACACCCACCCCCTAGCCGTGGGGAGACACCCACTCCTTAGCCTCCTCCTAGCCATGCTGCAGGAGCCTGAAGAGCAGCTGGTGAGGAGGGGAGGGGCTGAGTCCCTGGTCAGAGGCCAGGGAAGGATGCAGTGTCCTTGGTGCCTGTCAGTTGCTCTGATTTTTTTGTTAACTAAGCCATGGACAGAACCTCTGGGTTAACTTCATCGTCCAACAGAAGCACCTGCATCCACAAACTGTCACCATGCTGCCAGGCAAGAGTCTGGGGGTAGGAGTTACCCAGTGTGCCTCCTCACCCTGGCGATGAAGCAGTCAAATAGCCTGTCCTTCTCAGGGGACAATGGGACATCTCAGGCCCCAAGGCAGGGCTAACCCCCTCCACTTCTGGGTTCAGAGTCCATCAGCAACTGTGGGATTTGATGTTATACCTGGGAGCAGAGCTCAGTGGCACAAAATCATGTTCTGAAGATGCCTGGTACTTGACTTGCCCTCAAAGCAATGACTTGTCTGTCCCATCGTCGTGAGAAAGGTTCAGATCTTGCCAGATGACACAGCCCCAAGGCTGAGCTCCAGGGGCATGTGGACATGCGCAAGCACAGAGGCTGCTACTGTCGGTTGGTCTGCTACTTCTCACCTACTCTGCAGACACTCACCAGTGGTTCTGCATGCTGGCCCGGAGCTCAGCCAGGGCATGGCTATGGTTTGGATGTGGTTTGTTCCCACACAGACTCATGTTGAAGTCTGGTTGCCAATGTGGTGATGTTTAGAGGTTATTAAGAGAGATTAGTGTGTTTCTCTTGAGATGGGGTCAGCTCCCTTGGGAATGGACTCACCTGTGTGGGAGAATGGGCTGTTGGGAAGCCAGTTCAGCCTCCTCTCCCTCTCTGCCCTCTCCTTCACACACCCCTTTTGGCTCCTCCTCCAGAGGCCCTTAGCAAAAGCCATGCTGGACCATGGACTCCCAGGACTGTGGGCCTGAATCAGCCTTATTTCTTGATAAATTCCTGAATCTTTTTTTTTTTAAGATTTATTTATTTATTTATTGGAAAGTCAGATATACAGAGGAGAAGAGACAGAGAGGAAGATCTTTTGTCCGATGATTCACTCCCCAAGTGAGCGCAATGGCCGATACTATGCCGATCCGAAGCCAGGAGATTCTTCCGGGTCTCCCACATGGGTGCAGGTTCCCAAAGCTTTGGGCCGTCCTTGACTGCTTTCCCGGGCCACAGGCAGGGAGCTGGACGGGAAGCGGGGCCGCCGGGATTAGAACCGGTGCCCATATGGGATTCCAGGGCATTCAAGGCAAGGACTTTAGCCGCTAGGCCACGCCGCCAGGCCCAATAAATTCCTGAATCTTATGCACTTTGTAATAAGCATAGAACATGGATTATTGGAGGGGGCTTGTCCAGACGTGCAGTGTTTACCACCAGCCCCCTCTCCAACCCTCCAGTCTGGGTGGTACTGCTTGGGTAAGCCACAACCCCCTGGCAACCTCATCTGGCCCAGGCTGGGCTCCAACAGCACCCTGGGGTTAGGTCACTCCCAATGCAAGAGGGTGCCATGATGGATGGGAAGTCACCAAAGCCTGCTTAAGCTTCCAGAATACTACCGAAAACATGTGTCTTGGCATTCATTTCTGAAACATTTTAGTCTCACTCATTTCCAAGGGTTTTTTAAAGTCATTTAATTTATTTGAAAGGCATGGTTGCAGAGAAAGAGGGAGGGAGGGAAAGGGGGAGACAGAGCAGTTTTCCATCCACTGGTTCACCCTCCGTGGCCAGGGTCGGGCAGGCCAAAGGCAGAGGCTGGGAGCTTCTTCCAGGTCTCTTGTGGGCTGTAGGGGTCCATGGACTGGGTCATATTTTCCTGCTGTTTCAGATACATTAGCAAGTAACTGAATTGAAAGTGGAGCAGCCAAGTCTGCACCAAATGGAATGACACTCCCTCCCCCGCAGGGTGCCACCCCCCATAAAGATTTTTATAGCCTGATAATACCAAGCTCCAATCTCGCGGCTTTCCTTGCCTAGTTCTTTTTTGTCAAATGTCAGACACTGTGTGTGAGGATTGTAGAGAAACCTGAGGCGGTGCGTGGCAACTTCCCGCACCAAGTTGCCTTTGCCCCAGGAAGGTGTGAAAGAAAGAAGATGACGCATTCCCAGAGAGGCTTTGCAGCAGAAGGTCAGCACTGGAGTGGGGTGATCCAGGATGGCCATCCTGTTTGATTCAGCTTGTGCTGAGGGCTCTTTTGGGAGACGGGGTTTGCAGTGGAGTCTTGGGGCTTCTAGTGAAAGCCCGGGGTACACATCCTCACTGCTCCCCTGCATCTCCCCTAACACTGAATTCTGTGCCCCAGCCTGTGATCAGCCAACAGATCTGCCCACCTCGTCAGCATCTCGGTCCCTGCCTGTGGCTCGGCTTCTCAGCCCCTCAGCTACAACTTGTGAATTGGTAAAAGACAAGAAATAGGGGCCTGGTGCAATGATGTAACTGGCTAAGCCTCTCCTGCAAGGGCCAGCATCCCTATGGATGCTGGTTCAAGTCCCAGCTGCTCCACTTCCCATCAACCTTGGGACCCTGCATCTGCTTGGGAGACCCAGAAGAAGCTCCTGGCTCCTGGCTCCAGATTGGCTCAGCTCTGGCTATTGCAGCCATTTGGGGAGTGAGCCATCAGATGGAAGACAAAGGTCTCTCCTTGTCTGCAAATCTGCCTTCCCAATAAAAATGAATAGCTCTTAAAAAAAAGAGAGAGCGAAAGATGATGAGTAGATCCATTGTGTAGGAGATGATAGATGGATAAACAGAGATGGGTAATGGATGGATGGATAAACACACAGCTTACAGGTAGATGGCAGAGATGGACTCAGATGCTTAGGTAGATAGAAGATAAACAAATAGAGGACAGCACAAATAGATGTGAGAGAGAGAGAGAGAGATCTCAGAGAGATGACACCAAATTCCAGTCTCCTCTTCCTGTCTGTCTTGCTTCTCTAGGACTTGACCCCAAGTCATCTTTGCCCTAGGGCTTCCTGTCACCTTTGTTGTCATTCTTGATGAGAGTGTTGGTCTGAAACAAGTCACCAAGCATTGTTGCTTGTAAAATTGGTTTGCACGGTTTTGAGGCTTTTGATAACATTCCCTCCAGACAGGCAGGAGCAGTGTTGCCTGTTGGTTGTAACGAGACTGTTTCTCAACTCACCACCAACTCCAGGTGTCGCTGTACACAGCTGGAATGGGTTGGTGCTATCCCCCAGGTTCTGTGTGTTGGAAATCCCCAGAAGCCCAGAGCTGGGAGACAGAGCCAGGGCACTAGCACAGGAGTGAGTGAGCAAGCAGTGATTGCAAGAGCAGGCTGCTGTAAAAGCGAGTCCACACCATGTGCTTTTTCTTTTAAAGATTTATTTTACTTTTATTGGAAAGTCAGATTTATAGAGAGAAGGAGAGACAGAGAGGAAGATCTTCTGTCCGATGATTCACTCCCCAAGCAGCAACAATGGCCAGAGCTGAGACGATCCAATGCCAGGAGCCTGGAGCTTGTCCGGGTCTCCCACGCAAGTACAGGGTCCCAAAGCTTTGAACTGCCCTTGACTCCTTTTCTAGGCCACAGATAGGGAGTTGGATAGGAAGAAGGGCTGCAGGGATTAGAACCAGCGCCCATATGGGATCCCAGTACATGCAAAGTGAGGACTTCAACTGCTAGGCTACTGTGCCAGGCCCCACCATGATGTCAAGTACTGAGTCACAGAGCTGGTGTTTTGGGGGCTGAGCGGCTGGCTTTCTGCTTGCCCATGTCCTAAGGCATAAATTGTCTGTCATCCCTCAGCTCAGCTTCTTTTGTAGAGCAGGAGGATCTGGTTGGACTATATCCGTGGCCTTCAGGGACCAGCCAGAGAAGGAAGCATTGCCACCCATCTGGGGACAAGCTCAGCGCCTGAGAAGGGGGCCTAGCGCCCTCTCCATGCAGCCCTAAAAAGCCCCTAACCCAGCAAGACCGTGGCTCTCAAGACCCCGAGGCCAGCCACCCCCTTGTCTGCCAGCAGAGCAAACATTTTAGTGATTTTTGACTGAGCAGCAGAGAGCGAGCTTCCTTCAGCCCCTTCTCAGGCCCACGGCACACGCTCCCACCCACGTCTCCATCACGGTCTGCTCCACCTTGGGCTTCCCAACCTCCAGGAACACGAAACAGACTAAGACAATACCAGACACCACCTTGGCCGCTTGCAGCATGCACAGGGCGCCCTGGCAGGGTGAAGGCTTAGCCAAATGCATGTATTCAGCAAGCACTCTTAGCGAAAAACCCGCTCAGACCCCCTGTATTGCGCATACCCCCAGGTAGCTCCTTCGTCTTGATTTCCTGTTCATGGGTCCTTGGGTGCTCTGGCCCACAATGACCTCCCCTGTCTCCCATTAATTCTAAATGGGCGTTTATAGAAGGCTCTCCCTGGTCCAGGGCTCAACAATTAACGGCGGCAAGCAAATACCCAACCTCCCATCCTGAGCCTGTGCCAAAGCCTTCACTGCTGGGGAGACTCCCAGCAGAGCTTGTCCTCTTTAAAACCGGGATTTCACAACTTATTCCAGCTTGAGACCTTTCCAAGGATGCCCCACAATCCCTCGCAGGAAATACCTTGTGATTTTGCTGACTTCCATGCCAGTTTTCCTCTCTCTTAATGGTTGAGACTCGCAGCTATCCTGTGTTGTAACCACCCTTGTAACAGTTTTTCCATATTATTCTTTCGGAAGCTGTGACCCCCGAACTTGGCTATTCAATGACGCCCACCCTGACCTCAGAAGCAGCAGGGTGGGGCGAGGAAGAGGGGGCACAAAGAGGAGCCAGGAGAAGCGGGCATGCTGTGGGGAGCGTGGGTCCTACAGTACCAGTTTAGCAATAGCCAAGGAAGTTCTTACAACCTTCTGGCTTTGCACAGGGCTGCAAGGAGAGCTCTGAGTACTTCCTTCACCCCTTGGCTCTCCAGGCTCCAGGTCTCTCATTTGTCACTTGCTGTTGCCTCCCCCAAGGGCCAAGTTCATTCAAATTTGAAGGTCACTGGTGGTAACCTCTGCATCCCCCCTGAGCAGAACAGGCCACGTGGGCAGTGCTGGGTCTGGTATGGGAGCCTGGGAGCCAGACAGAGGGTCCTGAATGTCCAGCCCCACTGTGTGAGCCCAGACCTTGCTCTCTTCCCCGCATGAGACGGGACAGCAAGAACCCGGACTCAATGCATGCTCAGAGTGGGGCAGCTGGAGCCCATACCCAGGGTGAGAGCCAAAGGGGAGGCTGCCCAATCCAGAGAAGAGGGAGAGCCAACCTTTTCTGCTTGGCTGGTTCCAAAGCCAAGCCTTGCTTTGGGTGGACAGAACCTTCCAGAACCCACTAGATTCATACCTCAGCTCCACCTTTGGGCTAAGACCTGAGGCCTTGGTCCTATAGCTCTGAGGTTGAGATGTGGGAGCAGGTGTGGAAAAGGGCTGGCCCACTGTCCCCAACCCGAAATGCCCCACTGCCCCGTGCTGTCCGTCATGCCCCTGAGCTTCTGTGTCCGCTTCCTCAGCAACCCCATCTGTGACTTTACATTCTACAGTCCATGCTGAGCAACCAGTGTCTGAGAATAATGAGTGGAATATTCCAGAAACAAATCACAGAAGATAAAAACAGCTTCTGTTGGCACAGGCACAGTGGCAAAGCAAACTAATTCTCCACCTGCAATGCTAGTGGACACTAGTTCAAGTCCCAGTTGCTCTACTTCCCATCTAGCTCACTGCTAATGGGTTGGGAAAGCTGTGGAGGATGACTCAAGTGCTTTGTTCCCTGCACCCATGTGGGAATCCTGAAGGAACCCCTGGCTCCTGGCTTCAGTCAGCCCAGCTCTGGCCATTGCAAACATTTGGAGGGGGGGGGGTGAACCAGAGAATGGAAGATCTCTTTATCTCTCCTCTCTGTGACTCTTACAAGTAAAAGAAATCTTTTCAAAATGATTTATTTATTTTTATTGGAAAGGCATATCTACATAAAGGAGAGAAAGAAAGCTCTTCCATCTGCTGGTTTGCTCCCAAAATGAATGTCATAGCCAGAATTGAGCGGATCCAAAGCCAAGAGCCAGGAGTTTCTTCTGGGTCTCTCCCACATGGGTCAGGGTCCCAAGGCTTTGAGCCATCCTCTGCTGCCTTCCCAGGCCACAAGCAGGGAGCTGGATGGGAAGTGGAGCAACCAGGACACAAACTGGTGCCCACAGGGATTCTGGTGCTTGCAACGCAGAGGATCAGGCGATCAAGCAGTCACGGCAGACCCAAAATAAACAAACCTTAAAAACAAAACAAGCCTCTGTAACAATGTGTGCCTTTAATTGTGCTATTCTATTCGTACTTAATGTTAGCTTCTTCCTGGGTCTAACGTATAAATTAAACCTCCCAGATGTGCATGGGGAAACAGGAATATTCATCACTAACACCACGCTATGGCTTCAGGGATCCGCTGGGGGCCTTGGGAAGCGCCATTTTTAGAGGAAAGGCTGCCGCCCCATGACACAGGGGCAGTGCCTGGCAGCCAGCCCCCAGCCCACATCCCCGGTGCCCCTCTTCTGGCTGCAGCCAAGTGCTTTTCCAGAGTGCTGGGTTAGATGCTGGGGAGGGCAGGGAAGGATGAGGGCAGAGAACCTCGTTGGAGAGAGGAGGAGGGGAGACCCTTCACTCTCAGCAGGCAAAGGTACTGGGCTGTGTGCAGGGACAGCGACAGCTGTGGGGTCTTCCCATGTGGCCCTGTTGGTTTGCTCTGTTGGATTCATGGCTCAGCCCTGGATATTTAAGACAAGACCTCGTAGCAGCAGTAGGAGAGGACCCTGGAGGGGCAGCGGCAGCTGAGCAGGGAGCCAGCGGTGTCCTGGAGGCGTTGCCCTAGGGACAGCAGGCTAGACATGTCCTGTTTCCCCGTGGTCATCAGTGCCCCCTGGGTGCCAGCTTGTGCAGACAGGGAACAGAGAGTCTGTGAACAGGTGCCAACCCCCACCCCCAGCCCAGGAGCATTGGGGTTCCAGCCATGCCTACAGGAGAACGGTAGTAACTTCCACAGATGACTGCCCGGACATAGGGCATGGGGAGAGGGCTCCAGGTTCTCTCCATCAGGCTGCAACCCCAAACAAAAGCTTGCATTTAGGGTTGCCTCGGAGGCCCCGGCTGGGCACCAGACTTGTGGTGACCGGGGTGGGGGAGAAAGAGGAGGATGGGCTGTTGGGATTCCTGTACCTGTTCCTAGATTGCCTCTCCCCCTGCCCCCATGCCCTCCAGCAGCGCCCACCAGCCTGCATCCCCTCTCACAGCCTGAGTCCCCTCTCACAGCCTGAGTCCCCTCACACAGCCTATGTCCCCTCACACAGCCTGAATCCCCTCTCACAGCCTGCGTTCCCTCTCACAGCCTGCGCCCCCAGTTCCCACAGTGGGATGCTAGAAGCCATGCCCCAGTGCTGGCCAGCACCCACAATACCTGGGGTCCCTGCCTCCACACAAATGCAGGGATGCCAGCCCAGATCCCTGACTCTGTAAGCTGGACTACAAGTACCGAGCAGTGGCCTTGGCCACCATCCCCTGTTCCCTCAGCCTTTGTCCATTTATTTTATTTATTTTTTTTAATGTTCCCAATCTGCTGGTTTACTCTCCAAATGCTCATAGCATCCTGGGCTGGGCCTGGACCAGGACCAAGAATTTATACTTAGTGTAACCATCAAATATGAAGATTAGATTACCTAATCCAGCATGCCAAGAATGTTATGCCTAATGTACTTAATGCATCAGATGTGTAATCCGAAGTGCAAATATCAGCTGCTTCATGCCATGGACATGGTAGCTAGTGCAGAGTACCAAGTACACAGTACCAAAGGCACGACGCCAAGTACTTACTGCACAGCATCCAGAGCATAGCACCACATGTATAGTTCCTAGCACACAGAACCAAATGTGTAGTACTTAGCACAACATACGCATAGTACCTAGTTTTTAGTACCAAGTGCATTGTAACTAATAACATGCAATACTAAGTGTGTAGTACCTTGTGACTAGTACCGAGTGTACTATACCCAACGACAGTGCTGGTGCACAGTACTGATTGTGTAGTGTCAAAGGCATTGTTGAGGAGTCCATATTCACTTGGATTGGTTCTTTAACATCCAGGCTCTGTTAGATAAGGAAGGGCAAAGAGGAACCAAGGGGAAGTCAAGAGGCTTCCCAGTTAGGGAGCTTCAGTGAGCAACTCCTTTGGTTTTGACATGTTGAGATGGTGGGGTGTTCTTGGCAGGGTTAGGAAGTGGAGGAGGCCCTAGAGTGAGAGGAGACAGTTGAGATGGCCCTGGTTTAGGGAAAAAAAAGTGCTGCGGCTCTGTCCACCTCCCAACTTCCCCCAGGCAGCTTGCCTGCCACTCAGCTGTCAGTGGGCAGACTGTTGGTCCTGTCGCCCGGCAGCTGCATTTCCAAAGCATGACATGTGGGGGTATCTGAGTGGTCCTGTGGTTCCTAGAGGCAGCACCCCTAACGCAGTGTGGAAGGCGAGAACGCTCGCTTGGCCTCTGGCTGGTGTTTGGAGTCTGTGTGGGAACGTGTCGCGGGCATACCGGGAGTCCCACTCCGTGTGCACACACATCCTTTGCACATACACAGGCCCGCACACACACGATGCAGAAGTGCCCAGCTGGTGGACGGTGATGCGGCACGCTCTTACTGGACACTCCTGCAGACTTGCCCCCATCTGGGCCTGCACAGGACATGTGCTGACCCAGCACAACGAGCCTGGGGAGACACAGTGGTCCAGTCATATTGCTTAAAGCCCTACTTTCACCATTTTTGTAGCATTAGGAAACAGGGGCTGGCAGCTGCAATCTCTATTCAGATACTTGAGGTGCACACACAAGACACATTAACATACTGAATAAACACATGTGTGAACGTACAGATATGTGCACGTACACATGCCTACACACACAGTAGACTACACACATGTGCAATATATGCACACATATACACACAAACAGACTCATCTGTATACACACGCACACTGCTCCAGTTACGATGGCTGTGTAACAGTCTCCGCCCAGACTGAGAGGGGCGGATAACAGCGCCTTACCCTGATGTCTGCGCGGTGCTAGAAGCCCAGAGGCTTGGCGGCACCTGCAGGCTGGCTCACACACCTGACCAGCAGGGGGCGCCAGCTGCCGGTGCTGGCCCCATGAGTGTGCAGGGCTTCCTCTCAACATGGCAGCTGTCCTGAGCAGAGAAAGGGAGGCTCGCCAGAACAGAAGTCCTGGTCTTGCCTCAGGAGGTACAGGCATCCCTCTCCCCAGCCACTGGGACTGGAAGCAGAGCTCAGCGGGAGGGGCGAGTGGGGCCGGCAATGTTGCTGCAGTCATTTGCCGGGATGTCCTCTAAGTATTGCTGCTTTCTCACCACACTGGGCCCCAAGTGTGGGCTTGGGCCATCCTCCACCACTTTTCCAGGCTGTAAGCTGGGAGCTGGATAGGAAGTGGAGCAGCTGGGATTCAAACAGCCCATATGGGATGCTGCTCTTCCTGAAGGCTGTGGCTTTTACAGCACAGGCCCCCTCTGTTTCCATTCTGCTCTGCGCTGTGTCCCCACAGGAGCCAGTGACGGCTGCCACTGTGTGTGTGCTGGTCAGAGCATGTCCATTGTCACAGACCCCACAGTCTCACGGTAGTGGCTTGCTGGTCTTATCTTCTTTCCATGTCTCAAAGCTCCGAGGGTGTTGTTTTATTGTCCAGAGTCGTGCAAGAAGATGAAAGGGAGGGAGGAGAGGCGGGAGGGAACTGTGGGTGGGTGTGTGGGGTCAGATGTCACCATGCTGGGTTTACAAATAAAGACCCCAGAGGCCCTGGCTCCTCAAACACAGGATGCAGACGCCCTGTCTACAACTTGGGTTGTTTTTTTTTTCCTTAAGGAAAATTAAATTCCAAAAATATTTGCACTGACTTAAAAAAAAGTCAGTAAGCAAGCTGCTCGTCACGTCTCTGCTTTAAGCCACATTCCTCGCGTGTTGAGTCTGACTCCTGCTGTAAAGGTCTGAATAGGCAAGGAAGTGCTCCAACCATCTCTGAAGCCAGAATAAGCAAAACACTGCGGGGTGCCAGCTAAGTGGGCCCCTCTGCCGTCAGGTGCACAGCAGGCCATCCCCAGGAGCCTTGGCTGCTTCCCTGGCTCCACCATCGAGGGTGATGGATGGCACAGGCAGAGTCATGGTGAGAGGGATGCCAGCTCTGGGAGGCGCTAGGGATGCCACTTCGCTGGCCAGGACATCCCTGGAGGCAGACAGGAAAGCGAAGCTGCAGGCGCACATCCTGGACACTGTGGGTTGGGAGAGCGGCGTCAGCCTGCAGGTGGTCCCAGGGACCTTCGGGACACAGTAGGGAATGTGCCTTCAGGATGAAGACACAGAGCACTTGTCCCAGCAGGGCCGCTGTGCCAGGGGACAGGATGCAGGAGCCTCTGCCACCTGCCGTATTGGTCAGAGCCACCTCCCAGCAGGGGCCATGTGCTCCTGAAGTTTGCTAGGCTCTGTCTTTGCCTGCACAGGACGGATTTGCCTGTGACCCCTCCCCACGGTGATCCGCCTCTGTCCACACTTTCCATTAGTCTGCGCTGCCCAGCTTTTGGACGAATTGTGCTCTCTCGAGCTGTCCCCTGCCACAATTCCTTGTCGCCCGAGGCTTGGTCAGGGTCAGGCCCCCCTCTGTGGACACCAAGTATGTCCAGTTGCTCAGCTGAGCTGAGGCCTCTGCTGTTTGGAGTTATACAGAACCTGCCATGACCTGTGCGAGAGGAAGAAGGCATGCTGGGGGTATTCTGCACCCCCGGACTTGCCATCCTGTTCCACCCCATGTGACTGAGGCAGGTAGCCACACCTGTGCCCCGGGGGCTCTGGCTCTTGATTGCTGTGTGTGATTTGCGCATGTCAAAGGGAAAAGAGGAAGTGGGGAGGGCAGGACATGCTGTGCCTGGTCTGTGTGAGCTGCTGGAAGCTGAGCTCTATGCCAGACCAGCCATGGCAGTGCAGAGGGCACTGCAAGGACAAGAGCCAGTCCCCAGATGGCCCCCAGCAGAGACCTACCCTGGATGTGCCCTTCAAAGCAAGCTGGTGAATCACAGGCAGACAGATGCGTGCAAAGGAGGTGGAGTGGCCTGTGCGTGAGTGGCTGCGTGAGCACTTTGGGAAGATGGCCAGAAGCCAGGAGATGCTGAGAGCCTGGGGCTGAGCCTGGGACATTTGATCAAGGTGTGGCCTGTGATGTGGCTTGGCTGCAGGGGAGTGGAAGAGGAACCCAGTGTGCCTTTAGGGCCGAGGAGTGGCTCCCTGCAGGGGAGACGGAGCACATTCTGAGCTTTGTAATGTGGCCATGTCTCACCTCCTACCTGCACGGCTGACTCTCCCAATTATAAACTCGATGCAAGGGCTGGGCAACACATTGGCGCACTTGCTAAGAACATAATGGCACAGACTGGGTTGCTGGAAGGCAGAGAAGTTTGTTTTGGCTCCTGGTTCTGCAGGTGGCCTTTGAGCCGCCAGAGTCCCGAGGTTGCCCTGGGCAGCACATGCCACTGGTGGCAGGCGTGTGATCCTCCAACTATTCAGGAAGCCGTCCGAGTTCCACGTGGGCACTGCTCCTGAACCCTCACCCACCAGGAACACCACCGTCCATGCGAGACCCCAAAGCAAGGTTTAAACTCCAACACGTATTGTGGACAAGCCTTGCGTGAGCCAGTGTGACACCCACAGAAGGGGACCAGAGGATTGGCCTGTGGGCTCCCGTTCTGCCAAGGTAGGGTCACCAGCAGAAGCAAGAAGGTTCTGTGAGTTTTCTGTAACTCCTGCAAATGTTCCTTCCATTTCTGCCCTTCCTGGCTCTGCTGCAAGTACAGAAAGGCCAAGGACTACGGCAGCACCTAAGCAGCCCGGTGCCCATCATAGATAGTATGTAGCATAACCTGTTAATCCTCCAGATGCAGCGCCAGCAGCCTATATGAGAGCTGGTTCTAGTCCCAGCGGCTCCACTTCAGATCCAGCTACCTGTTTATGGCCTGGGAACGTAGCAGAGCATGACCCAAGTCCTTGGGACCCTGCACACCCCCGCCCCACCCCCGCAGGCTTTAGATCATCCCAGCTTAGGCTATTGCAGCCTTTTGGGGGAAAATGGAAGATCTCTATGTCTCTCTGTAGCTCTGACTTTCAAGTAAAATAAAAATTATTTTTTAAAATTTATGCTGTGTAACTCAGAGCTAAATATCTGCCCAGATTCTAAGAACCAAAAATTAGTTGAACTGGCATCCCCAGATTCCCGAGGGCAGGGACTCTGCTCTGCATTTTGTCCTTCCTAAGAAATGGGCAGGTGTGCAAGCCACAGTTAGAAGCAAGATCAGTGGGTCAAGGTCAACCATTTCTTGGGCAGGGACATTCCAGGAAGTGGCCAGGGGTTATGGGTGTGGACTGGACAGCTTCAGAAGCAACACCCCGGATGGTGCAAGGGGGAGCAGGTGTCTTAGCCCTCACATGACCTCAAGGGCAGCAGCACCGAGGTGGCATCTAAAACCAAGATGGTAAGTTCCCTGGACCTAACCTGGGACCTCAGCACTGGGCCACCCAGGCGTGCTCCTGTGCGGCTCCAGGAGGCCTCCACGGAACAGCGCTGGAGACAATGAGGTGGCTGCAAGTTAGGCCTTGGATACTCAATGTCACCAAAACTCCTGCACAGCTTTCCCTGAAAACAGGCTAGCTTGTCACCCCAGGTGATGGTCTAGCTTAGCGTCATGAGCTGGTAGAGTATCAAGCAGGCTGTGGGTTTTTGTGCAGGTTCTAGTTCCTACTCGAGAGTTCCTACCCCAATCTAGTAGCGTTTCCCCAGGGAGCCTTCCTGGGACAGTGCTCCAGAGCCAGAAGGCCAGCCCAGCCAGGGCTCAGCACAGCTGCCTGAGTTAGGTAGGGGCCAGCCAGCAGCCACCGCCCAGGCTCAGCTGCAGGGCCGGGCTCCCTGCAACCCTTGAGCCCTGAGCAGGACAGCTGAGCCTGGGCGGTGTATTTCCAGCTTGTTCTGCACCCAGGGGATACTACACCCAGTTGCCTCTGCCTAGGACTACTGGGGTCCCCATTTGAGCTGTGCAGAAGTAGGACCCTGAGAGTGGTCTGTGCCTAGAGGTGCCCCACAACTTGCAGCCCCCTGGGTGTTTGCTGGGTTTCCTGATACACAGCTGTTTTCCCTGTGAGGGCCTGGGCCTGGACCTGGGTTAAATATTAACCAAGAGCCTCCTCCTTGGGCTGGGCGCACGGGGTGGCTGCTTTAAATATTTAAGTAATTGCTGTTTCAGGCCCAGAGCCAGCCTTTGGCTCCCAGCACCCCTGTCTCCCTGGTTACAGAGTGCTGGGAAAGGCCCAGCGTGTCTGTTTCCTTCTGTCTGTCACTCTATCCTCAGAAATGTAAACAGCAGCCCCTCCTGCCTCCAGGGACGTGCAGACCCTGGCTTTCCGGCTCTGCAGGGAGGGGGTCTCCTGTCCCCTTGGAGGTACTCCCAGGGGGGTGCCCGGTCAGGTGTGAACAGCAGGTGCCTGTACTTCGAATGCTTCTGTAGGTAAAAGGCCAGGCTGGGCTGGGAGGTCAGATCCCCTCCTTGCCCACAATGTGGTGAGCCCAGGCAGGTGGGTGAGGCGTGGGGGCAGGGAGCGTGTTGGGGCAGCAAGGGTCACAGCTGATGCTCTAGCTTCCGGAGTGGGGGCAGCCTCTCCTTCCCGCACGTACCTTGCCCATCCTGCTGTGGTCTCCTGTGCAAGGCCTCGGATTACTGTTATCCAGTTTGAGTCAGAGGTTTCCAGCCAGGCTGTGTGAGGCTCTGAGATAATTATCCCAAGAGCTGTTGAGAGCATCTCAAAACTAAACTCATTTAAGGTCACTTTATCTCGAGAGCTCCCGTGAAGCTCTCAAAATAAAGTGAACTTCGATTCACTTTAACTTCTGTAAGACAGGTTCTTATCTAACAGGGAGAAGGGACGGTGGCTGCAAGACGGCAGTCTGCCTATGGGCCAGGTAGGGCACCTGTGTGTCCCTCTGGGCTACTTCCTGTGAGAGGGGTCTCCTCCTGAGAGGGCAAGAGTCGCCCAGCACATCCCCACAGCCAGGTCTCCGGACACCATGGGACCCAGAGGCATCTCACCTAAGTGGACCAAGAAGTTGTGAGAAAATTGCCTTTGACTTTTTGGTAAAACATGGGCACCTCTAGGCAGCAAGCTGGCCCCTGATGAGCCTCAGAATGGCTGGAGGGCAGCCTTGGGAGGACGGGAAGTGTCCAGGATACACAGAGTGGCCAGAGGGAGAGGATGAGGGTGCTTGGTGCCAGGGGCCCGGAGCAGGGGCCTCAGGAGTGGAAAGGGCTGTGATAGCTGTCACAGTGATGCCTGAAAAATCAACGGACAAGTCAGAAAAGAGGTGAAACCCACCCCTCAAAGCATTGCTGGCAAGGCTGGGGGTGGGGTACCTAACTGCCCCTGAACCCCAGGGACCTCCCAGACACACACTCATCATTGCCCGAGCATCCTTCCTAAGAGACATTGAACAAACTGCCCAAGCAGAGCTGGGCTTCCAGTGTGGGCTGTGTTACTCCAAAGAAGGGGGCTCAAAATACATTCCTGCACCAGCAACAGCTGCTGCAATCTGCCTGAGGACCTGTGACAGCAGGTGCAGGGGTGCAGGGGTCCCGGGGTCCCAGGAATCTGTACTGTCCACTGGCCCCAGGGATCCACGGGCCCTTTTCTTGGTTCTGCATGGGGCTCTGGGGATCAGGATTTTCAGCTCTTGACCAGCCCTAGCCAGAACAGAGAAACCCCCGGCCTAGAATAAGGCCTTTTTCGCTCTGGTGCACCAGCCTTCTCTCCAGGGGTTCATCCCAAAACAAAGCTTGTGGACCACGAGGTCAGACCTCCTATAGCCGCAAACAGCACATCCACTGCAAACAGCCACTCTGCAGGGCGGCCGGCAGTCACCAGGCACAGGAGAGAAATACGAGGGAGCAGCATGACCAATCCTACGGGGATACAATGCAGGGACCAGAAGATAACACCTTGTAAGTTTTAACTGGTCTCTTCAGAGAGTGATGGGAAGTTTTTAAATCTATACTACAAAGACTATAAAGAAAAAGCAATTAGATAATAAGGAACCCCAGAAATTAAAAATGTGATCATTTAAAGCTTCAAGAACACTTAAGCAAACATTTGAAAGTCGTCCTTATGGTAAAGTTGGTAAATTCACAGATTGCAGAGTGAAAAGAGAAAGAAACTGAAGACATGAGAGGACAGTAGACAGATCCATGCTGGATTGTCATAGTCCCAGAGCGAGCATTAGGACAGTCAGCTAAGGTCTCACAGCAGACAGTTTCTCAAGGATCGGTGACATGAGTCCTCAGACTGAGAAAGCCACTGCCACTCTAGATCATAATGCAGTGTCCCTGGGGAAGGCATGTGGTAAAGGTTCCACTTGGGTCTCAGGCGCCACGTTGGAGGGCCTGGGTTGGATGCCCAGTTCTGCTCCCCAGCCCGCGTCCAGTCAGGAAACTCTGGATACATCAAGCACAGGAGAGCTGAAAACCATGGGACTGAATTAAAATGGATGATCCCGACTTCCAGTGTTGGGTCCAGCATGTGTGGTACTTGGTACAACATTTCTGCTTGACAAGAAGAAACAAAACAAAGCCAACAGAGCCAACCTCCCAGAGTCCTCAGAGAACCCAGCTCGAAGACCGCCTGCTGGCCCTGAGCTGGAAGGACACACGTGGTCACAGACCACCAGAGCGCAGCCAGGAGAGCTGGACCTCAAGGCTGAGCACGTCCTGGGGGTCCGGAAGTGCTTGTTGCTTGGTCCCCAAGCTCCCTGCGGGGGTCTCTCTAGGCGGGAAGGAGCAGGGTCCCTCTGCTTTTCTGTTGGGGTGAGGGGTGAGGACACTGGGAATGAGCCCAGAGCATTCTGTCCTGCACAGAGCCCACCTCAGGGTTAACTGTTCTGCCAGGGTGCAGCCAACGGGAGTGTTGCCAGCGCCTTCTCCCCCAGGGGAAACTGCACAAAGCTGAGGAGACTTCTCGAAGCTCCCACTATCTCTCACAAACTCCAAGCAATGGTTGGAGCACAGGGTGTTCCCTTCCCCTACACCAATAAGCTCCTGTGTGGTCACATGGGATCACAACAGGAAGGGCTACGCAGCTCATGCGTTGTTTAACAAGAATTCTCCAGGGGCTGGTGATATGGCATTGCATGCTAAGCTTCTGCCTGCGGTGCTGACATCCTGTATGGGTGCCAATTAGAATCTAGCATCTCCTTTTCTGGTCCAAGTTCCTGCTTATGGTCTAGGAAAGCAGTGGAGGATAGTTCAAGTCCTTGGACCCCTGGACCAGGGTGGGAGACCCGGAAAGAAGCTTCTGGCTTCAGATCATTTCAGCTCTGGCTGTTGTGGCCATGTTGGGAGTAAACTAGTGAATGGAGGATCTTTTTCTTTCCCTCTGTCTCTTTCTGTAACTCTAAATTTCCAATTAATAAATAAATCTTTGTACACAAATAAAGAATTCAAACAATGAAAGCATGAAAAAAACAAGTGCACCAGAGGAGATTCTAATCTCTGACCCCTACACCCATCAGAAGTAACACAAACACCTTAACCTCTACCAAGGTAAGCACAGAATGTCACACTAACTACTTACTTAATCTACTTCCTTAAAAAAGGAATCCAAGATTAAAAAAAATATTTATTTATTCTTACTTGAAAGGCATATCTTACAGAGAGATGGAGAGACAGAGAGAGAATGTCTTTCATCCTCTGGTTCACTCCCCGAGTGGCCATGATGGCCAGAGCTCGACTGATATCCTTAGCAGGGAGAGAGGAGCTTCCTCTGGGTCTCCCTTGCAGGTGCACGGGTCCCAAGACTTTGGCTCGTCCTTGACTGCTTTCCCAGGCCAGAAGCAGAGAGCTGGATCAGAAGTGATGCAGCTGGCACACAAACTGGCACCCATGTGGAATGCCAAGACCACATGGCAGAGGGTTAACCTGTTGAGCCGCAGCACTGGCCCTGTTTTCTTTCGTTCCTTTTACTCGGTCCCTCATGTCTGGATTTTCATATGAAGTTACAGCTTATGCTAACAGACCAACCTCCCCCCCCCCAACAAAAAAACCACCCTGGAAAAACATAGTTTGAAGAGGCTGAACAAACATCAGAAATCTAAACCATGATACTAATATGCTAAGTACTGTAATGGACAAAGTGCAGCCCTGGATGCATACTGTAGGTAGAGCGATGGAGACCCTGAGACAGGATTGCAAGGTGCATTAGACAGGAAAAGCAGCATTACTGATGGAGAAGGCCACATTGGTGAGAAATGGACTCACCAATGCCCTGGGCACGGAAGAACCAGTGACCTTCTGGAAATGTTGGTGGACGTGCACAACGCTGAAAGGCAAAGAGGAAAACGCAGTGAGCAGATGCAGGATTCAACAGTAGGAGCTAGCAGATACCTTCTGCAATTCTGGAGGCTGGAACCCCAGGACCAAGATGCTGTTAATGTGGGTATCTGGTGAGGGCTGCCCTGCTGCCTGCCTCAGCGGCCTTCTCTCCATGTGCCTTTGCTCAGAGAGAGGATTCTGCCATCTCCTCCTCTTCTAGGAACACCAGGTATGTAAGATTTGAGGCTCCCCATTCATGACTTAACTATCTCCTACAGACCCTTTCTCCAAATGCAATCAGGACTTGACTCCCACCATGTAGGAGGCTGGTAACCTCCTGCAGGGCCGGTAGAATCAGAAGGACAGTGGGCTACCCAAAGCTTATCCAGAAGCTGGGATTCAGCCTCTGGCCACTGCCATGGCCTCCAGCCACCATACGACTGGCCGGCTGCTGCCATTGGGCCCGGAGGTGGCGGGATGCCTTCTCCATCTTCCTGCCCTCCAATATCCAGCACGTCACACCGCCAGAAGTTAGGGAGTGACACAGTCCTTGGGCTTCCAGCTCCGAGCCACACATCCAGGAGCACATGATGATAAGTTTGGAGCTGTGGCAGCAACTAAATAGCAGAGATGGCAAGGTTTGGAAACCTCAGAACCAGGAGACAGATATTCCTTGTCAGTCAAAGAAAGGCGATTTAGAGCACAAAGGGTAGGAGCTTGGGAAGTTGCTCTGAGTCACGTGATCGAATAGTGAGCCGGCTGAAAATGTGCTCTGGCTTTCAGCAGAAGGAGGAGGGGCACAAGGGGAAGACACTGTCTGACTTGGATGTAGAATCTCTCTCCGTCAGGTGGGGCCACTTAGCTGCTATGAAGCGTGCTTTACAGAGTCACAATTGCAACATTGGCATTTAGATGTTTGCAACCCACAGACTGAACTTCACAAAGAACAGAAAACATAATCACAGTCATCAAACAGAATCTTGTACAATCTTGGTGGTGGGAGTGATAGAGGAGAAGTGCAAGGGTTGGGGGTGGGGCAGAGAAGGGACAGAGGGAGGGATGGGTACCATAAAGATAGAGTATTGTTGGGGGCTGGCGCTGTGGTGTAGCAGGTGCGTCTGTCTGCCTTGGCTTCAGTACAGCTGGGTGTATGGGTGGGGGATGGGAGAATGGGGAGGCTATGAGATGTCCTGCGAGCAGAGGCACCTGCCACACTTAGTGGTCCGTGTTCGCTGGCTCGTTGGTTCACCCTTACAGTCCTGCTAGAGCTTTCTTCTGCACATGATCCCGCAGAGGCACAGAGATGTGTAGCAGCTCTCCCAAGGTTGCACAGACCAGACAAGGGTTTGAGTTTAGCTACAGGGCTGAGCCTCTCTCTAGGGATGCAGGGTCCTCAGCTGAGTGCTTAGGGACACTCTGCCATATATTCTTCTCCTGTCTGATGTCCAGAAGCAGGAGGAGCACACATTCTCCCTCTGTGTCCCTACTACCCTGACTTGTCATACTGTCATCTCCATCAGTGCCTGGGACTGCTCGACAAGTGGATCTCCATTGGAGAGGTCTGAACAACAAAAATCTGCAGAGCCTTCAACCTCCGAGGCTGGAGGTCCAAAGCCAAGGGGGTGGCAAGGCCCTGCTCCCTTGATGCCTCCAGGCCAGGCTCCCTCTTGCCTTCCCTGGCCTCTGCTCACTCTGGCACTCCTTGGTCCGCACGAGCAGCATCACAAGGCAAGCCTCCCGCCTGTCTGTCTGTTTGTTAATGTCTCCCATCAGCCCAAGGACACTGGGCGCTGGTTAGGACTAGAGTGCACCTTTCTGGGGCTCACAGCATCGTTGTCAGATGAGGAAGGCTGCCTCCAGCTATCTCGGTTCTCCGCTGTGACTCACATCAGCACAGTCACACGGGGGCGCCTTGCCCAGGCACATGGAGCAGCGCCACACGGCAGGGAAGGACTGCCTGGCTCTGCTGTGCTGCTGTGTTATCGCAACACAAAAGAGCTTGGAAACTTGTGGGACTTGCCACTGCCCCCAGTACGTCTTAGACCCTGGGCGCCTGATAGGAGGCAGGAAGGCAGAGCACAGAGGTGACCTCCTATAGGCTGGTGAAGTGGAATCGTACCCCTTGCACTGGCACAGACCTGGGAAGAAAGACTTCCAGAATATTCAGGCATATTCTGGTGACCGCCGACTCTCCTTGGCCTCCCCGTGGGTTGGATGATCAGGCTCTGGCCAAGGTCTGCCTGGAGTGCTGTGACTCTGAGGGGACAGGGAAGGACCAAGAGGCAGCCGTGGCGACACCGCTCATTCCCTTCCCCATTCTGCCCTGCACAGTCGCCCCTAGGTGCTGCAGGAAATGCAGAGCCCCTGGGAAGTTGCTCACCTGGGACTGCCTGTTGCTGGAGTCCTCAGTGTGTGTGTGTGTTGACATGTCCATGCCAGTGTGTGCAAGTGTATGTTTGTACATGTATGTGTGTGTAGGTACATATGTGTATGGGTGTGTGCAGGTGTGTGAACGTGTATGTGGCACAAACCGTCTTCATTGTCTAAGCCACACTCACTGGGAGTTCTCTGAGCCACAGGGGCCCCCGGCCCAGGGACCTGCCCATTGGCAACGTCTTGGGGGGCATGATCTCACATCCACACTCCAGAGGGTCCAGAGTGGGAGCCTGGCTGTCAACCTTCCTCCCAGACATTTCCGAAAGACAGAGAGCTGCTCTATGCATTCCTTCATTCTTCCTTCATTCATTCAGCCTTGGCTCCTCCAGCAAGCACTGGCTGAAAGGCAGCTCCGTGACGCATAGGGACACGCCCCTGGCTGAGCCCCGCGTCTCTCACCCCACATCATGTGACTCCTGGCTGTCTTCCCACCCTAAGGATGAGCTGGGAGCCGGGAAGAGCAGAAGGCAGGGCAGGGCAGTGGCCAGGGTAACAGGCTGGGACACGGTCTCCACGCAAAGACGTCTGGCCCCGCTCCTGGGGACAAGGTGCCTGGACCTGCCTCACAGCTCGGCAGAGCCCAAGTGGCTGTGACAGACGTGCCTGTGAGGTCCGTCTCCCTCTGCATGGCCTCCCAGGGCCATGATGGGCCAGGAGGGTTCCAGTCTGTCCTACAGGGCTTCTCCCATTCTCCTCTCCCGACTTTATTCTGCCATAATTCCCCAAGGGAAAAGCTAAGTGGGGTGGGAGGTGGGGGCCTGGGAAGGTACCTCTTGGTCACGTGCCGCCCCGCAGCCACACAAGTTCAAATTCCCTTTCCTCTCTGGAGTTCAGATTTTGTTCAGGAAGATGTGTGTGAGTGAGAGCATGGCTGATGGCACAGGGACCTCCAAGGCCACCGCCCTTTGACCCGGTGCCCTGGCTGCCCCCCACAGGGTTGCTGTGGGCACACAGCTGCCTTCCCTGCCATGCTGACACCGGGATGGATCAGACATCTGCTCCCTGCCCTGGAATTTCCATTCCACTGGGTCCTGGGGTGCCCACTGCAGGCCTGGGGCTGCGGGGTGTGGGCTGCAGTGGCACGGGGAGGTTTCCAGCCCTGCCCAGCTCTGCAGCATTTGTATGAAGAGAATTAAGGTCAGACTCACTGCCACGATGAACGTCCTTACCCTTGGCTCCTACCAGACTTTCTGGTAGGACTGGGGCCTGGAACCCTCTCAAGCAGGATAAACTTAATATTAATGATAATAATACTTTGCACTTGGTCTAGTAAAAATATTTTGGATACAGCAGAGGCAAGGATATGAAATGTTTGCTTGGCACTATTTATCAGGAAGTGCTTCTGCTTGTTTATTATGTTAGGGCTTTGTATACACAAACTATTTTTTCCCCTCCCTCACCACCGAAGGCCATATTTCTTGTCAGTGGCTGCATCCAAAGTGGAACAGGAAGTTGCTGTCCATATTTAAATGGCATGTTTTTAAAAACGTAGCTGCAAATAGCTGAAGACAGGACAGACGGGTAAAGGTGCAGAGCTGTTTTGCATTCTGCCTGGAGGAGACTTGTACATTGGAAATGATCTTCTTATCATGGGTGTCACCGGAAGTGTCAAGTACCATGTTGTAGAAATGGTGCCACGGGCCGTGTTGACGTAGGAACCTGTGGAGGCGCAGAGGTCGTCTGAAAGTGAGGATTTTTTGTTAATCAGAGAGTGGATCTGGGGATTACTCTTACTGATGCCCAAGCACAGTGTAGGAAAGCAGAAGAGACAACTGGGCAAAGCAAGGGTCACTCACTGATCCAGGCAGCACGTGGGCTGACCTTTCTCCAGCGATGAGCACTGAGGTTTCTCCTACAGCCTCATTTCCTCTGGGTTCATCTCTGCAGTGGGTGACTCATCACCTGCTGGGAGGCACTGGCATCCTGAAACCCGCTGTCCTGAGTTGACTCTGGGCGGGGCACACACCGGGCAGCAGGTCCCTGGGCTGCTGGCTTCAGCAGCCTGTCGCCAACGTTGGACTTGGGACAATGTGCTGTTGGCAGCGTGGGCTCACCCAAGGAGCACACCACTGCAGCTCCAAGCCAGCTGAATCTCACGATGTGGCTGCAGGTGAGTCAGTATTTGTCATCTCTCGCGGTGGTGGCTTTAGGTCCAACCCTTCCGCTAGCGGACAGCCTGTGCGGCACACTGCTAGCACATGGCGCTGGATGGCCGGAGAACTTGGAAGGTCTGTGGACTCCACTCAGAGAAAATCAATTATTGTCTTTGTTCTGTAGAAGCTTAAGGGCTCGTAAAACTAGAGGAAAACAAACTTTTGGATTAAGATGGTGGATTTTGCAAATCCCAATAAAGAAGGGCAAAATGAAATAATCTCCCCAAACAGGAAGGAGGGTTATATGCAAGCAGGGGCTAGAAATGGTGCAAGAGACTGTCGGAGGGCAGAGGACCCAGAGGCGGGGCTGCGGGAGCTCCTGCTTGGAGACCGAGCAGTGAGGCTGTGGTTGTAGGACAGACTGTGGCACTGACCAGGAAGTCCTCTAAAGGTTTGTCAGCAAAACAGTGCCAGCAGATGCCCTCCTTAAACCCTCTCCGCTTCACAGGCAGATGGCTTCTCCTAGGCAAACGAACGTACCAGGCTTCTCCCTAAAAACAGAGGACCCTTGAAATCTAAGATTCCAGTCCATGCTCACCTGTTGCAACATGAAGCGTGAGCCCAAGACCATCAAAACCCTACAAAGGCTACCCACCCACAGAAGCCTACCCTGCAGGCAGAGATCCAGTCAACCTTATGGTAAGCTCATGGGGAGGCATGTTGAAGAGACACTGCAGGTCAACCACTGTTACCAGGCTTCTCCGCCCTCCAGCATGAGCCAAGGAGAGGACAACAGGACCCCAGACACACACTGAGCAAAAGAAGCAAATCCATTGGCAGGCAAAAAGCCACAGAACAGAAAGAACTTGACAAACTAAATTCACCTCTTAGGAGAGACTTGGGGGGATTTTGCAACCCATAAAATCAGAAGTGGATGCTCTGAAAAGAGGATAAGAAATTCCTGGAAACTAAGAGTTGAATAGAAGGGCTGAGACAGGGGGTGGAGGGAATTGTCCAGACACTGAGAGACCTCAGTGTGGGAAAGAGCTCAAGAAAGCCAAAGGGTGGTTCCAGAGCCAGCCACTGAGGTGTCTGAAAAAGCAAAAAGGGAGAGAAGGACGCTGTCAGATGCAAAGCACACACGTCCCAGGAAGACAGCTGCTGGTTACTGTGGCAGGGACAGCACCTGCAGGCACTGCTGCTTGCACTCACGGCTTCGCTGAACTGGCAACTAGAGGACACAGCTACAGGTGCAGCAGCTCAAAGAAGCTGGGTAGCAGCTGACAAGCACCAAATGCTACCAGGTCCAAGAAAGCCAGGCCCTGCCTAGAAGCTGCAGAAACCTGAAGGCCCAGGAGTGGTGGGCGAAGGCGACAGGGATGTGTCACAGAGCAAGGCTGGGTGAACGGTCTATGCAGCAAGTGGGTAAACCTCTGAGGATCACCTGCAATAAAACTGTTAAAATAGAGCACGTGGGACCTGGCAGCATGGCCTAGCGGCTAAAGTCCTCACCTTGAATGTGCCCGGCACCCCATGTAGGCGCCGGTTCTAATCCTGGCAGCTCCACTTCCCATCCAGCTCTCTGCTTCTGGCCTGGGAAAGTAGTCGAGGACTACTACTCCCAAAGCCTTGGGACCCTGCACCCGTGTGGGAGACCTGGAGGAGGCTCCTGGCTCCTGGCTTCGGATCAGCACAGAACTGGCCATTGTGGTCACTTGGGGAGTGAATCATTGGATGGAAAACCTTTCTCTCTGTCTCTCTTCCTCTCTGTATATCTGACTTTGCAATAAAAAATAAATAAATCTTTAAAAGAAAAAAAAGAGAGCAGGTGTGTGCAGCCTAGTGATGAAGACGTTGGCTGAGATGCCCACGTCTTGCATTGGAGTGCCTGGCTTCAATCCTTGGTTGCACTTCCTTGGTCCAGCTTGCTGCTAAGGCAAGAAGTAACGGGGTTCCCAGCTCCCAGTCTCCTCCACCCCTCTCCCAGTCTCATTTCAGCCGTTTTGGGCATTTGAAGAGTGAGCCAACAAATGAGATATAAACAGATTAGCAGTCAAGTTTGGAAAATGGATAGAAGTTCAAAACCAGGTTTAAGAAATATGTTATTCCAATATCAGTTCAAAGAACCCACGAGATGTTGACAGGTAAATTTCAGCGCTAAGAATGTAAGCAGGGACAAAGAAGGTAATTGCGTAATGATAAAGGATGCAATTTACCGAGAACATTGAGAACAAACCTAAACATTTATGCATATCGTTGGAGAGCTTCAAATTCACAAATCAAGGGTGAACAGAAGTGTGGGAAGAAATGGAAAAATTCAACTTGTAGTTAGGCATTTCAACATCCCACACTGAGGAATTTGTAGAGCAAGCAGGTAGAAATCAGTTAGGAAAGAGGAGGCTTGCACAACCCTGCCAACCAACATGAGCTCATGGCTATTTATAGACCAGGCCACCCAGCAGCAGAAGACTGTACTGCTTTCCAGGGCACGCCAAACATTTACTGAGTTCGACTTCATTCTTGGCTGTAAAAAAAAAAAAGACACAGTTCTACGTATGTACAAGAACTTAAATCAAAGTACCTCTCTGATCAGAGTGGAAATAAATTAAAAGTCAATAATTAGTGGGTATTTGGAATACCACAAATATGTGAAAATTAAATGCATCTTTAAATAACACATGATTCAAGAAATAAATCCAAGGGAGACTGATTCCAAACAAAAAGTCTCCCTCTTGAAATCCGTGGGCTGCAGCTAAAGCAGCATACAGAGGTACATCCATAGCACTGAATACTTAGGAATACTGGATACTTAGGATAATTAGGAAAAAAAAGGTTTAATATCAATCATTTCAGCTTCAAGCATCTGAAATGAGGAACAAAAGAAGAGTCATATAACCTCAAAGTAAGAAAAGGAACCAAGGTAAGAATATAAATTAAAAAAACAGAAAAGCAATAGGAACAAAAATCCATTAAACAAAAAGTTTGTTCTTTGATAAAATCAACAGACTCAATGAGCCTCTGCCAGAAAGATCAAGAAGATACAAAGGAGCAATGTTGAGAAGAGAAACAGCTGGAGACTCCGCAGATATTTAAAACAAAGATGAAAAGATAAACAACTTTGTGCTGATAAAATGTAAACATAGACAATTTACTTGAAAGCCACAAACTGCCAAAGCCACTCACAAAGAAACATATCAAAAGGAGTAAGATTCTGACAGATGCAACAATATAGCTGGACCTTACAAACATTTTGCCAAGAGGCCAGAACGAATGAGTATGGCATGACCGAGCTTTTATGGGGTATCTAGACTAGGAAGGTTCAGGGAGAGGAAAAGCAGTTATCAGGACCCAGGAGGGAGGAGCACGGTTATTGGATGAGTATAGAGTTTTTGTCTGAAATACATTTTTATTAATTCTATAAAAAGGATAGTGGTGATGGTTACAGAACATGGCCACTGAACTGTACTATTAAAATGGTAAAATTCATCTCATGAAGTTTGTGGTACAATAAAAAGCCAAAAAAAAATAGACTTACAACTATTTAAGAAACTGGTTTTGTTAGTAAAAATCTTCCTCAAAAAAAACAAAAAACAAACAAACGGAAAAACAAATCCAAGCCTTAGATGACTACACTGACATACATTGAAGGGAGAGGTTAAGTCAAGCTCGTACAAACTCTGCCAGGAAGCTGAAGGAGAGGGAAGACTCCCTAACTCATCCTTAGAGACCATCCTTATCCTGCCACCAAAAGTGGATGAAGAATTACAAGAAAACAAAACTACAAGTATCTTGCATAAGTACAGATGCAAAAATAATGAATGAAACTTGGCAAGGTGAATCCAATGGTAAAAAAGATAATACACCAGTACCAAGTGAGGTCTTAACTCAGAATATTAAAAAATTCAAAGAATGTAATTCATTGTACTAGCAGTTTCAAAGTGAAAGAATCATATAACCATCTCAATATATGCAGAAAATACTGAACAAAATTCAGTGTCCACGTGCCACCCATGTGGGAGATCTGGAAGAAGTTCCTGGCTTCATCCTGGCCCAGTCCTGGCTGTTACGACCATTTGGGCAATGAATGAGCCAGAGGATGAGAGATCTAATACTCTATAGCTCTGCCTCCCAAATAAATAATTTTTTAAAAAAAATAATAAGGCTATTAAGTCATAAAAACACAAGAGGAAATTGAAGTGCATATTGTTAGGAGAGGGAAGGCAATCTGAAGGGCATATGACTCCAGCTGTAGTATTTTCTTGAAAAGTCAAAGCCTGGAGGCAGGAAAAAGATCAATGGTTGGAGAAAAATTAAGATGGTAGAATAGGGTAAGGTCACATTTAAACAGATAAAGAAACATTAGCCAGTGTGAAGCAGAGAGGATCCATTTCAGGAAATAAGAGAGGACAGAACAACAGCAGAGGGACACCTGGAGACTGACAGACACAGGAAAGCTGTGGACACAACGGTGTGGTGTTTCAGCGACTGATACCAGTGGCATTCAGCGAGTGGTGATCTGAATTAAACTGGCAGGTGGAACTCCACAAGCAACAAAGTGGGAAGGGAAAGGGATACTCAATGAGAGCTCAGGAGGTAAACCCAGACCAAACAACAACAACAACAACAACAACAACAACAAATCTGCTTGTTCTGCTGGTCTGCTTGACTTGACCAGGAGCAGAGACAGTAGCACACGGGGTGGTGCAGGAACAGGGAAGATTTTGCAGCCCAGTCTCCCTAGAGCTGAACCAGGTGCCATTTTGTTTAGGAAGGCAAAGGCTATGAGAAAGGACAGGACTCAGCATACACTGAGTTGGAAGTGAACTCATTTCTGACTCAGTGAACTGCAACAACATGTTATCCAACAGGTTCCACCCAAGACAGGTCTGGGTAGCCCTCAGACCTGACGGCCAGCAGATCCAGAACTCTAGTAGCAGCACATTAGGTGCCATTTCGTACTGTGTGGCAAAGAATTTAAGACTGAAGGGACAATAGTGAGCTGCACATGCGCTGAGCTTGGTGAAAACTCACTGAACTCATTGCATTGTACTGGTCCCACAGGGAAAAATAATACTGACTTGGCCATCATATGGGTCAAAATAGGTCCTTGTGGCCCCTAAACCTAATGGCCAACAGGTTCCCACAAGATCAGTATCACCAACAACCTAGCTATATAGGACACCTGGTGTCTCCCTAATCCTGGGACCTGCTGCAGCCGGAAGTGGGAGAAAGGTTGTACAGACAACAGTGCAGCCTCAGCATCGTATCACAGGAAGATTGGAGATTGGTGAGCCAGGAGCTGGAGCTACAGAGACATGGTGGAAATCTTACATAAGAACCCAGACCTGGAACTTGCTGGAGGGAGTGGCACAACTGACTGCAAGTGAAGAGCTGTGTACAACTGCAATAAGTAAAACTGAACTGTAGACCTGTGGGTGACACAGCTTAGAAATCTGCCCCAAAGAGAAGACTCTGCTAACCAGAAGTACAATGATCAAAAGCAAAAGAAGAGACAGTGACACAATGAATATTACTGACAACTCCCCTGCAAAGGAGCAAGTCTTTGTCAACCTCAGAGTTAACTGAGGAATACCCCAAAAAAATTGGTGATGCAGAATTCAAAACACCTGTTATAAAGCTTCTTCTCAACAAAGAGAAGCACATAAAGCAGGAGTTCAAAGAACTTAAGGAATATATCACACAGGAAATGAATCAAATGAAAGCTGATATACTAGAAATTATAAACAGTGGAACAAACAAAAAGCTGGAAGCAGAGATGGGTGAAGAAAAGAAAGGTATTCAAGAATTGAAAAACATTATTAAAAGGCCAAATATAAGTTTATGGGAGTCCCAGAAGGTGCAGAAAGAGAAGCTGAGTTTACAAACGCATGTAATCAAATAATAAGGGAAAATTTCCCTAATCTAGAGAAAGAATTGGAAAACAACATCCAGGAGGGACACAGAACTCTCAACAGGGTTAGCCAAAAGCAAGCTTCACCATGACACATGATCATCAAGCTCTCTTCAATCAAACATAAGGAAAAGATCCTTAAATGTGTATGTGAAAAAAATCAATTGACATATAGAGGAATGCCAATTAAACTCACAGGAGATCTCTCACAGGAGACTCTATAGGCCAGGAGAGAATGGAGTTACATATTCCAGATTCTAAAAGAAAAAAATTGTGGGCTCAGGATAACGTAACCAGCAAAGCTTTCCTTTACATTTGAAAATAAAATGAAATTCTTCCACAGTAAAGAGAAGTTAAAAGTATATGCCTGTTCCAAACTTGCCCTACAAAGGATACTTCAAGATGTTCTCTTGACAGAGAAGAGGAATAGCACCAGACAAAACCAAAGGCAAATGCGAAGAACATCCCAGTAAAATAACAGCGGAAGACTAACTCAATGAACAACGCATTGCTAAAACGATAGGACCAAATTGCCATCCATTCATACTAACCCTGAATGTAAATGGCTTAAACTCATCAACCAAATATCATAGATTAGTAGACTGAATTAAAAAAACAAAACCTATCTATTTGTTGCCTACAGGAGACATATCTCACCAACAAAGATCAATGGAAACTATGTCTCGTGGATTTTGATTTTTTTTTTTAGTTTCATCTCTTCAAAACTCTTTCTCATTAAATTCTTTGATCTATAGATCATTCAGTGGCATCATTTTCTTCATGAATGTTCTTGATTTTTTTTTTCATTTCTTCAGCGACACATTAGTCGCTGAAGAAATGAAATAAGCATGTTATTTAACTTCATGATGTTGTTAATGTTCTTTTTCTTCCTGTTGTTGATTTTGTATTGTGGCTTTTCATTTAAGGGGATGTATAGTAACTGTGTAACGGAGACTATCATATCTAGATGTGAGGATGCAATGCAGTATGCATCTCTACCTCCAGACAAAGATGGACTCCCAATGAAAGTGTTTACTCTATCTTGACAATAGGATGCTGGACTCTCTGCCATTGTCCATGCCCACAATGATGGACATATGACTGTGTATGAAGAACTATATCATAGTAATGATGCAGGGTAACCCAGTGAGGAGGGAAGGGTTTGGGGAGGAGGTAAGGTTTAGAACTGTATCATAAAATGGTAATAATAATAAAAAGAAGTAAAAGTGTAAAGAAATTAAAATTAGAACGAAAGATCAATGGTTGGGATAGATTAGAGGGAGGCAGGAAGGAAGTCTAGGCAAGCTAGGCTGTGTGGGCCATGAGACTGTTCTGTGTGACACTGCCGAAGCAGGTGCATGTTGCAAAGGCGTCCAAACCCGCGGCAGGCACAACACTGAGAGAAAACTCTAGCATCGTGTGTCCATGTAGGTTCCGGGACTGTGACAGATTCGGGTAAAGGACAGCAGAGTCTGTGGGCACCGACAGAAGGTGCCCGAGACAACAGTCTGCCCAGTTAGCTGTGAACCTATGGGCACCGAGAGGAGGTGCCAAGACAACGGTCTGCCCAGTTAGCTGTGGATCTAAATGTTCCTTTAACATAAACTCTGGTTCAGCACAAGAATTCAATTCTGCTTCTAAAAGTTTCTTTTATGATGTTGACTTTGTATCTCTATTACTATCTTTTACAAGAGAAAGAAAACAACGTGCCTTTTCTCTAAGATTAGGAGGAAGCTGGAGTATCTGCTTCCATGGCTCCCACTCAGCTTTGTCCTCGAGGTTCTGACCCGCTCTGTGAACCCGGGAAATACAGATTGAGGGGTGGGGGAAAAAAAAACGGAAAAGCTGCCTCCTGACCCAAACAGAAACTCCCTTATCTGATCATTTACACAGAAAACCCTTATAGGTTCTGCAAAACCTACTAAAATAAGAAGCAAGTACAGTGCGGTGGCAAGCTACAGCATCAGCATTCCAAAGAAAAGCCAATGTGTTTCTATATATTAGCAATGACTAATTAGAAACAGTTACACAAGCAATGTGATTTACATGAGTAACAAACATATCAAGTAATTAAGGGTAGATTGGCTGGAAGATGAGCTTCCCGTTGCAGAACCGCTGTGAGAAGCAGCAAAGAGGCCTGAGTGAACACGGAGGCCGTGCTCAGGCTCAGAGCTGTCACATCTTTAAGATTTATTTTTTATTATTTTTTCATTGGAAAGGCGGATATACAGAGAGGAGAGACAGAGAGGAAGATCTTCCGTCCGATGATTCACTCCCCAAGTGAGCGCAACGGGCCGATACTATGCCGATCCGAAGCCAGGAGCCTCTTCCGGGTCTCCCACGTGGGTGCAGGGTCCCAAAGCTTTGGGCCGTCCTCGACTGCTTTCCCAGGCCACAGGCAGGGAGCTGGAAGGGAAGCGGGGCTGCCGGGATTAGAACCGGCGCCCATATGGGATCCCGGGCGTGCAAGGCGAGGACCTAACCACTTGCGCCACCGCGCCAGGCCCTGTCACATCTTTAAGACAGACTTTCAGGCCCCGCCCTGAGGCTCAGCACTTTAGTCCTCACCTTGCACACGAGGCGGTCCCGAGTGGGCACCAGTTCCTGTCCCCGCTGCTCCACTTCCCATGCAGCTCCCTGCTTGTGGCCTGAGAAGACAGAGGAGGACTCCCCAAAGCACCCTGCACCCATGTGGGAGACCTGGAAGAAACTCCTGGTTTTTGGATTGGCTCAGCTCCAGCCATTGCAGCTACTTGGGGAGTGAACCAGTAAATGGAAGATCTGTCTCTCTTTATTTCCTTCTCTCTGTAGATCTCCCCTTCCAATAAAAATAAGTAAGACTAAGGAAGATCCTCTGTTCATTGACTCACTCCCCAAGTGGCCACAATGGTCAGAGTTAAGTGGATCCGAAGCCAGGAGCCTCTTTAGGTCTCCCACGTGGGTGCAGACTCCCAAGGCTTTGGGCCATGCTCAACTGCTTTTCCAGGCCATAGGCAGGGAGCTAAATGGGAAGCATGCCCATATGGGGTCCCGGCGGGTGCAAAGTGAGAACTTTAACTCCTAGGCTACTGTACTGGGCCCCAATAAATAAATAAATCTTTAAAAAGATAATGCTTTCCAAACTGACATATACATGTGATAGACTTATGATCAAAATCCCCAAATCCCAAGACAATGCTTCACAGCCATGGACAAACTATTTCTAAAATTTATGTGGAAAATGCACGGGATCTAGAAAAACCCAAACGTCTTGGGGAAAAAAGAAGAACACATTTGAAGAACATCCTCTACTCAATTACACAATTTATGATGGTGTTACAGTTAACGCACCATGCGGCTGTGGGACAGAGGTAGACGGAGGAAGGAGAGCCGCAGGTCCAGGCACTGATTCTCATACACGGGGCCGAAGCAGCTCATGGGGAGAAAGCTAACTGTTTCAACAACGCTGCAACCATTACACAGATACGCGTGACAAAATAATGACCCTGGGTTACTGTTTTATATTGGGTCACAGACAGTAGATGTAAAACCTAAATGAAGCAAATAAACAGAAAGCTTGATGAGCTGGGGCCGGGTGAGGGTCGCTCAGGTACGACTTCAGCAGCACACGCACAAGTGCTACGAGAGAAGAAGATCCCTTACACTACATTCATGTCAAAAATGTCTTTGAAAGTCGTTGAAAGTAAATAGGCAAGTCCCAGGCTTGGAGAACGCCTCTGCGAGTTCATATCTGATAAAGGTTTGCATCCGGAATATGTAAAGCATGCTTCAAGTGTGATAACGATCAGCCAATTCGTGTTGTTTTCCAAGGAGCAAAAGATTTAAATAATGCTTCACTGAAGGAAATCACAGATCGGAGCTATGTACAAAAAAAGCAATGCTGGTTATCAATAACCGTGTGGAAATGCAAATTAAAATCCACACTACATTCTGCAGTCAATATGTCGCACTGCAGACTTTCTAGAATGCTTACATTTTAAAAAATATTTTATTTATTTTTAAGGACAGAAGTACAGACACAGAGAAGAGAGAACCTTCCATCCGCTGGTTCACTTCCCAAACGGTTGAAACACCCCAGACTGGGCCAGGCTGAAGCCAGGAGCCTGCAAGTCCACCTGGGGCTCCCACATGGGTGGCAGGGGCCCAAGTACCCCGGGGCCCCGTCTTCTGCTGCTTTCCCAGGCACATTGGCAAGGAGCTACGTTGCAAGTGGAGCAGTCAGGACACAAACTGACCCTCATAAGAGACACCAGCATCGCTGACAGTGGCTTAACCCGCTGTTCCTAGAATGTTTGCATTTAAAAGCCGAACAATTCAAAACATTAGAGAGCAACTAAGAGTTTTGAAAACTTCTGGTATGCATGTGACGTGGTACAGTTCCTTGGAAAGCTGTTGAAAGGCATTTTCAGGGGGCCACGACCCCCAACATGTCTACCCTTCCCCTCCCCGCACTTATGGCTTTGTGTAATCCCCTCTCCTGGAGAAACTGTCTTCTAACCCAGAGAGCAGCGTGGAAGTGCAGCCACCGGCATGGCTTGGCTGCAGGGATGTGGCTTCTGGCTTGTTAACCGACTCTTCTGGCATACAGGAATCAAGTCGCTCTACTGCAGAGGCATGCCTGGCAGAGGTCTACCTTCAAGGGCAAGGAGGCACTGAGGCCTCGGAGCGCAGAGCAACGGCAGGAGTGAGCTGGGACTCACGCCCCTTCCTCAGGGCTGCCCAAGCCCTCCATCACTCAGCCAAACTGAGCCTGGATTCCTGACCTGTATTTATTCTGAGATCGAAAAGTATGTGTACCATGGCAGGCATTGTGGTGTAGCAAGCTAGGCTTTCTCCTGCAGCACTGGCAATCCATATGGGTACTGTTTTGAGTCCCAGTAGCTCCATTTCTGATCCAGCTCCATGCTATGTGCCTAGGAAAGCAGCAGAGGATGGCCCAAGTCTTTGGGCTCCTGCACTCATGTGGGGGACCCAGAAGAAGTCCCTGGCTCCTGACTTTGGATGAGATGAGTTCAAGCTGTTGCAACTATTTGGAGAGTGAATCAGTGGGTAGAAAATCTCTCCATCTCTCCTTTTCTCTCTATAACTCCGCCTTTCAAATAAACAAATTAATCTTTTTTTATAGTGTGTGTTTTTAACTGGTATATGTTGGAGTGTTTGGTTATCCAAGAGTAGGTAACCAATGCATGCCATTTCTTTAGCAGTTAAACACCTATATGTGATGCAATAATTTTACTGTTGGTATTTACCCAGAGAAACAAAAGCATATGTCCATGCATGGATGTTCAAGACAACTTTCTTTGTAACGAGCCGAAGGTCAATGAATAAGGAAATGGATGAACAAAACATGGTGTGTCTAAGGTGCTATGCAATGCGATGTAGACATCAGAAAGGATGGTCTGTATGTGGAACACGGGTGCAAACTTTCTAATTCCACTTCTGTGAAGTTCTACAAAATGCAGACTAACCTACAGTGACAGAAATCAGGAATTACAAACGATAAGTGGGACTCAGGGAGAGAAAAGGGCAAGAGATCACAGGAAGCATGAGAAAACTTCAGGTGGAGATGGATTTGTTTATTATGTTGGCTACAGGAATGGTTTCATGGACAGATACGTACTGAGAACCTACCACATTATATGCTTGTTTTTGCATAGATTTATTATTTATTTATTTGCTTATTGAAACAGTGACACACAGAGAGAAACAGAGACGACAGAGCGCTCATCCATCCGCTGATTTATTCCCCAAAATGCCAGAGCTGGGCCAGGCCAAAACCAGCGGCCAAGAACTCCACGCAGGTCTCCCATGTGTGTGGCAGGAGCCCAAACGCTTGGGTCTTGGCTTGTGGCCTCCCAAGCATGTTGACCAAAGAACTGGACTGGAAGAGAAAAGTAGTCAGAGCTAAAACTTCGGAAGTAGGCATTTCAAGCAGAAGATTAGCCAGCTAGGTTGCAATCGCTGCCCCCAAGCGAAGTATTTAAATATAGACAATCAGGAATGAACAATTCCCCAACAAGGCAGAAGCACAATATCCTTGTGAAAAGGAACAGTTAGAAAACAAAGATGATCTTGGAATCTAAAAAACACAAAAGCAAAAATGAACATCTAATAAAAACCTAGAAAGCTGGGGAAATCTTCAATCATGAGAACAACCACTACAACAAAGCTGAAAGGCAAGAAAACCAAGCTACACAGGAAACACAACCGCTTCAATCACAGGACTTTCAGAAATAAAGAAGAAGTAAAGCAAAGGGAATAATTCAGCCAAGAAATAACTCAGGAAAATTTGCAGGACACGAAGGACATGAATTTCCAGAGCAAGTGCCAAGCACAAGGACTGAACGTGAAGCTGAGAAGTCTCCCTTACCCCAGAGTCACCTGCTCAAGGTCCAGGCTAGCTTTGCAGCAGCCTTCTCACCGCCTTCTCTCACCGCAGGCTAAACGAGCCTAGCGCAAAGCCTTCCAAGTCTGTACTGAATATGATTTCCAGTGGAGAATTCTCCATTTTCAGCCCCACAATCACCATGCGAGATGACTCAACACCTTCGGACACGCAGTCCAGGTTCTCAATGCAAAGAAAATCAAACACATGGGAGACATAGAGACTCCTGTGAGCACAAAACCTGTGTAAGGAAACACAATACACCATCTGGGTACAGCCTCAAATCCCACTTCCATAGCCACCATAATATAAATCAGCATTTATTAATAAAAAAAATCATGATGTGTGTGAATATGTGTTTTGGGAGCGAGGAGGGAAGATTTCTGGTGCAAGCTTAGCCTCCACCATGGTGCCAGCATCTCATATAGGCACCAGTTTGTGTCCTGGTTGCTCTACTTCCAATTCAACTCCCTGCTTGTAGCCTGAGAAAGCAGTGGAAGATGGCTCATGTCCTTGGCCCTAGAAGATGCTGTTAGATCCTGGCTTCAGATTGACTCAGTTCTGACTGTTGTGGCCTTTTGAAGACTAAACAAGCAAGTAGGATCTCTCTCTCTCTCTCACCTTCTCTCTATAAAATAGAGAGCCTTTCAAATAAAAATAAAATAAATGTTTTGAAAAATGTGTGGGAAGAGGTAGGGTTGTGGTGCAATAGATTAAACCACTACCTGACAGCAGCTTCCCATTTGAGCACTGGTTCAAATCTGACTGTTCCACTTCTGATCCGGCTCCCTGATAATGCACTTGGGAAAACGGCTCAGGATGGCTGGAGCACTTGGCTGCCACCACCCACATGGGGGACCAGATGGATGTTCAGGATCCTGGCTTTAGTCTGGCACAGCTCAGACATTATTGTCATTTGGGCAGTGAAAAAGCACTTGGAAGATACTCTCTCTTTCTCTCTCTTCTCCTCTTCCCTCCACCCATATCACAACCCTGCCTTTCAGATAAATAAATCTTTAAAAGAGAGAGAGAGAATGTGTGTATGTAAAAGGAGTGGGAAAACTAAACCTTTATTACTTATTGCCTGAGGTAAATAGATGGAAAGCTTATTAATGAAATTGATTAAATAGGAACTCAAACATGTTTAGAAATAGGAACACAAATAGAAAAAAAAAAAAACCCAAACTGAAAACATCAAAAGTAGTAGCTTCTATAGAGTGAGAAGGAAGCCCTGGCCTTCATTATTTTACTTGTAGAGCTATAGACTTTTTAAAGCCGTGTAAATGTACAACTTTTAAAATCAAAAGTAAAAGAATAAAGACATGATGGAAGCCGGCTTCCCAGAATGGAGGTATGGAATCTTTGCATTACAAGCAGGCGGAAAAAGCAGACTCACACCTTGCTGCTTGCTCCTGATCTTCCCAAACATCAGACATAAAGAAGAGTTCCTAATAGCTTCCAGGAAAAAATAAATAAACAAAAGGGAAGAAAAAGTCCTTCTCAAAAAAGCAAAAATAATACAGTCCTCTGAGAATAGGGGAAAAAAGTTCTGGAAGACAGATCTTAAAGCTCAAAATGCAATACTCAGAGGACTGTTAAGTACATGAGCACAACAGGGTTTTTTCTCAGCTGCTCTGAGAATTCAGCTCCCGACTACTCTATGTGGCACCGCAGGATACAGCCAACAAAAAGCTTCTAGAGACAGTGTGATTAAGTGTCTGGCCAAGTTATGATTCTTTTATTAAAGTAAAAGTAAGGCAATTGAAAATCCCAAGAAAACAAAAGGCCATATTGGAGACCCATGTTACCTCTATATAGGTGGCATGAATTGAATAACTGACTCTTCGGGTAGTGAATAACAGTGGGCTTATTGATGAGACAAAGCTCTACCTTAATGATGGATTTGAAGGGGTTTTGGATTTTTTTTTTAGAATCAAGCTGGGGATGAAACATGACAGACATGTTTACAAGATAGTTTATGAAAATATCAACTCTGACCATGCAAAAGTTAAACTGTAGCTAAGAGAAACTGGTCTATTACTTGAGAATAAAAGAACAGGAAATGAGATTTGGGGATGAGACTGAAAGTCAGAAAAGATAAACAACCCTAAAGCTGAGATTAATATTGCAATTATGAAGCTATAGGAGAGCATGCCGCGTACGTCGGCTAATGCCTTGTGTATCACTGAAGACAGGTGTTTGCTGAGATGATGGAGCCATCACCATGCAGGAATGAACGGGCGTGAGTCCCAACCCCTCTCCCTGTTCCAGCCTCCTGCTAATGAGACCCTGGGAGGCAGCAGGTGACAGCTCCAGGAACTGAGTTTCTGCCACCTACTTGGGACTCCCAGGTGGAGCTCTCGGCTCCCGACTTCAATCCCGCCCAGCACATCTTCTGCAATAATTGAGGAATAAACCAGCACATGGGAGATCTCTCTCTTTCTCACACTCTTGCAAATAAATGGCATTTTTTAAAAAAGCAAGTCAACAGTGCAAACCTTCCACATTTACTCAACGGACAGTGCCTAGGCTGAATATCAGCACAGAGGTATGAGCTAGCTGTTTCGGTTTAGTGTAGCAACTGCCAGAAAAAAAATCTTTTTAATGTAAAATGGTTAACAGAGGTGGCTGTTGGGACACTGGTTGGGAAAAGGGAATGGATTGGGAGAATATGTCTTTTTGCTACCATGCATATCTGCAGATACTTTCTGAGGAGCTTCAAATGAACAGACGAAAATTCAGCTTCTGAAACCTGGACGTGCAGGAATGTGTAAACCATTAGGGCCTTGGTGTCTTCAGCATCTGGCCGCTGTTCTCAGGCTCCAGGGTGCTGGCCTGGCCGGGGGAGGGGGCAATAGGTGGCAGGAGCAGCCTCTTCCTCATTCATTCTTCCAGTGCCCAAATTAAGGAGAAATGAAGCATCATTTTGACAATAGTGTATGTGATTGATTGATTGATTGTGTGTGTATGTGCAAATGTCTGAGTTTGAATCACCGTTGCCAAACTGTGCTTGCAAAATGTTACTCAGAAGAAAAAAAGAAAGGTTAAGGATGGAGGCACCCACCAGTGGGGACTGAACATCCTGGGATGTTCTATCCTGGGATTCTCTTTTTAAAAAAAGACTTATTATTTATTTTATTGGAAAGGCAGATGTACAGAGAAGAGGACAGACAGAGAGGAAGATCTTCCATCCGATGATTCACTCCCCAAGAGGCGGCAATGGCCGGTGCTGCGCCAATTCAAAGCCAGGAACCAGGAGCCAGCAGCCGGGGCCAGGAACTTCTTTCCAGGTCTCCCATGCAAGTGCAGGGTCCCAAGGCTTTAGGCTGTCCTTGACTGCTTTCCCAGGCCACAAGCAGGGAGCTGGGTGGGAAATGGAGCTACCAGGATTAGAACCAGTGCCCTGGGATTCTATCTTGACTTCCGGCCACATTAAGATCCTTCCAGGGGACCCAGTGTCATTGGAGAGATTTGGGATCCCCCTCCTTTTTTTTCACCTTTCCTCAAGCAGCCAGGCCCCACTGCTGTGCTGACCACAGATGTCCTTTACCGTAGTGGGTGCAAAGTTCCTGCTGTGTGTCACTTTTCAGACACATTCCTCTCCTAGCAGATGTGACCCACACGGGACAGCCCAGCTCACAGACACAGGGTCCCACGGACTCTGACCCAGCAGGCACCAGGGCATTGACTGCTGGGTGATGTCACTGCTGACATACCTCTGCCACTCTGAGAGCCAAGCTGCACGGGGGCACCATGGGCCCTCGGGGTTCTGCCCCAGCAAGTGCTCTGACCTGCAGTTCAGGGCAGTGGCAGAGTCCTGGAAAGTGTGGGCAGATTTCACAGGTGGAGCATTTTCATGTGGCCAGGCATGCAGCCCGTCCTGGTCAGTGTTCTCCTGGGAGGATAAAACAGATTGATAGCTAGATATGATAGAAGGGTGATATAGATGACAGATGGATAGAGATGATATTAAACAAACGATAGATGATTCACAAAGATAGATACAGCTATAGGGAGATGTGCAAGGCGTTTTATTAGGGGCATTTGATCACATGAGAATCCCCCGGGTAAGCCTTCTGCCAGCCGGAGACCCTCTGACACTAGCATCCTGGCCCAAAGTCTGAGGTCTTGGAAACAGGGAAGCTCCTGGCATTGCTCTCAGTCGCAGGCCAGAAGGCTGAGAACCCTAGCGGTGCAGGTGAGTGGAAAAAGGTGGTACTGGTGTGAGTCCTGGGGTCCAAAAAGCCCAGAGTGGGTGGGGTCCCAGTGCCCACAGGCAGGAGAGGGAAGTGGGTCCCTGCTCCAGTGCTGCAACCTTGCCGTCCTCCCTGAGGCCTGGCCAGTTGGATGGCACTACCCACTCCGAGAGTGCATCTCTGTCCACCTGAGCCCCTGTTGGACACACCTGCTTTCCCAGACCCCTGGATGTCCCATAGTCTCACCCAGCAGCCCCACACTCTCCCCAGCAATCCCAGTCTCTCCTCCACATACTCCCCATCAAGCCTGGCTGCTGGACTCAGTCCAAGGGCCGCTGGTTATCTTTCTCACGGGCAGAGTCCATCCAGGCCTCACTCAGAAAGAGAAGCTGCAAGGGCTTCGCGTGACACCCATAGGGATGGGGAAAGAGCCGCAGGTTGCCTCCGCGCCCATGGTGCCCGTGCCTCCATCGCCATGACACCTGGGAGTAAGCCTCCCTCAGGGTCCAACCCATGACTGCGTGTGCCGGTGGGAGCTTCCTCTTGCCTGGAGCAGGCAGCAGGAACAGCATCGCACCAGATGCACTCAGCCGGAGAGCATTTGAATAATGGGCAGTTAGCAAGAGCTGGTGACATTTCCGTAGCTCTCTGCCCTTTAATGAGCTTGTTCGGGGGCAGCCTGCAACCTGCTTTTTCTGCCCTGATCCATCCTTTTTACCTTTGGGCAAAAATCATTCGTAACAGAACTCAGGGGCCTGGAGGTGGCAGGCGCAGCCCATTCTGGACCCCACAAAATGACCCCTGGCCAAAACTTGCAGCTAGCACAAAGTGACCAGATACGGGCACTGTGAATGATCAACTTCTAGATAATTAGAAAACAGTTCCCCCAAATACTCTGTCGTGGATACAATTTAACCCATGACAGAGCATTGATGTGATTCTATAGATCCTAAATAGGACCGGTTAATGTTGAACCACAGTTTACGGGTTATTGGATAAACCAACTTTCCAGGTCCTTCCCTCACCCTGTCCTCACCCCTTTTATCTCAACAATCTTTCAGACCTGGAGGACAGGGCTGGTGACATTTTTGTCCCTGGGATGGACTCCTCCTTGCAAAAGTCCTCCTGCCCGGGTTGGAGTGGCCTCACTGTCCACCTCCAACATTCCAAGTGTGTCTCACCCACAGGACAGTTGTTTCACTGCCCCCTGTTTGACACACACAATGCTGGGAAAGCTCACGGGCACCTTGTCGCTGAGGGCAGACCTAGTGACAGCCTGGGAACTCACGGTAGGCTATATACAGGTGTCTCACACTCCCTTGCACTGGAAAACCCCCAGAAAACATGTATGGGGGTTGTTGGAAAAGCTAAATAAACACCAAACGGAAAATTCAACTAGAACAAGTTAGAGAATACGTTAGGAGGAGGTGCCTCTGTCCTGCACCATTGTCCTTTTGTTTGGGGGTGTCTGGAGCTTAGCGGGGAGCAGGAGGCAGAGGAGGCAGTGAGGAGCGAGCTCAGTTGGCGGTGCTGATGTTGGGGGCTCTGGGTGGAGCTCTGGGTGGAGTCCTAGGACGAGCTCCTCTCCCCACCGCTCCTCCCTGGCCTGGAGCCCCATGAGATCTGGAGATGAGAGGGCAGCAGAGGGACTCTGCTCTGGGTCCCCAGCCCTGGCTGCAATGCCAGCTCACAAAGCTGTCCCAATGGGCACAGAGTAGGCACCACCCATGACGGACAGGACCTCCCACACGCTGCTTTCAGCCTTCTCTCTCTCTCTCTCTCTCTTTCTCTCTCTCTCTCTCTCTCCCTCCCTCCCTCCTTCCCTCAGTGTCTTTCCTTTTTGTCTGCTTGAGCTATACTGAACACAGTTTCAAGGGTTGGAGTTGCCTTGATTCTCGACTACAACAGATTCATGTTCTGTAGATTGCAATAGCACCGTAGCCTATCACTTTTTTTTTTGCCCTGTTGATCAGTAATGCGTTTTCCTGACCCAGGGCCAACTTGGGCCTTGGACACACCCCACCCAGAGCCGGATTTAACCAATAAAAGGAAGGATATCTAGCTCAGTATGAGTTTCAGACAAGTGACAAGTAAATAACATTTCAGCACAAGCACATCCCAAATATCGCGTGGGATATGGGGGCATGCTACACATTTGTCTCCTTGTTTAACTTGGACCTGGGCACCTAGTACTTGTCAGTGAACCCCACTGCTAAGCCCTCTGTCTCAACAGAAGACAATGAAGTCCATGCTTGTCTCCAGCAGACACGGGACCTGCTCCCGTGCCTCTGTGAGCTGCTGCTGTACTAGGAGCACAGACAGGGAGCACTGCGGGAACCATCCCTTGGAGTGGTGCTGAGAAGGTGGCGCTCACAGCAGGGGTGAATGGCACAGGATGCTTCTGCAAGGGAAGAAGGCAGGATCAGGGGCAGCTGGGAGTTGCATGGTTCTGTTTTTGTTGATTTGGAGAGTGGCAGAGAAGGCCCAGGGATTGCCCCGTGAGGTCAGCTGCTGCGGGGAGGAAGGCACTGCTCCTCTAACACCTGCGGTAGCTGCTCTCCAGGCCTGCCTGGACCCCCCTCTCAGCAGGGGGACCCCCCTCTTACCTCCCCCTGTGGGTTCGCCGCGGCGTGGGGAGCACAGCGGGTGAGGTGCAGGAAGCTCACCTCTTTGCTTTAGAACTCAGCTTTTCCTTGCCTGATGCAGGTAGCACCAACAGCAGTGCTTCCCTGAGGTCACAGAAGAGATACACCCCTAAGCAGGGGCTCTGGATGTGTGCAGGCGACAGAGCAACAGAGCGCACTGGGCAGTGGGGCAGGCAGCTCTCTCGACGTGCGCTCAGGGCTCTCAGCCTGCCCCTGCTGCAGGAAGAGCACGCTGTGACTGACAGGGGGATTTATCCCTGCCAGGGAGAGGACCGCTCCTAATTTACAGCCTGCTGAGCCAGCTCCCAGCACCAGGTTGGAACCTTCTTTTTGTAGCCAGTCATAAATTGTCTTATCACCAGGGCTGACATAATGTGCTCCTTTTTAAGTGCACCATAATTTTTATTTGTAAGAGAATATTCACAGTGGATGGCTGAGCCCGTGGCCACATGACCCTGTGGAGGAGGCTTCCTGACCTTTTGATCCAAGGAGCTGTTATTCAAGTCCCGAGTGCCTAGGGGTAGGCTCCAGGAACACACCAGACCCCCCAAAAGCAGAGCACAGAGTCATGTACCCCCTCCCCACTCTCAGATGGCTACACTCTGCCTCTGAGGGGGACGCAAAAGAGCTGGCACCTCTGCAACCTTTCCAACACCATCACCAGTTCCACTGGCACCCAAGGGTGTTCACTGTCCTGAGAAGAGAGGTCTGGGGAGTGTGGCATGTATGGTCAAGGCTGTTTAGGGTCTGGAGTTTGACAGGTGGACCCCTCCACGCACTGCATCTTTCCTACCTCTAGAGGGTGGCAGTGAGGCCAGCTGGTCCCCAGGGAGCCACCTGGTGCCCCAGGATGGAGTCCAGCCCTGCATCAGGACAAGGCAGGTGGTGACGGAGGCCCAGCCATCTCTCGGGGTCCGCAGCCCGCTGCTCCCCCTGTGGCTGGGGCTGAGGGAGAGTGCTGTCTTCTCTCTGCTGCCCTCCAGGACCCTCCTCAGCCCTCCACGTGCCACCTTGGTCTCCTGCCTTCACAGCCACCCAGCTGCCCTAACTCTTTACCTGAGCCCTGGCAAGTCCAGTGGTGAGACCTTGGCCAGGCCCTGTCTCCCTCTGGGCCTGACATGACAATCGGGACACAGGTGACATGCCTCTCCTTTCTTCCTTGCCTCTTGCCTCCTCTTGGTTGGGAATCTCCAGGAATAAGCTGAGGCTCTGGATGCTGAGGCAAGGCTGCTTCCCATGGGGAATAGACACTTCCAGAAACATCTATTCATACAGACAGCAGTCAGACCTCACAAACGCTTAAAAAAAATATTTACTAATTTATTTGAAAGGGAGAGAGAATCTTTGATCTTCTGGTTTACTCCCCCAAATGACCAAAATTAGGTTTAAAGCTGAAGTCAGGAGCCAGGAATCCACTTTGGTCTCTTGCATGGTGGCAAGGAACCCAACCCCTGGGCCACCTTGTGCTGCCTGCTCTGGAGTGTTAGCCAGGAGCTGGATTGCAAGTGGAGCAGCCGGGATTCAGACCAGCACTGTGATATAGGACGCTGGTGTTGCAAATGGTGGCCTAACTTGTTAAGCCCCAGCACCACCCCATTGCCCAGGTTCTGCCATGCAATACTAGCTCTTCCATAATGCTGTGGACGTGCCTGGCACAAGTGCAGTGCTTTATCTATACCAATTCTCTGAGGTCAGCACGACCACAGCATCAGTTAGCCACATAGCTAGGAAGTAGCAGCTCTGAATTGAACCTCTGGCTCAGAGGCCAACGGGTGCCAATCCAAATCCCAGCTGCTCTACTTTCAATCCAGATCCCTGCCGATGCACCTGGGAAAGCAGCAGAGGATGGCCCATGTGCTTGGGCTCCTGCACCCACGTGGGAGCAGGCATTGTCCTGAGAAGCCGAGGGTGAAAAGCTCCTAGCCTGCCATCCAGGGAGCCCACCTGTGACTGGTGACGGTCATGCATGAGAGGGTGCATGTGGTTTGGTTTTGCTGGCTTCTAACTTCAGGTCATTTGCACAGGAGGGAGGGAGAGAGATGCTCAGAATGGAGAAAGAATAAGAATACAGCCTTGGTCCCAATGCTGACGTAGGGAGCCAGACACAGCGTCACTGGCGCCTGAGATGGCGTTTGGTCACCAAGTGCCCAGCCTTTAAGAAATGACAGTTCTGGAAGGTGGGAATAGGGGGTGGCTGCTGGGGCTCCCCAAAGGGGAGTGGCATTACAGGCACAGGAAACCCTGGGGCTGAAAGGGTGGAGCCAGCTGAGGCCTTGGCAGGTGGCACGCCTGGGGGGCCGAGGGGAGAGGCTTGTCAGCCACGCATCATGGCTGGGCAGGAGAGTCTGGCATGGACAGGAAGTATTGCCAGAGTGCCTCTGGCTGAAGATTCGGGGAGTTAGACTATAAATAGTGAGGTGTATATAAAAAGCTGCAGGAGGATTTGGGGAAACTTTGAATGTACCTCGCAGATCCAAGAGAGATAAGAAACCACTTGAGTTTTTCAGAGCTGGGATTGTAGCTGGGCATGGGCCCACCCTTCTACTCGCCTCGCCACTCCCCGGCTCTCGCCAGCACCAACAATGCAGGGAGTCCCATCTTGAGGGGTTTCCTGCTGACCTCTCTCAGGGGGCACAGTGAGGGCAGACCTCATCCATCGTGAGGGAAATGGAGGCACAGTCGGTGAGGAGGGTGGGCTCCCCATTCACCTGAAGCCTGCCCAAGACTATCAGTTGGGCAAGAAATAAGGCTGGGATCAGCAGCAGAGCCCTGCGTGGCGTGGGTAGGAGCCCACCTGTTCCCCAACTTGCTGCTGGGAGCCCTGGGGTGCCTTGCCTTCACCCGTCTCTGCCCTTGGCTTTTCTTACTGCATGAAAATGTTGTCACCACTCCTGGGACCCCCTAGACGCCAGCTCAGGAAGGCTGAAGGCCACTCTAGCCACAGGGCTGGAAGCTCCTGACCTTCATGGGTCCCCAGAGGCTGCTGGCAGCTCCTGCACACCCACAGACATAAGTTTTTACCTTTTTAAGGAAATGATTGCGGAGTGAGAACACAGAGTGGGTGACATTTGGGATTCCAGCTGGCCATCGCATTCTTTTTTTTTTATGATTTATTGACGCATTTATTTGAAAGGCAGAGTTATCAAAAGAAGCACACATACACTCTCCCATCTGCTGGTTCATTCTCCGATGGCCACAAGGGCCAAGGCCGGGTCCAGCTGAAGCCACGAGCCAGGAGCTTCCCATGCATGTTGCAGCAGTCTAAAACACTTGGACCATCCTCCGCTGCTTTCCCATACTGTATTAGCAGGAAGCTGGTTTGGAAGTTGAGCCCCTGGAATTTGAATTGGTGCCCATAGGGGATGCCAGTATCGCATATAGTGGCTTAACTTGAAATGCCACACTAGCCCTTAGCCATCACATTTCTAGAACAAATTTAGGCTTCCACTGGATTTTTCTAAACCTCTTGGAATCCCTGTTCAGCCCTGTCAGTAGCATGCCAATTCACTCATTGTTCTCCCTGCCTGCCCTCTGCTTCCTCTGCAGCTTTTATGCCACACCAGGCCTTTGGCCTCAGGGCCCTTGAATATGCCAGTCCCAGAGAGAGGGCAGCAAGGTGGCCCTGGAAAACACTGCAGTGAACAACCAGCTCAGAGGGTAAATCTCTAGGGACCTGCAGTGTGGGCCCCCAGGAGTGTCACCATGCAGGAGTGGTACCGGGAAAGGCTAGGGAGGAGACAGTGAGAGCCAAGGTGCCCAGGCCTGCACGGCCAGTCCACCTGGGAGAGCCCGCGGCTCTAGGGAGGGGCAGGAAGAGCAGGAAAGACAGCGCTGCTGCTATGGGGCCTGGATGGGGCCGAGTCTGAACTCCACCCTCTCAGCTGGGAAACTCACTGCTGGGCCAGGGCAGTTCCTGGGAGTGCCTGGCAGCTGAAGACGGCAGAGGAGGTAGTGGCTGAAGCCCTGGGGTGTTCCAGGAGGGACAGAGAGACGTCAGGACACAGCCAGGTCATGGGGCTACAGGTGTTCCTGCGAATCGCCACGAGGGATTGGCAGGGGTTGGTGCTGCCTGGAGATGCAAGGAAATGGGAGGGAGCCCCAGTGAGGGTGGGAACTGGGGGAGGCCTCCTATGGACAGAGCAAGGCTGCAAACACAGGTCTGAGAGCCTCTAGCTGGGGCACAGGAGTGTCCCACCTTGGCCAACCTGGCCTCTGGCTTGCCTCACCTGTCCCCTCTCACTCCTCTACGACAGCAAGCTTCCTCCTCCCTGGGTCTTTTGCCCCCCGTGGGCCCACCACAGGGTGCTCAGCGTGAACACCTCCACCCAGGAGAGGCAGAGATGGTCGTGCTGTGCCTCCATACTTCAGCACTCAGACCCTCCTCCCATGGGCACATCGGGGAGTAGGGAGCTATTTCCTGTTTATAAAAGGCACTGCCTCTGGGAAGCCCTGGTCATCCTGCTCGATGTTCGTCCAGCATCTGGCAGATCCCACTGAGTATGTGGGCATCCGTGAGTACGCGTGTGTACCATGCATGTGTGTGCCCTGTGCACACCCGTGCACACCTTTGCACTGAGCATATGTGGGTAGACGTGCACACTGCATGCCTGACACATACAGGTGTGCACGTGCATGTTGTGGGAAACCCGCGGGCTCCTTCTCTGCCTGAATCTGGGGACCCGGAGAATTTTGGGTCAAGGAACTAGCGTCTTTCACACGCACCTTTGTGCTGGCCACGGATGTCCTGCAAGGACAGGCCAGGGAAGCTGGCGAGGAGGCTGTTGAGCCACAGTGGGGACAGCGGAGGTGGCACAGAGTTGGGGTGGGCTCAGCGCACCGTGGCTGGATTCCCAAGGCAGACCCTCTGGATGTGCTAGCAGCCTGGGCTCAGGCATGTGGGGCCTTGGCCTGCATAACAGCAGGATGGACTTGGCTCCAGTTGAGCTGGGGGAAGGCAGGCACAAGAGGGGGACCTTCAACGGGGGTTGGGGAGGTCAAGGTTCATGAAGGATGCACTTTATTTATTTATTTTCCTTTTTAAATTTTATTATTATTATTTTTAAATTTCATTTCATTTTATGACACAATTTCATAGTCTCTGGGATTTCCCCAACGTCTCCCCACACCCTCTCCCATGATGGGTTCCTCAACCTTGTTGCAGTTCAAATCCAGTCATGATTCCTTCATTGCAAGCATGTGCAATGCATAGAGTCCAGCATCTTATTGTCCAGATAAATTCAGCAGTTTCTTGGGAAGACCATCTCTGGTCTGAAAGCAGAGTTAGCAGAATAGCATCCCGTCCAGTGAAAAGCCACAACATCAACAACAATTTACAACGTTATGGAGTTAACTGACATGGTATTGAGTGACCAATATGTTAGAAAATGCAAGTTCTTAACCACATCCTGTGACTACTTCATTGACATTTCAATTTTTGTTTATACACATCCAGCTGCTATATACCTTAAAATGGCTATAGGGTACTATTCAGCTGTCTCGTGTCTATTTCTATGTTTACATTTAGCAGTTTGTAGTGTTGAAGCATTATCTTTACTGAACTTGAGACATTTTAGACTTAGTCCGAACCGGCTTATAACTCTAACAAGGCATGTGTCAACAAATGAGGCACAGAACAGTTTTTTTTGGGGGGGGGTGTGCAAAGAAATCTTTAATACCCCAGTGAGGAGTACCTAATCTTTGTGTCCTACCTAGTAAGGTACATGTGAGTTCAAGCTGACCGTTTCCTGTCTGGTTCTAAGCTTTCCTTATTGGTCTCTATCTAATCTAATTTTTTTCAGGGGGAGGCTCCAGAGCGACCCTGATGATCATTGCAAGAGAGGGTGGGGATCCAAAGTTGGAACTAAGTGAGGACCAGGGGAAATGGGGACTTCCTCTCCCAAGTCCCAAAGGAAGTTTACTGTTCTTCTGTTTCACAGGTCTGCTCAGGGCTCCCGGCTGTTGTTCTGATGACATTAGATCCTGTGAGGAAGGATCTGGGCTTCTTCCATCCTATGTGGGAGATCCGAAAGGGAGTGGATGACCTCAGAGTTCTTGGCTTACAAGGGCAGTCCAATTCCCCGTGGTCAAAGGATGCACTTTAGATGCCCCAGGGAAACAGGTATTGTCTGTCTAGGTCCAAGTCAGCAGTATGCATGGCAGCCACCGGGAGGTGGGAGAGTTACAAGGATGCTAAGGCCATTGGGGAGAACACAGAAGCCCGGAACTGGCTATGCAGGGCTCTCCAAGGCTGAGAAGGAAGCAGGAATGGAACCTGAGGTAGGAGAACCAGGAGGTGGGCACGAGGGCTCAGTGCCATTAGAATGGGACCTTTGGGTTCAGTGCCTTCTGGGGCAGTGGCTATTTGGCCCAAGTGGATGAGTGACACTGAGCCACGGGTGGTCGCAACACCCTTGTTCTGCCCTTGAGAGAAGTGTAACAGGCAGCAGTCATACGTAGTGTGGAGGTCTCCATGGAGGAAGCAGCAATGTGGATGACACCCTGAGCAGGGGCAAGGCGAGGCTCTGCCCGGGATGCAGGACCAGGGCATGGGGCAGGTGCAACCCCCGCCCCAGAGGCTGGGTTCTCAGGGGATCGGGGATCAGGGGATCAGGGGATCAGGGCAGGGACAGTCTTGTTGTGGGTGGCTCTGGGTCCGAGAAAACAAGTCTAGCTGCTGTAGGCAGGTCTGTGTCACTGCTTCGAGTGCTGAACCTGTGCCTTCTGCCCTGCATTCTGGCCTCTCTTGTTGTACCCCTTCGTCCATTGCTCCCCTTCTTCCATCCCATCCTCCCTTTCTTCTTTTGCTCCTCTCAATAAACACTAATTTGCAGTCTGTGGTAGGCCTGGCACAAGTGGTAGGAGGGTGGTACAAAGTTAGAGTCGGGAAGGTGGCAGTGGTGCTAACAGAATCCTTGCCAGGGGCAGCAAGGTGCATGCCATACAAAGTTTCCACCCCACTGCCACGTACATAGTTGACAAGGATTCTTTGGCAGTGGGGCTGGGTCTGTGCCCTGGTTCTGGCCAGTGGGGTCCAGAGGAAATCAGTGAGGGACTTGTGGGGTCCCCTCCCTAAGGAGAGCGACATTGCAGACCCAGGAAGGCCGTGTCTTAAGGGCCCCCAGACTCCCATGTGGGACCATCAGCTAGGACTATGGCAGGAGAGCCAGAATGACCCCTGCACCCACCTTTCACCCATTCCCCTTCCTGGAATCATGAACTGTGTTTCCTAGTCATACCCCTTTCAGTTGGGCATCCTAACTACTTCAGCAAAGAGGAAATAAACATGCAGACCCGAGCTTCCTGGAAGCCAAAGCAAAAAGATGTTTTGCTTTTAAATTCTCTATTTGACACTAAATTTCCAAGTGGGGACCCATGAAAAAGAATACTGAGATATTACAGGATGCTCAATGTTTCTCATTTAGCAAGAGAAGCAGTTTGTACAGGCCCTTTCTTTCTTTTTAGGATTTTATTATCCTTATTTGAAAGGCAAAGTTATACAGAGAGAAAGACAGATCTTCCATCCATTAGTCATTCCACAAAAGGCTGTAATAGTCAGAACTGGGCTCATCTGAAGCCAGGAGCCAGGAGCTTCTTCCGGTCTCCCACGTGGACGTAGGTGCCCAAGAACTTGGGCCATCTTCTGCTGCTTTCCCAGTGCATTAGCAGAGAGCTGGATCAGAAGAGGAGCACCCAGGACTAGTGCCCATATGGGATGCCAGCCCCTGCATAAGTCTGCCCTTCCTTCCTTCTTTCTTTATGGATTTATCTATTTTTATTTGAAATCAGACTTTTGCAGAGAAGGAGAGACAGAGAGGTCTTCTATTCATTTGTTCACTCCCCCAAATGGATGCAAAGTGGCCGCTAAACTATCTATTCTCCAGAATCACAGATCACACACCCACACACACACACGTATGTACCAGCGAGCCCACAGATAGAGCATGCAGCCCCTTCTGCTTCTCCACGCTGCGGAGCACTCAATCAGCTCTAGGAGGTACCTGCTCGGGGTGCCATGCAGTCTTCTGCCGTCCAGTTGCTTTCTGCTGTGGTCCTGGGCTCCAGGCTGATCAGAGGGACTTTGCTGTCAAACAGCCACGGCTCTCTGCTTGGGGAAAGAAGTGAATATAAACATCACCTTCACATGGAAACATTTTCTGCAACTTCTGACACATAGCCAGATCTGGGCAAGTGGCAGCAGGACCCCTTCCCAGAGCTGTGTGAACCCCTAGGGACATCCCAAAAGAATTATAAATCCCAGTACCACCTGCTACCCTGGTGATGGACTTAATCCTGTTACTGCTTAAATCAGGAGAGCCACTGGAGGAGATATGGTTTGGGATATTTTGAGGAGCCGGTCTACTCACACACGGTGGGGAAGGGGGCAGGGGCACTTCCGTGACCAACGCCAAGATGAGCCTCAAAAGATGAGACTTGTTAACATAATAAACCCAGATCCCTCCAAACAAAAATGCAGATGGGTCCTGGACTCCTCTCAGTTCAGTAGGCCGATTCTCCTAGTCTACCAAATGATTATGAAAAACCCCTTATCTCTGCTTGTCAAAGCCACCGCTGTCACGGGGTGATGCCTCCCCCTGAAAGGGACGTACAAGTCCAGGCTTCACTCCAAGCGTGCGCAGCACACAGCATCGAGAGGCAGGCCTCATGCGCAGCCATGAACATGCGTGTCATGAAAAACTAAGGCACTGCAAGAAATTGCTCTTCTCATTTCGTCATCTACACTTTCCGAAGAAGCACAACCCAGGAAACACAGGAGCCTGAGAGACAGCCTGGCCAACAGGGACCAGAGGAGCGGCAGGAATCCCCTAACGTGTCACTGCGAAGTGATCTTGGGTCTCTCGTCTGACTCCTGAGCCAGTCCGGGTCTTTCTTCTGGCAGTCAGCTGACTGGGCGGTCAGGGTGACGTCCAGCAGACTGGAAGAAGGTTCTGGATGCTTGAGCACAACAGGTGTGGCGTGTTTCCTACCTGTTGAGTTAGAGCTGCATGACTCCCAGGTGGAGCAGGGGTCGGCAGGCATCCAGGCAGGTGCAGTGCCTGCAGCAGGGGCGAGCCTGGAGTGGCTGACCAGGGGAGGACTTCATTTGGCCCTGGAGAGTGGCTAGTGGGAAAAGAAGCTGCATCCACGCAGCAAAGAGAAGGCTGCTGGGGCACAGATCCCAGGTCCCTGCGGGAACCTCAAGATGCAGGTGGCCTGTCTGGCTTGGGTCTTGCACATACCTCCCACTCTCCCACCTCCATTAGGGGTGACTCACCTTGGCAGAAAAGATGAATCATGTGAGTTACAAAACCCAAGGAGGGAGGCTGGAAAGCACTTGGGGAACCCGTCTCTGTGGGTCCTGTCCTCCCCCAACCCCCTGCTAGGTCCCTCACCTCCACCTGCCAAGCTGCATGAGCCACAGTGAATTCTTTCTTTACAAACTCAATTTATTGTGAGACAAGGTGGCAGGTAGGGGATGGAGGAAAGAGATCTGTCTTTGGGATCACCAAATGCCCACACTGGGTTGGGCCAGACCATACCCAGGATACCAGACATCTAACCAAGTCTCTCACATGGGCCAGGAATGTAACTTGCTGAGCCATGACCCGCTGCCTCCCCAGGGAGCTGGAAGCAGGAAGTGGAAGCAGAGCTGGGGGGCTAGAACCCACACATGAACAGAGGGAACTACAAACCACAACTTAACTGCTGGGCCAAGGGTCTCCCCTGCCCCACCTCATCCCCCTTCCATAAGCGCCAGGCACAAGTGGCCTCCTGGAGACAGTCTCCCTCCCATGGAAGGCTTCCCATTATTATCCAGGCTGAAGGCTCACCCACTGCTCCAGGTTTGCAGGGAGCGATAACTTTGGGAAGGACAAGCAGAGGGCATGATGGTCTTGAGCTTGCCACCTCTCCTGGCTGGATGGCTGGCACGCATCTCCATGGTTCTCTGGGGATAATACCGCTAAGTAGCGACCAGACACCAGGCTGCTGCAGCCAGCAGTGGTGACACTCACTGAAGCAGCGGAGGTCCTCCCCACACCAGCTCAGCTCTGGCACGGGGGAGAGGATGCTCTTCAGGGTACGCAGGATCCAGCTAACACACCTAGCACGTGGCAGGCCCTGGCTGCATCAAAACAAACATTCCCTGGCAGCCGACTCTAACCGCAGGAGCTGACCTCATCCTGAGCCGGCCTGAGGGGTAGGGGCCTCTGGTACCCCCATTTTACGGCTGGCGTGCCTGGGATCAACAAGACCAATCACTTGCCAAGGGCCCTGGGATGCTAAGGGGAGGGTCGGAAACTCCCTTCACTCGGGCCGCCTACCAGGTGCCTCTGTCCCTTCCATCAGGCCGGCTCTGGGGGACCAGGGCTTTCTGGAAGCCTTTCCCAGGGGACCCTGTGCGGGCGATGTGAGCAAAGCCACATGGCCTGGGAGTCCCAACTGGTGAGGACAGCTTCCCAGGTGCCTCACCTGTGGAGGACGCCTTCTTACGGCATCTCCTCAGGAGAACGGGGTAGGTAGGAGGCGATAGGGGACTTACCTGAGATGCTCCGGGACCGAAGCTGCCCCTTGGTGCCGTTCCGGGCCTGAGGACCCCATAAGTCTGCGGAGGAGCTGCCCCGGCGGAGACCGTTCGGGCCTCTCCTGCGGCGCGGTCGGCGCAGCCGGCACCGGGCACAGGAGCGCGGGCCCGGGGGCGCCGCGGGCCGCGCAGGCGGGAACGCGCCGCGGCCGCCGCCTCCTCCCTCGCTCCCGCCCGCGGCGGCGGCGGCGCTTCCCGGCGCGGAGCGGCTTTAAAAGGCGGCTCCCCACCCCCCGGCGCACTCGCCGCTCGGGCGCCGCGCGAGCCGCCGCTGCCATGCCTCCGCGCGCGCCGCCTGCGCCCGGGCCCCGACCGCCTCCCCGGGCCACCGCCGCAGCTGCCGCCAACGCCGCGGGCGCGGGGGACGCCGGCGGGCGCGGACTCCGGCCGCCGGCGCCGCGTCCCTGGCGCTGGCTGCTGCTGCTGGCGCTGCCTGCCGCCTGCTCCGCGCTGCCGCCGCCGCGACCCGTCTACACCAACCACTGGGCAGTGCAAGTGCTGGGCGGCCCGGCCGCGGCGGACCGCGTGGCCGCGGCGCACGGCTACCTCAACTTGGGCCAGGTGAGTGCGGCCGGCCCCGCGCGCCGCAAACTTTCCCGGCGCCGGCGGGCACGCGCAGGGGGCGCCGCGATCGCCCGCCGGGACCGCGGCCGCGCCTGGGCAGGCGTCCGGGATGGCTAGGCTCGCGCGATCTCGGGGTTCCCCCCCGCGAGCAGTTGCTGGGGAGCGCGGGCGCGGGACTCGGGCGGGGCGACCTCTCAGGCCTGGAGTACGGGCCGCAGCTTGCGGGCTGTGCAACCGGGCCGGGCGCTCGGAAGTGTGGCCGTGGACGCTGGGTTCCGGCGCGCACACACACCTGCCGGGCCGTGCTGCGGTGGGGAGCGTCTCCGGCGCCGCGCTCTGCCTACAGCGCTGTCCGGATGGGGCGCACTCTCGGGTCCGTGCGCCAGCTTCACCTCGACGGGCGGCCGCTGGCCTGGGTGACGTGCGCGTGGCCCGGACTCGGGGACATCCGTGCTCCCTCCCTTGGCGGCGCTCGGGCAGGCTCCCAGGGACAGCACGGGACCCGGCAGCAGCCCTCTCGGTGAGGTTAGGGACACAGTGTTCACAACCCTTCGGGCATCTGGGAGGATTGCTTCATTTTGGAGGCTTTTCTGAGTTCAGCGGCAACCTCCTGCCTCTGAACTGTGAGGTCTTGGGTAAGTCACTTGCTGGACTTACTCGGCTGTAGGGATGTGACTGTGCCTACTGTGTGCCTTGCAGAGTTGCGTGGCCGCTGCCGGACGTGATCATCCCTGGAGAGCCAGGACTGTACTCCCACCCATCAGCCTAGCCCCAAAGCTGCCAGTGAGCCAGGGACCAGCTGTGGGCACTCAGGAACGCCACAGCAGGTGTTTATCCTGCTGCAGCTCCCCTGCGGGACGAGTCCCCTTGCGTGGCCACTGGAGAAGGGGTTCCGCAGGCTGAAGCGTGTTCCCTGCCCCGGGGGCTGGGGTGGTACTAAGTGCTGTTCACATCTACACGCCAGGCCCTGGGCACTGGGTGAAGTGGCAGGAAGCGCCGCCTCGAGACTCACACCCAGTGCCAGACCGCGTTCAATTCAGTTGTAGCCTCTTAGAGTGTGCACTGGCGCCAGGGGTATTTCTGCAGCAACAGAGTGCGGTGGGGACAGGCTCACGTGTGCCGTGCGGCCCTTGGAAGGGGTGTGTGTGTGTGTGGCGCGGGGCGCAGGGCGCGTGGTGATGAGTCTGGTTTCTGACATACACTCCCGGAGTTGATCTAAAGGAGTGTAATCCCGAGTTCCATGTGTATGTGAAATATCGCAAGTTGAATGTGTACACACACAGGTTCGTAGGCGCTGGAGTCTTTTCAGGCGCTGTGATCTAAGCTTCTGCCTCTGGGTGGCTCCTCGTGTCTCTCTCTCGTACCTGAATCTCCCCCAGCTGGTGGTGCAGTGAGGAGGCTGCTCCTGTTGGCGGAGGCCACCCCTCCTCTTGCCACACGCATCTCCCCCTCCCCCAGGTGGCCCAGCAATTTGTCTTCTGCCCAAAGTCACTCTTGGAGTGCATGGGAAATTACAAAGGGCCGGGTTTCTGGCTCCTGTAATTAAGTGAGCAGAAAGGAGCTAAAGTTGGGCTGTGGGTGCCTGGACATGGCAGGGGAGAGGCCAAGAAGGACAGTACCCCTCCCACAGGGCCCACCCCAGTCCTGGGCCCTGGGAAGTGAGAATGCCCAGCTTTTGTTTGTGCTGACCCTTTGAAGCCACTGCTAGGCTCACTGAGCAGTGTGTTTCTGTCTGTGTGCCTGGATTTGTCTGGGTGAGGGGTGGGCACAGAGAAGGTTCCTCCCTGCCTGTGCTCCTCCCTCCTCCGTGGGCCATCCCTGCCCACTTTCATGGAGGACCGAGTTGGGGTGGGGGAAGGGGACAGGCGGGGTCTGGAAGGTGTGTGACCCTCCAGGGTGACTCAGAGCGCTGTGCCAACACCACTTTCTCCTTGCAGCTGATGTGGACAGGCCCGGAAGCTCTCCCCACTCACTAGGAACTCTTTAAATCCCCGAGCACCTCCATGCAGCCAGGGGCATCTGTGACTCAGGAGTGAGATGCTGGCTGGAGGGGAGGCTGAGGGCTCAGCGCTCTGCCTGGGTCTCCTGCCATCTGCCTTGACCTGCATGGCTTCGCCTCTGGAATTCTCGCTGCTTTCTAGTGACTGGCTTGGATTGGTTTACTTTCTTGTACAATGGACAAACTGATGCAGCTTATTTAGTGTGGTCCGGAGGTGACTGAGGTTGGTGGTGATGGAACGCTGGGTTCCTTTTGGAGACTGAGAAAGGCTCTGAGAAAAAAAAATTATCGATCCTCGGACACAAGTAGAATTGCCCCTTTTTGCCCCTCTAGTCCTTATTCCAGATAAGGCTTTTACAAAAGGGATCAAGATTTGGGGCATCAGATGTCGTTATTACCGGATGACGTAAGTACGCAGATGATCTGAGAGTAGCCAGAGATTAAAGATTAGAACTCAGAAGAAAAATAAATAAATAGGTTGCTTGATCTCCCATAGCTGTCTGCACAGCAGTCATAGCTAAGGAAATAAGAGAAACTATAACTCATCCTTGTGTAAAAGCTATACGATACTTTGGAATAAATCTAAAATGTTGAAATGTGTTTTGAGGAAATTATGAAGAATTTAAGAAGTCTGAATGCAGAGAGATATATTAAGTTTATGTATGGAGGGGGCGGTAGTTGTTACCTAATCTGTTAATTCAGTGGCATCTAGTTACCAGATGTTACATGCACTATGCGATCGCACAGATCATCCTAGAATTCATCAGGCGAAGCACAGTGGAGAGGAGGGGTAGGGGTGTGGCACAGGAGTCAGGACAGCACCTGTGAAATCCCGGCTCTGCTTCCATTCGGCACACCCATAGGAGACCAGGATGGAATTCCAGGCTCCTGGCTTTGGCTTGGCCCTGCCCCCAGGGCATGTGGGGAATAAGCTAGGGAATGGGGGCTGTTTACCTCTCAAGGAAATACTGAAATAATTCTGAAGGGAGATGTGATCTGAGCAGTTTGGCATTGGTCCTGTGATGGTCTGGTCCTCGGGACACTTGACACAGCCCCAAGCCTGAGCAGGAGCGTGTGCGTGGAATCATTGCAGATGGATGGGGAAGGAAAGGCCGTTTTGTGCTACTGCGGGAAATGAACTGTTCACAATAAATTCCACACAGCATTGCGGATCCATAGCAGGAGACCTTTATGACATTAAAAAAAGGGGAGTACACAGCGTGTGAAGATAATGTATAAATGAAGGTGACATAGCAAGTCGTAGCAGCCAGCATTGTGACGCAGCCCTTTGAGCCGCTGCCCGTGATGCTGGTATGCCATTTGAGTGCCAGTTCAAGTCCTGGCTGTTCCACTTCTGATCTAACTCTGCTAATGTGCCTGGGAAAGCAGTAAAAGATGGCTCAAGTGCTTGGGCCCCTGTATCCCTTTGGGAGGCCGAGCACCTGGTGTCAGTCTGGCCCGACTCCAGCTGTTGATCATTGGAGAGTGAACCAGTGGATGAGATCTCTTTCTTCCTCTCTTCCTGTAACTCTTCCTTTCAAATGCATGAGTAAACAAATCTGTTTTGAAAAGCAAGTAGTACATTGGAGAAAGGATTTATAACATTGTAGATTACTATATATCATTAAGAAAAAGATACATGCCAGATAGAAAATGGGGATGTATACCCATGGTATTTAATGAAGAGGAAGCTCTGGGGTCTGGGCAGTCCCTGCTCAGTGGGTGCATGTGCTAGCCACCTCCAGCGAGGCGAGAGGAACAGGCTGGGGGAGGAGCTTCGTGCCTGGTGTGCGGTGTTCTCATTCATAACGCACACCCCCAAGAGGAAGGAACAAATGTTGCATGGCATATGGAATTAAAAGATGAGCTCATTTTGGTGCAAGAAATTTGGAATCCATACACATAGCGGTCTTCAAAAGGGTCACGAAGAGCAGACACCTTGGAAGAACTGTGCTTAGATTTGGTAAGTTTTCTTTGCACCCAAAGCAGATTGTTTGATTCCCTGTCCTATGAGCTGTGCAAGCCTTGCTGTGTCTGTGCGCTGAGAGCTGTCATCTGTAGCTGGTGACTGTGTGTCGGGTACTTCTGGCCACTTGGGGTGACTTAAACTGTGTGGATGGTCTCCCACATGGGTGCAGGGGCCCAAAGCTTGGGCCATCTTTCACTGCTTTTCCTAGGCCTTTCGTGGGGCACTGGGTTGGAAGTGGAGCAGCCAGGACTTACTGTGCTCCCCAAGGGGGATGTCGGTGTCACAGGCAGAAGGTTAACCTGCAGTGGCCCCAACACCATTTCCTTAAGAGGCTTGAAGAGCCACAGGTGTTGCCTGAAGGGATTCCAGAACAAAACAGCTATATATGTAGGGTACATGGAACATGCATTGTGCATTTTTTAAATTTGTGTCAGAGTGTATTGCTCTGGATACGTATACATACACAGAAGCATATATATACACACATGTATATATTTGCATACACATGCATATATTTACATACACAAACATTCACCAAATGTAGGAAAGGGGATGTATGTTTTGTTTTTGTTTTTAAAGATTTATTTATTTTTATTACAAAGTCAGATATACAGCGAGGAGGAGAGACAGAGAGGAAGATATTCCGTCTGTTGATTCACTCCCCAAGTGAGTTCAATGGCTGGTGCTTGGCCTATCTGAAGCCGGGAACCAGGAACCTCTTCCGGGTCTCCCACATGGGTGCAGTGTCCCAAAGCCTTGGGCTGTCCTCAACTGCTTTCCCAGGCCACAAGCAGGGAGCTGGATGGGAAGTGGAGCTGCCGGGATTAGAACTGGCGCCCATTAGGGATGCCGGGCACATTCAAGTTGAGGACTTTAGCCGCTAGGCCACGCCGCCAGGCCCGGGATGCATGTTTTGCACACACAGCAGCACTGTGGTCCTTGGGGGGTCCTGGACCACCTGAAGTGCATCTCTTGCTGCACAGGGCCTTTGGGTCCGTCCCTGCACTGGACTTCCAAGCTGGGCCAGTGCACTTGTTGGTGTTTGGCTGCAGGTCACACAGCTCTTTAGACAGAGCCAGCCCCATGGCTCCCACTCACTGCCCTTCCCGTCCGCCTGGCCCATCTCCATGGCAGAGGGGGCCTTCCCTGCAACCTGTGTTTGTTGTCTTTGACACTGAGGACCAAGAACAGCAATGAGCTGCTCTGCGCACATGTGCTCCCTGCAGCCCTGAGGTGCTCCCTACACACACCAGCTCCCTGTAGCCCCAAGGTGCTCCATGTACATCCTTGCAGCCCTGAGGTGCTACCCCCAGACACCAGTTTAAGGCAGCTCTGAGGTGCTTCCTCCTCACACTGCTCCCTGCAGCCCCGAGGTGCTCTGTGCTCACACCATCTCCCTGCAGCCCCGAGGTGCTCTGTACTCACACCAGCTCCCTGCAGCCCCGAGGTGCTCTGTGCTCACACCATCTCCCTGCAGCCCCGAGGTGCTCTGTACTCACACCAGCTCCCTGCAGCCCCGAGGTGCTCTGTGCTCACACCAGCTCCCTGCAGCCCCGAGGTGCTCTGTGCTCACACCATCTCCCTGCAGCCCCGAGGTGCTCTGTACTCACACCATCTCCCTGCAGCCCCGATGTGCTCTGTACTCACACCAGCTCCCTGCAGCCCCGAGGTGCTCTGTGCTCACACCAGCTCCCTGCAGCCCCGATGTGCTCTGTACTCACACCAGCTCCCTGCAGCCCCGAAGTGCTCTGTACTCACACCAGCTCCCTGCAGCCCCGATGTGCTCTGTACTCACACCAGCTCCCTGCAGCCCCGATGTGCTCTGTGCTCACACCAGCTCCCTGCAGCCCCGAAGTGCTCTGTACTCACACCAGCTCCCTGCAGCCCCGAGGTGCTCTGTGCTCACACCATCTCCCTGCAGCCCCGAGGTGCTCTGTGCTCACACCATCTCCCTGCAGCCCCGATGTGCTCTGTACTCACACCAGCTCCCTGCAGCCCCGAGGTGCTCTGTGCTCACACCAGCTCCCTGCCCTGAGGTGCTCTGTGCTCACTCCTGCTCCCTGCCGTTTGGCGTCTGTGCATGCTGGGAATGATGTTTATCTTAAGGGTGGCACTCGACGCCATGCCTCCCGTTGCATTTTTACTTTGCCTGGGGTATTGAGCTAATTTGTTGCTTCTGAGTCTGAACATAAAAAGGTGGGCAGGCTGCCAGGGCCCTAAAAGATCTGAGAGCCTTAAATGATGTTGAACTTGCCTTAAATAGTATTACTTAAAATAGCTGCAGAGTGGGCTGTCCTTGGCTCAGCTTCTCAGGTGGGTCTGTGGAATTCATTTGTGAGCCCAGGAGGGTTCCTGGGCAGCTGACAGCCTGCCCCTGCAGCACATGGCAAGCTGATGGCTCTGCCAGGTTAACATCCTGGGCCACAGCATCAGAGGCTTGAAGAGCCCAGAACAGCAAACCCCACATCCTCGTGTCAGGTGTTGGTTCCTGGCCTAAGGCTGTCTTGCTCTTGTGCTCTGAGCCGGGAGTGAGACCTGGGGGTACAGAAAGCTCTTGGACTTGTGGACTTGTTGCATTCAGCCTCCCGTTTGGCGCATCTGCTGAGTTGCAGGTTTCAGTGAACAGCGTTTTAGCTGAGTGGAAAGTGGAGCCCAAACTAGCCCTAGGCATATGTAGTTGGGAAAATGCCACAGAGCAACATCCCGGGGCACACCCAGGAGCAGGCCTGAGCCGGCTAGTTTCTTTAATTCACAAGTCAGTTGGGGCAAATTGGGAACTGGGAGCTGTGGCTGGGGTAGGGGAGCCTGCAGACCGTCCAAGTCACTTTCCACCATTCACTGTGGGTGGTGTCAGAACCGACACTGAGCCTCGGAGGAGAGTGCTGTGTCTCTGGGACTTGCAGCCTCTGCATGGCTTGCCCCTCACATTCTCCCGGCACCTTGCACACACACAGTGCCCAAGATGCCTGTCTCCTTTCCGGATCCCTGTGTGCCTCCTGGCTCCTGTGACCGCATCTTGGCCAGGTCCCCCATCTCCCCACATAAGGGCTCTTTCTTGCTTGTGGTCTCTCACACTAGCTCTGCCCTGAGGGGCTGCCAGGTCCACTTAATGGGGCTGAGGCCACAGGTCCAGTTACGTCCTGAGAGCCCAGGGCCTGAGCCTACATTCTCCAATTCTTCTCCATTGGCCATCACGGGGCAGGTGTAGTTCTCAGACAAGGTTGAGCCTGTCCGCGCTGCTGAGATGAGCAGGTGATTGGTGGTGAGCCCGTGTGACCCTTCCAAGCTGCTGTCCTACGCTCTTCCCCCAGATGCACACACATGCATGCACACCAGATAGCACTGGAGACATTCGTACTCCTCAGCAGTGTAGAGATTTCGTCTCTCTTCTCCAAGGAAGGAAACAATCCCCCAATGTCCTCCAGCCCTCCCAGCCGCTTGAACCACCCCTGATCAATGGGGCTAATCATTGAAAATATATATATTTTAGGAGCAAGCACTGTGGCATGGTGGGTAAGCTGCCACCTGTGATACATTCCATACAGGTGCCAGTTTAAGGTTGGCATCTTGGTACACAGGAGTGCTACTTCCAGTCCAGGCTGTCCTACTTCTGACTCGGCTCCCTGCCATAGAAGAAGATTCAAGTGCTTAGGCTCCTTCATCCATGTAGGAGATCTAGAAGAACTTCTGGTCACCTGGCTTTGGGCTGGCTCAGCTTCAGCAGTGGTAGCCATTTAGAGAGTGAACCAGCAGGTGGAAGACTTCTCTCTGTCTCTCCCTATGTCTGTAACTCTTTCAAATAAATGAAGTAAATCTTTTCCATATAAATGATTAGTTACTTAATTAAAAGCCAGAGTTGCATAGAAAGAGGGACAGCTAGGGGGAGATTTTCCGTATGTTGTTTGGGTTCTTGGATGAGTCAGTCCTGAGATGGCTTGCCCGAGGTCAGTTCCGACTGACCAGGCAGTCTGCAGCTGAGAGTCATGCGTTTGTTACCTTAGCTTAGCCAGAGCTTCCGGGAGGGAAGCAACAGGATGAAGTTCTACATGTACATTTGGTTCCCTGGCTTTTCCTCCATAATCCTTCGCCCTCTGGAGCTCCTGTGTGGGCTGGTCCCTGTGTGGGTGACCCATGGGTCCTGCCACACCATGTCCTGAACCTTCTGCTCTTGGGCATTGGGGGAGGTCTGGAGACCCCCAAGGGCCAGCCCCAGCACCCTCATCTTCCTCCAACCCCAGGCTGGTCTGTGAGGACAAGGATGAATGGCTGTCAGCTGTCAGGAGCCTCATGTTCCGTGGGATGGGATTGGCAGCCTTGGGTTCCCATGGTAACCAGCCCATCAATGCCCTCAGTGTCGAGGCAGTGGCACTGTGGAGAGGAAGAAATGGTCTCATTGTCTACGCCTGAGTTTCTTGGGCACAAACAAACTGCGTTCCCCAGGGGCCTATAGCCTGGCGCGCTATGCCGCTCTGCTTGGCCATGCACAACCCACCTGCTGGCCTGAGCCAGGAGGGGAAGTGGCCATCTGTGCCAGTCTGCTACCCTTCCTGGGCCTCTGGAGTTTGCCCCTGATCTGCATAGGCGTGATGGGTTCCTCGTCTTCTAAGTGGAAAGAAATGGCCCACATGGACCCGCATTCCAGAGCTCCAAACATTGGCCACACTGTTGTCCCCAGGGTGGGGACTGAGGGTGGCATGGGGTTTCTGGTGTGGACTCCTGGACTCCCCCTGCAGGCAAGTCCAGCAGGAACCACCTTGTCCCATGTGCTGGCTATTACCAGACTCCTCTCACAGGACAATCTGGGAAGACAGAAGACAGGGTTGGGGAGTAGACGGCCAGGGGCTGCCCTATCGTCCCCTAAGGATCCTCTGTCTGCAGGCCAGGCCTGGTGGGAGAAGGCTGTGTGTGTGTGTGTGTGTGCTTGTGTGTGTGTTTGTAGTCGAGGAATTGCACGCCCACACCTGTTCTGCCTCTCCTTCCGACCTCTGTTCCCTGGGCTGCAAGCCAGGCCCTTACTCTTGGCCCTGTAGCTCCCAGCTACACATCCCATGCAGCCTGTGTCCAGCTCCCCCTGTTGCCTCACCTGTGGCCACAGCCCTGGCTATGCCTGCTCACTTACCTCCTTTCATGCTGGCCTTGTTATTCTCTCTGTCCGCCCTCATGGGCTGTCCTCTGTGCAGCTAACCCATTGGTGGTAAAGAGCATGGAACCCACACATACTGCTGGTGTCAGTAGAGGCTGGTGCACTGTAGTGTGCTTCATCTGGTCTGCCTGGAGCCCTCTGCCTTGCTGCTGACCCCCATGGACGGGCTTGGCTGTGGCACACAGACATGTCTGACTCTCCTGTTGGCCATGGTCAAGCACGGTCAGCGTCTTTGCCTTGCTGCTGTGTGGTTCCCCAGGCCCAGCCCAGTCCTGATGTGTGCAAGGTTGAGTGAGGGCGAAACGTCCAAGTTACTTCTCTTTGTGGTTTTGTGATGCCTTTGGTGATCCCCAGGGCATCAGCATGAGAGAATGCTGATTTTGTTTTAGCCACTTCTGCGTGCGGGATACTTTTATTTGTGATACTTTTCTCCTTAAAATATTTATTTATTTATTTGAAAGATAGCTTTATAATAGAGAGTGAAGAAGAGGCAGAGAGAGGGGAGAGAGGGGAGAGAGATCTTCCTCCATCCACTAGTTCATTCCCCAATGGTTACAAAGGCCAGAGTTGGGTTGGACCAAAGCCAGGAGCGAGGAGCCTCTTCTGGGTCTTCCACGTGGATGCAGGGTCTCAAGGACTTGAGCCATCCTGCACTACTTTCCCAGGCCGTTAACGGGGAACTGGGTGGGAAGTAGAGCTTCCAAGTGTTGAACCAGTGCCTATATGGGATACCTGCACTGTAGGCAACAGCTTAATTTGCTGCACTGCAGTGCTGGCTCACCTCCCACAACCCCAAAGTGTGACTTGTTGAGGACTCTCCCTTTGTGCAGAAAGCAAGCCAGTATCCTTGAGATGGTATCTGAGAGTCCCAAGGGCGGGAAGCCCCCCTGTGGACCCTCCCCTAGCTTACCTGAGTGAGCTTGTGAGCTTCCCACCCCAGGGAGAAAGTGGAACCCACAGAGTTGAGCATCAGAACTGGAAGTGGAGCCCCGGGAGAGGAGAGAACAGGCTTGCACAGAGGGTGGCCCGGCTAGTGATGATGCTGTTGGCATTGCCTGATTTTTCTCAGCTCATACAGAAACATTGAGTATACAGAGAATTTAGGACACAGAGAAGAATAGAGGGGAAAAAATGTCCCTAACCCCACCACCCAATCATCCCTCAACATTTTGGACTGTGTTCTTTTGGTGTGTTGGGTGTGTGTGTGTACAAGGACACACACACGCTGTCTGCAAATTGGATTGTACAGCTTTACAGTTGGTCCCTCCCAAGTCGACAGCTAATGATGGTGTAATTTTTAATGGCTGCTGAGTATGCCCTTGCGTGGCTGCTTCATAAATCACTTGATCTCTCCCTGACATGTAGGTCACAGGATTCCTTGTGACTCCCTGGGGAGGCGGAGGTGTCGCTGCTGGTCTGGACCGTCAAGATTGTACAGGGAGGTGACTCTGCTGCTGCCCTGGCACGCCCTGTGCCCCTGCGAGGCACCTGACCCACTTTTCTCGGCCTGGCAGACGTTTATGGCCTGGTAACATGTGTGCCATTTAATCTGTAAGGCTTTCTTGAGCGGTTTTATTTTTTTAAGGTGACATGTCTCTCCTACCAATACTCCTCCAGCATAAAGAATTCAGGCAGATATATAAGGAAGAAAAAGAAAAACCAACAAAACAAACCCTATCTCCTTCTTCCCCTTCTTGTTCCTTTTCCATGCTGGTGCTTAAAGATCTACTTCATTCTTTTTAAACAGCTTTAAATAGTTTTATAGCCTTTTTATGGATGCGGCATTTTGTTACACAGCTTATGAATGTTCCTTTGATTTGTCTGCAGTTTGTTTCCTATTACAAAGTGTTGCAGTGTTCACCCTCAGTGGTGCCTCTCCCTGCACATGTATTGGAATTTCTTTAAGATGCATAATGGCTAATACCAACAAGTGTAAGTGTGGACCTCAGGTACCTCCATGGCCCTTGCAATGTGCCAGGCAATTTCCCCAGTGCTTGCCCTGTATCAATTCATTTCATCTTCTTAGAAGCCCTAGGTGGCAAGTGCTGTTATTATAAGGAGACTAAAGCAGACAGGGACTAAGTAACTCATCCATGGGCACGTGGCTTGTCCAGGCTGCAGCCAGTGTTTGAACTGAGTTGGTCGGTCTCCAGGTGTTGGGGAACTCCACGTTGGAGTGCAAAGACACGTGGGCCATGATGTCGGGCAGTGAGTGCTGCTCTCCAGGCAGGTGCTGTCAGACCATGCCTCTCTGTCACTGAGTCAGGGGAGGCTCCCAGTGCTGGGGGGAGCTGATGGATTGCCAGGTCTTGTAGGTGAGAAGGAGATCTGGTGGTGGTTTGATTTGCTTTTATTCTGATTACCATCAAAACGAAATATCTCCTTGTGTATTTATCAGTACCTTTCACTCTTTGAATTGCTTATTTCTGTTGTGTGCGTGTTTTCTCCAGTTGGGTTGTTTGTCCTTTATCTGGGTGATTTTTAGGTGCTTGTCTCCATTGTGGGTGTTAATCCCTTGCTTGGAATTATGTTACAGAAATTCTTGCCATCTGTCTCTGTGCTTTGAACTCAACTCAGGGTTTGCCTGCTGGTTGTTTCTTTCTTTTTTTTTTTTTTTTAAGTAAAATCTGTGGTGCTATTTGTTTGCCAGGCTTTGGACTTGTCACTTTGTGTCACCCAGAGAGGAATAAGACTAGGTGCTCCCTGAAACCGAGGGAGAACTTAAGTGGACAGGAAGCATGGAGTTGATTTGCAGCTGGGAATAGGTGGGGAGGCTTTGAGACTTGAGGGCACCCTGTGTAGCTGGAGGCAGGGATGGAAAAGGAGTTGGGTCTGGGCAGATGGGCTCTCAGTGAGTCTCACTTAGTTTTCTTCCAGAGGAGATGAGGACTCAACAGGAAGAGGTGTGAGCTACCATGGACCACCAGTGGCAGTAGCTGGCCTACCTTGGGCTGCAAGGAGAAGGGATCAAAAGATGCTAGCAGAGTACCACGGAAGGATGCAATTTCTTTCTGGTACCTTCCATCTGCTCACGGGTGTAGCTGGGGACTAGGACTTCTTGGGGATGGGGCACAGAGTAGGAGTTGCTAGGAAAGGGCGAGTCAGCTCAGTGAGGTAAGGATGGGGTGGGAGCGTCCCCAGGGATGCAAAGGCCTCAGCAAGGGTAATGTTAGCGGTAGGGGCCCTCATTGGCTGGTGCTGTTATACAGCAAATATTTATTGAAAGCCAAGGTGAAGCCTGGCACACATATGGTACAGAGCACTGAGCTATAAAGATGTGCTGGGAGGCAGGCCATGAGCCCCAGGAATGCCAGCCCAGCTGCCCATTTTAGCTTTCGATGTGTCTTCTCCAGGGCACAGAGAAGCCTGCGGTTTCATGTCTATGCGGTGCCACGTGCCTGGGACCATGCCTCCTTGTCCCAGCTGGAGTTTATTTAGGTGTGTGTGTCTGGGCACAGTTCTGAACACAGAAAAATAAGTCCATTTTTGGCCACGAGTGCAGTCAACCGACATAGATCTCAGCCCTCTGCTGTGTTTTGTTTTGTGTTGTTTTTCCCTAAAACTTATGCAAACAAAGTCCCAATGTGTGTTCCTGAAAGCGTAATGTCTATTAAAAAGAAAGAAAGAAAACTATTTCTCTCCAGCTGTCAATATAACCCTTTATGATTGAGTTTGAATGGTCTGCATGTACACAGTGCGTGCCCGTCTCTGCTTTTCATGTTGGTTCTGTCAGCCCCAGTACCAAGTGTACGTGGACCAACTTGGCCAGTCCTGGGCTCCCATGGCCTTCCATCCTAGCATAAGGCATAGAAGCCCAAGTTGGGCAGTTCCCGCAGAGCGTCGTGTCCTGGTGTCAGATGAACTTGTCAGCACAGCCTGGTGGGTGAGGTGTCTCAAGCAGCTGGGTTTTCTGCCGTGCTCTGTTATCTGATCACGGTGGCAAGCTGGCCCCGTATGGGCTCATGTGGCTGGTTGAGAGGCGGGATCAAAATAGAGGAATCTGTGTGTGGCCTGGCAGGTGCCTTCCACGCTGAGTGCATTTCTCTGCCTCTGTGTCAGGAGCTCCGTGGCTGCAGAAACCCAGACTCCAACTGGTTTCTACTTTCCAGCACAGGGCTCCCTTCCTGAAGCAGGGCGCTCCCAGCACTTTGTACTTGGTCCGTGCCTGCGGCTGTGCCAGGTGGCCCCCAGCCTCCTCCTGCGTATCCCCCAAACACTGACCTCCTATGTGAGTGTGTGTGGGGAGGCATCTGTCCATGGCCAGGTGCTGCCTTTGACGGGTCTTTTTGCCCCTCCTCTCTGCCCGCCCGAGGCCGAGGACAATTGTGGGTGCGCCTGCCCCTGTGCCTCTCTGTGCAGTGGCTGTGTTTGGTTTGGACCGTGTCGTCAGTCTGGGTGGATGAGATCCCACGGCTGTAGGCCGGGCAGTGTTTCTGGCGCGCGTAGTGCTGAGAGAACACGCATCTTTTCACACCTACTCAGTCCATCTGCATGGAGGTGTTCCAGGGCTGGGGGCGGGGGAAGGTTATCACGGAGCTCAGTCTGACCTGTGCATCTTGAGCATTAGCCTTTCAACAGCAGATGACAGTCTGCCTGCCATGACCTGGCCTTCCCCATGCCAGCAGGAGCCGGGCTGGGGCCTCCCCACCTGGCTGTGGGGCTTTGACGAGGGAATCAAGCCAGAGCATGAACCAGGCTGCTTGTCGCCTGCTGAGCTCTGATCAACCTGGGCTGTGCCTCTCTGCGACTTTTTGTTCGTCCTTCCTCTCTCTCTCTCTGTTTCTTTTTCCTGGAAGATAGAGAGTCTGTTGGGCCATTGAAGTTGTTGATCGCATTGTAAGTTTCTGAGGTCTCTGTCCAGGTGAAGGGCTAGACAAATACGATAGCCACGATGCCCGTGTGGATGTCCTAGAGATGTGATGCCCAGTGAGAGAAGCCTCATGCAGGAGCTAATGGATCCCTGTTATGGACAAAGCCAATTGTGCTGAGTAAAGAACCCACCTGTATGTATGGGAGAAGACTTGAGGGGTGACAGATGGGGGACTTTCTGGGGTAGCGCTGCCATCTGAATCCTGGTAGGGGCTTGGGCCATGCAAGTGCACATATTTAACCGAAGCCCAATAAATGTATAATTCACATTTGCCCAGTTTGTTTTATGTAGATTTGACCTCATAAGAAAGAAGCCTGTCTGTCTATATAACTGTGACAATGAAATATTTAGAGGGAGTGTGTACTGGTTGGTGTGTCGTTCATGTCAGAAAGCACCAAACCCAAGGTGAATTGACAGGTGAGCAGGAGGGAGAAAGGAGGGAAGAAATGCGGTGAGGAGATTTCCCAGGAGTCACCCCCGATGTTCTCCCCGCTCTGCTAAGCGTGTCACAGTTTGCATCGCGAGGCATTGGGAAGCAAAGGTATCGGGGTTCGTGGCGGGGCTGGAATGCATATTTGGGGGAATCTTGTGTCATCTTGGCAGATGCCTCCTTCAGTTGTGCTTTGAGATGAGGATTCCATTCCTTAGGGGTTTAGTAGGGCAAATGATGTCATTGAAGAAGTGTTCATTGAATCTAGATGAGGCGATGTGTGCCCTGGTGAGGTGTGTTCTGGGGTCACATGAGTATCCCAGCCTCAGGGGGCAGTCTTCCAGGAGAAGGTACAGACTCCCCAGAGTGTGTGTGGGGTGTCTGCGCAGGCCTCCTGCACATGATTTCCTTGGTCTTACTCTGTGGTATTTTCCTGGTTTCAGGGTCTGAGTTGGTATGGATTTGCTATAGAATTTGCAGCATCTCTGGAGTGGTGTGATGGGAGGGAGGTTCCTGCAGCCGTTCTTACAGTGGCCACCTTGGACAGACATGGATGGGGTCCCCTGTTTTGGACCAGCCAAGAAGCCACGGGAGTCACATCCACCCCCATCGTTGGAGAAAGGGCTTCATGTGCCGGGGGCTGCTGGTCCATTTTGGGCATGCCTGAGAAGTGGGGTTAGGGAGGGGGAGAGAGAAGAATGGAGGCAGTATTCTAAGAAGCCGCTTTTATTTATAGATTCTCCTAATTCTATTAAAATGAGTGCTGGAGGGATGTGAAGCTTGGAACGCACAACGCATCACAGAAATGCACGGATGTTTAGCTGTAAGAAGGGACAGTGGTAAGACGAGAAGAGGGTTTGCATTCCAGGAGGGAGATGTGGCATTTTGCAGAAAGCGCGTCATCTGAGAGCGCCCAGTGCAGGGAACTTGCATTAAAAAATAAGGGCCTAGTTCAGAGTAAACAGGGGGGTAGAGTATTTCATAATGAAAAGGAGTGAGTGTGAAGCTGACTCCAGGGGGAAAACAAATGCAGAGCTTACACTAATTACATGATAGAGACAAATAAATGGCATTGTTGGAAAAGCAAATAAAACCAATTAAACACTTAATGTGCTTTGAGAGATGCTGACAAAATGAATTGCATTAAATATGATAAAATATGTAAATAACCATAATCTGCCTCCTCAGCTGTTTCCAGGTTGGTTCTAGCAGCCAGCCCGGTGCTGGTGCTTCATGTTGTGCATGGCAAGGAGCAATGTCTAACTCCTGGGATAGCCTGGTGATGGGACAGAACACACAATGTGTAGCCACTTAAAAGCTGGAATCCAGTGAGCACCTTAAAAAAGGAGTCACTAGAGAGGGAGAGAGACAGAAAGATCTTCCATCTGCTGGTCCACTCTGCAGGTGACTGCAATGGCCAGAGCTAGGCTAGACCTGGGCCAGGAGCTGTGAGCTTCTTGTGGGTCTCCCACTTGGGTTCAGGGGGCCAAGGATTTGAGCCGTCTTTTGCTACTTTCCCAGGCACATTAGCAGGAAGCTGGATCAGAAGTAGAGCAGCCAGGACTCGAGTTGGTCCCCATTTGGGATGCTGGCATTACAGACAGAAGCTTAGCTTGCTATGTCAAGGCTCTGGCCCCACAATGAACAGTTTTAAAAGAGAGTTGATGAGTGAGTGGGGATTTCCTAAAGTGAGTGCTATAGAAAGAGGTAGAACTTGCTCCTCAGATGAGATCCTGGGAGGGAAGGCATGGAAGAGCTGTGTCCCTTTTGCCGGAGTGACTTGGGCTCCCGGGATTGGCTTTTCTGCTAGAACCTTGTAAATATTCACATGGCTGCAGTCAGCTAGCGCCACCAGACCCCCTTCTCCCATTCCAGAGAGACTGGATGGTTCGCCTTGGCATGGGACTGATGCAGCACGGGTCATGTCCTGAGTAGCACTAGTTTCATGGTGTTATCATGTTGTAGATGCAGGAGACAACCCAGCCAGGAGTAGCTTGGGAAAAGTGGAATTAATGTTTTCTTTGGTCCATTGGTGCCAGGCTGGTAGTATGCCCAGTAGGGTCTTCTGTCCATCTGCCTCTCTGCCCAGGGAGGTCTCATTGCCTCACAGCAGCCTTGTGCCCCCAGTGCTATATCTGGTCTCCTGCCCGGGTGCCAGGCAGCAGGTAGGGCCAGGGACCAAAGAGGTGAAGGCCTTTCCTTTTTTCACCCAGGCATCATTCCCTGGAATTTGTCATGTATGCTTCCAGGGTAGAACTGTATCCCATGGCTGTGCTAGCTGCAAAAGAGTCTAGAAAATGAAAATGTTAGGTTCTGCAGCCAGGAATAATCTGGAAAAAAGGAAGAGAGTGTGGCAGGGAGAGCCTGGAGCTACTCCTGGGGAAAAACCACCTGTTAATGTGGGTCAGATTCAACAGCCCACTGGGTGACAAACTGCTCCTGGGCAAGGAACTTCCCCAAGGAACAGTGTCATTTGTCCCTACAGTCAGCCCATAAGGTCCTTTCCTCCCTCTCCCTGCAGGAAGCAGGTGAGGGCGGGACCTCAGGTGACTCATCTTCAGAAATGACAGCAGAGCAGAGGCTGCACACGCTCTCCCTTGCTTATCTTTGATACAGATAAGGCATTTCCTGTGATCTAGATTAGTTACCAGAGTGTAATGGCAGCACCTGTGGAGCCACTGCCCTGCCCCAAAGCAAAACTTAGAAAGTTCATGGAAAAGACAGACAGGGATTGAAAACTTTTTGCACCAGAACGTATTTTAATTCTCTTTTCCCCAGTTGAAAATCTCCTGGTATTTCCTCCCCATTCCTCTGCCGCCTTGCTGACAGAGCCCCCACACTGCAGCCCCATGGCGAGTCACTGTGCACCTGCTGAATACATCGAGGAGCCAGGAGCTTCTTCCAGGTCCCCCAAGGACTTGATGTGTGTCTTGGGAAGGCATGGTGTATTTTTTGTTTGTGAGCTGTCCATTCATTGTACCATGTTCTGGGCAACACAGCAGCGGGTCCCCATGGCTGGGCTGCAATGTAGTTACAGTGCACATAGAATACACTAATTGGAGCTGTGGTACACTTAGTTTCCACTGCTTTCCAGGGGTTCTGGGCAACACAGCAGGAGGGATCTGTCCATTCCTCCAGCAGTGAAGGGGGTTAGGGACGTTGTTACTTAGAACAGCCCTGTAGGAAACTTTAGTGCAAAATGCCCAGCATTGAGATGGCCTGAATTCCTATAGTCTGGGTGCAAACCGTGTGTCTGTTACAGGTGTGGCAATTAGTGTTGCCCACTTTGTGATTTTTGCAAAAAAGTATTATTGCTTTTATTTGAAAGGCAGAGTTAACAGAGAAGGAAAGAGAAATCTTCCCCTGACTGGTTCACTCCCTAAGTGGCCTTAATAGCCAGAGCTGGGTTGGTCTGAGGCCAGGAGCCAGGAGCTTCTTCCAGGTCTCCCACATGGCTGCAGGGTTCCAAGGACATGAGCCGTCTCCTTGCTGTGCCGTGACATTGGCCCTATGATTTAAAAAAAAAATTTTTTTTTTAACTGGAAAGGCAGATATACAGAGAGGAGGAGAGACAGAGAGGAAGATCTTCCGTCTGATGGTTCACTCCCCAGGTGGCCTCAATGTCTGCAGCTGAGCCAATCTGAAGCCAGGAGCCAGGAGCTTCTTCTGGGTCTCCCACATGGGTGCAGGGTCATCCTCAACTGCTTTCCCAGGCCACAAGCAGGAGCTGGATGGGAAGCAGGGGCAGGTGGGATTAGAACCGGCGCCCATATGGGATCCTGGCGCATTCAAGGCAAGGAATTTAACTGCTACACTGTCGTGCCAGTCCCTCTCTCTTGGATTTATTTATTTTATTGGAAAGTGAGATATACAGCGAGGAGAGACAAAGAGGAAGATCTTCCATCTGTTGATTCACTCCGCTACAGGCTGCGTTTGCTGGAGCTGAGCCAATCTGAAGCCAGGAGCCAAGAGTTTCTACCAGGTCTCCCACATGGGTGCAGGGTCCCAAGGCTTTGGGCCATGCTCCACTGCTTTCTCAGGCCACAAGCAGGGAGCTGGATGGGCAGTGGGGCCACCAGGACATGAACCGGCACCCTTTCTCATCAGGAGCCCACTGGAGAGCCTGCAATGGCAGGTGCTTGATGAGGTCTGGATTTACATTTCCTGATGGTGTTGCAGGGCATCTTCAGGTGCTCACAGGGCGTTTGTGGCTCTTTTTAGGAGAAAAGTCGATTCAGGAGTGTTGCCTACTTTCCATGGGATTACGTGTTTCATTGGTGACTCCCATCTTGTGGGCTGTTTCTGCTTGCTTGATGCTGTTCCTTTGCAGCAGCTTTTGCAGCGCTTCGTCCGCTCTGGCCTGCTCTCTCACGTGCCTGCTTTGACTGCTCACATTGAAGGAGATCGCTTGGTTCAGGGGGTCACATCCTCGGCAGCTGTTCTTGTGTGCATTTGTTCTTTCTTCCACCCACCCATCTCCTTCTGCCTCCTCTGGTTTTAATCTCATGTCATTCAAGTTTATCTTCTCACTTGGGATATCAAAAAAATTATCCTTATTTTTACACATGGAATGGTCATTTTAGAGTGCACAAAGCATACTTTTAGTCAGTGGCTGCCACCTTCCAGTTATACCCTGCTATTCTTTTAAAAGGGTCCTCAATATCTCCTCCTCCTCTGCCCCATTCTGCATGACACTGGTGTCTCTTCTCATGGGTGATGCTTCGCCTGTTGTTTAAGAAAACATCTGGGACCAGCATGGTGGCATAGCAAGTTATGCCTCTGCCAGGGGTGTGTGTGTGGGGAGGTGGGGTGCCAGCATCCTGTATGGGCTCTGGTTTAAGTCCTGATGGTTCTACTTCTGATCCAGCTCCCTGCTAATGTGCTTGGGAAAGTAGCAGAGGATGGCCCGAGGCCTCGAACCCCTGCACCCATGAGACAGACCCAGAAGAAGCTCCTGGCTCTTGGCTTTGGGTCCACACAGCTCTATCTCTCCTTCTCTCTCTGTAACTCTACCTTTCAAATAAATAAACCTTTTTAAAAAGAAGTCCCCTGACCTGCAGGGTGAAAAAGCTCCTGTCTGGTGTCTATACCCCAGAGGGCCGCTGCTGAGAGCAGCGTGGAACCAGGCTGAGGGCCGGCCTTCATGAGGTCTGTATGCACATGCCCGCTCTGCTGCTGGGGGCTCACCCTGGGAGGAGCTGCCAGGGCCCTGATGCCCTGCCGGGTGGACCTGCCCTCATGCACAGAACAAGAGGAGGCTTCACAGGGGTGTGTCTGGAGTGCAGGAGCAGTGTGCGTTCAGAGCTTGTGGCCAGGGGCCAGTGGGGAGCCTGCAGATGCCCAGAACCTCACAGCTGCCTGCGAGGAAGTGGCTGCAGCATTGTTTGAGCAGGATGTAAAGGAAGGCTCCTTGCACACTCTTACTGCCTCTTGCGGGGCCATCCCTACTGGGCCCCTGCCCTCCCTTGGTTGGTGAAGCCCTCCTGTGTGCTACACAGCGGACAAGCACTTCCCAGTGTCTGGGTGCCAGACTGCTTCTCCTGGGGTGGTCTCTGGCACTCAGGACCCACATCCCCGTGAGATTGGCAAGCCAGCTGCTGGAGTCTTCCCTGGTCGCCTGCAGGATGGAAGGACTCTCCCCCAAGGGAGTGCTCCCCTTGCACATGCATCATTTTTCCATGTTAGGCATTCTTCATGATCATTTCAAACATCTCTTGTCTGCATGGGTTTCAAAACTTTTTTTTGCATCAAAGTAAATGTATCTTCTAATTCCATTTGTCAAAAAAATTTCAAGTCACACATTGCCTAGGACAAGAACAATCAAGCTTAGGGTTTTTGCAACCACGATGGCCACACTGTCCTCCCTGTCTGCCGATGCCTCCCACCCCCAGGACTGCTTCTGTCCTACGTAAGTGTGGATGCTATGGGTTTGCGTGTCATTTACAATGTTGTGTGTTACCCCAGTATTTTCTCCCTTCTCTCTCACACACGCTGCCCACAGGTTGGCCAGGTGAGTATCTCAGGTGCCTGGAGGACACAACTCTCTCTGATTGTGCCTCCACCCCCGACCACTCTGAAGCCATAGTGGCTTTATCAGGGAAGCTCCCAGGGCAGAAGAGAGGGTTCACAGACCGGGAACTTTGAGCCGGCTTCCTCGATGGGCCTTTCCCCAGGCGTGGGCAGAGTTCCCAGGACTCCCTCCCTCACGCGGCTCTCTTGGAATGGAAGAGGGAAGGCAATGTGGAGGGATGGGACCCTGAAGGAGAGAACAGGGGTCTTCAGGAAGACCCAGGGCCTTGAGTAATCTTGTACAGAGGGACCACCACCTCCCTCCTTCCCTGTCTTCCACAGGTTCTCCATTATCAAACCCAACCCATAGTGGGAGAGGAACCCAGCAGCCATGACCCATATTTCTGAGCAAAGAGGCATGTGGAGGAAGTTGCAGAGTTGAAGAAGTTTATTGCCGCATCGTGTGTGTGTGTGTGTGTGTGTGTGTGTGTGTGTGTACGCGAGCAGGAGGCCTTTTTTTCTTCTGACCCTGTAGGAATGCCACCTGTCCCAAACTGATCAGTTCATCCCAATATTCTGTCATTTCCCAAATGCCATGTGTTGCCTGGTGCTATATCTTTTCGGAAGTAAAGCTGTCTGTCTCTGGCCCAGTAAGGTACAGTGATAAAGAAGAAAGTCTCATGTGTTCTCAGTTTAATTCCAAAGGCAGAAGGGCAGAGAGGGGAGAGATAAGAGAGGTTAATCAGTTAACAGCCTGGGAAACCTACAGAAAATCTGTTTCACATTCCTGAGTCAGGGTCAGGAATCATCCCCTGGCCACACCTTCTGGACTTCCAACCCCAAGCAGTCTGGAAATGTTTCTGCTACGGGTGGGGTCTCTCTCACCTCACCTCTCTTAGCTGTAGCCCTTGTAGATTCAACCTTACCCAGTTATGCTTTCCATCCCCAAAGGACTCTTCACCCTCAGTCTGGCACACAGTGTGCCAACTGCTGCCTAGCCCAATGGCTGGACCTTTTGGGAACTTGTCCCAGTGCAGCCCCTTCTCTGGGTTCAATAAACCGTTTTATTTCAACAGCCCTGTGGTCTCAGTAGTTTTTGGTCTGGCAATAGCTCTATGATAAAGGTTGGTATTCTGCAGGGCAAATCTTTTTCAGGTGTCTGAACACTATTCTTGGTTTTGTATTCTTCCACACTGAGTTTGAGTCACTTTGGCAAGTTCTGTAATAAAACCAATGAAAACCTATCAGGATTTTGATTAAAGTATTTCTTAATAAAAAAAATGTATCTGGTACCTCTTTATGAGATGGGGGAGGGTCTTCCTATCCATGAATATAGTACATCTCTTTTAGTCTCCTTGAGATATTAGTGAGTTGTTAAAATTTACTCTGCTATAGTAATACCATGATCTCCCTTATAGTTATTAATAGTAAATAGAAATGTAATTTTTAAAATATTGGTCTCATATCTAGCCTCCTTGCTATAAATTCCTTTTAAAATTTTTTTTTACTGGAAAGTCAGGTATACATAGAGGAGGAGAGACAGAGAAGATCTTCTGTCTGTTGATTCATACCCCAAGTGGCCACAGTGGCTGGAACTGTATCATTCTGAAGCCAGGGGCCCAGAGCTGCTTCTGGGTCTCCCACAAAGGTGCAGAGTCCCAAGGCTTTGGACCATCCTCGACTGCTTTCCCAGGGAGCTGAATGGGAAGTGAGGCCGCTGGGATTAAAACCAGCACCCATATGGGATCCGAGCAAGTGCAAGACGAGGACTTCAGCTTCTAGGCTATCGTGCTAAACTCAAACTCTTTTATTTTTAAGATAATTTCTATATGACTTTCCTATGTAAACAATAGGAAGACATTGATTTATTATGGTTTCCTGTGTAGCTAGTCATATCACGTTTAAATAAGGTTTCATGTCTTTCTGATTAATCATTAAGCTATTTATTTATTGTGAGTGGTGCTGGTTGTAATGTTCACTTTAATGTTGAGTAAAATAATTGATTATGGATATTCCTATCTTGTTTTTGATTTTCAAAGGAATGCTTCCAGTATTTCCCCACTCAGGCTGATATTTTCTTCACATTTAAAATATTTATTTTATTTGAAAGATTCATAGAGAGAGGAAGAGGGAAGGAAAGACTCTTCCATCAGTTGGTTTACTCCAAATGACTGCTACAGTCAGAGCTGGGCTGGTCTGAATCTGGGAGCCAGGAGGTTCTTCCAGGTCTCCCACTTGGGTGCAGGGCCCCAAGGACTTGAGCCATCCTTTGCTGCTTTCGCTGGCGTCAGCAGGGAGCAGGATCAGAAGTGGAGCAGCCACGACTCAAACTGGCACCACAGGCAGAGGATTGGCGTGCTATTCCAGTGTGCCGGCCTCTCTGCTCATTTTCATGGATAACTTTTTAACAGGCTAAGGAAGTTGTTGCCTTCTTTTTCTGACTTACGAGGAATTTAATTCCATGGGGTTTGAATCTTACAGGTAGCTTTTCCAGCCTCACCTTTAGTCCTGTTAATGGAGTGAGTTCTATTGGCTGATTTTCTAGGTTTAAACTATCCTTGTAATTCCACAATAAATTCATTGTGATCTTGGTAAATGATCTTTATTATTATTATTATTATTTTCTGAATTTGGGTTTCTAATATTCCAGCTAAGAGTCCAGCTTCTACGTGCATATAGCTAAAGTTAACCTGTCATTTCTCCTTGGGGCCATCCTTGTCTGGTGTCAATGCTCAAGTTACTGTGGCTTTGTAGAGTTTCACTTTTCAGTTCCATGGAAGAGTGTGTGCAAGGCACAGCTGATCCGTGCTTTGACGTGCAGGGCTCTGCTCGTCTGTGAAACCGTAGGCCTGATTTCTGTGTGGGAGAGAGACGTTTTGCTGCTGCTTCAGTGATCTTAGTAGACAGTCTGTTTTCTGTCTTCTTTCTTTATTTTTGTAAGAGGTAATTTTCTAGGTACTTGCTCATGTTGTCCAAGTTTTCAGATGTATTAGTTACTATTGATAGTGATGCCTTATCTTGTAAAACCCTGTGTTATCTGTCTTGATTTATAATTCTGCTCCTCTGTGTTGTCTCTGCTTTTCTTTGGCAGCTTTGCTGCGGGTTTTCCTCTCTTGCTAGTTTTTTGTTTTCCTGTGAGATTTGCACAATCGTCTTGCATTTATTTTACTTGTTGGAAAGCCGACAGAAATCTCCCATCTGCTGTGTCACCTTCCAGATGGTTAGGCCAGGTAACAGCTGGGAGTCCTGATGAGTGAGCAGATGGTGGCAGGGACCCAACTTATGAGCCACCCACCCGGTGCCCCCCAGGGTGTGTGTTAGCAGGAAGCTGAAGCCGCAAGCAGCAACTCCAACCCAGACAATGTGATAAAGGATTCCAGTGGCCCAAGTAGCATCTTAGCCACATTGTGTGCAGTGTCTGCCCCTCTGCTTAGATTTTAAAGAATTGCTTTTGGCTTCTAATGTTCTCTCTTGCTGATCAGAGTCCTGTTGTTTTGCTTCCAGTCTGGCTCCCTGCTGAGGCACCTGCACAAGCAGTGTGAGGGGGCCCAGTCCTTGGGCACCTGCCACTCGTGTGGGAGACCTGGGTGAGGCCCCTGACTCCTGGAATCAACCCTGGTCATTTCAGCTACATAGGGAGTGAGCCAGAAGATGGAATTTCTCTTTAAGTCTATCTTTCAAACAAATAAATAAATCTTTGAAAAAGTTTTCTTCATTGGTACAAGCTGGCTTTCCATTTGCTGGAGCTCTGCTGCTCAGTCTGCCAGCTCCTCTCCTGTTTCAACTCTGCAGTTGGCCGTCTGAGCTCGCGAATGGTCAGCATTGTCCTTCCGACGGGAATCACTGGGGTGGACTGCCCTCTCAGTGTCCTGGTTGCTCCTGCCCCAAGTGGTCATGAGGGGTGTTTTCTTTACTGCCGCATCCCGGTTTTAAACCCCTCTGATGTCACCTTAGACAGTTTCTCTTTATGCCTGCGACCTCTGGCTTCATTGTTAGAGTTTGCCATGAGACTCTGCTGCTGCAGAAATGAGTTCTTTAGCATCTGGTATGGGGTAGGGTGGGAGTAAGTGCTGTGTGAAGTCCCAGTGCTGGCTGCCCCTTTGGAAATAGTCTGTGTGCTTGGAGGAGGATGCTGGTCCCTTCAGTAGGCCAGGTTCTGAGTCTGTAGAGCAGTCCTGGGGCCATCCTTTCCACAGTTCCGGGGACTCCTGTGGTTGAGCTGGCCCCGTGTCCTGTGGGCCCCGAACCCAGGGCACTGATCAAGCGGAACACCCATGAGCTGACCTTGCTATGTGGGGACAAGTTGGCCTGGTGGAGGGTAGGGCAGGGCCAAGGGAGCTGGGTGGGGGTGGGGGCACTGTGGAGGGGTTAGGAATGGAGGGTTCTCCAGAACCCATAGGAAAGGACTGCAGGGGTGATGAAGGAAGATCCACCAGGGAAGATGCCAAGGGGTTGGAGTTGGGAGGGTCTGGGCTGCAGGTGTGGAAAGTGGTGCCCTGCTGAGAGGGAAGTCACAGTACTCATTTCTCTGATGTCAGTCATCAGGGACCCGGGGAGCAAGAGTACCCGAGGGACAAGGAAATCTGATGGACACAGCTGCCAAAGGGACAACATGGCACTGGAGGACCAGGTGGGGTGGGCTGGACGAAGGAGCAGGTGCCAAGAAGGTTGTGGTGAGTCCTGCTGGTGAAAGAGTTATTGGCACAGGAGGCGAGTTGAGCCAGTGTTCACGGTGACTGAGATAAGAGGGATGATTATCAAGATATCTGGAAGATCATTATTTTAGTGATCAAGTAATTTTTTTTTAAAGATTCATTTGAAGGAGAACCAAGATGGCGGAATAGGGTAAGGACATGTTTAAACAGATAAAGAAGCATCCGCCAGTGTGAAGCAGAGAGTGCCCATTTCAGGAAATAAGAGAGGACAGAACCACAGCAGAGGGGTACCTGGAAACTGAGAGACACAGGAAAGCAGTGGACACAATGGTGCAGTATTGTAGTGACTAATACCACAACAGCATTTAGTGAGTGGTGATCTGAATTGCACTGGCAGCCAGAACTCTACCAGCAACAAGATGGGAAGGGATACTCAATGAGAGCTCAGGCAGTGAACCCAGACAAAGAACTGCCCATCCTGCTGGTCTATTTGATTTGACCAGGAGCAGAGACAGAGCAGCAAGTCCCAGATGGGCGGTGCAGGAACAGGGTGGATTTCATAGCCTCGTCCACCTCCTAGAGCAGAATCAGGCACTGTTTTGTTTAAGGCAGCAAAGGCTATGGGACAGTACTGCACATGCATGGAGCTGGGAGTGAACTCATACAGTGAAGAATCTCCAAAATAGGATGAAACAAGCAGAAGAAAGAACCTCAAAATCAGAAGATATTTCCTGTCACCAGGGGGAAACAAAAAAAACTGGAAGCAGAGCTAGATCAGGCTATAAAAAGTATTCAAGAATTGAAAGATTATTAAAAGGCCAAATGTAAGAGTTATGGAAGTTCCAGAAGGCGCAGAAAGAGAAGCTGGGCTTAAAAATGTATTTGATGAAATAATAAGGGAAAATTTCCCTAATCTAGAGAAAGAATTGGAAAACAATATCCAGGAAGGGCACAGAACTCCCAACAGGCTTGACCAAAAGCAGTCTTCATATGACACATGATCATCAAGCTCTCTTCAATCAAACATAAGGAAAAGATCCTTAAATGTGCATGTGAAAAAAATCAATTGACATATAAAGGAATGCCAATTAAACTCACAGGAGATCTCTCACAGGAAACTCTATAGGCCAGAAGAGAATGGAGTGACATATTCCAGATTCTAAAAGAAAAAAATTGTCGGGCCAAGATAACGTGCCCAACAAAGCTTTCCTTTATATTTGAAAATGAAATGAAATTCTTCCACAGTAAAGAAAAGTTGAATATGCCTCTTCCAAAACTGCCCTACAAAGGATACTTCAAGATGTTCTCTTGACAGAGAAGAGGAATAGCACCAGACAAAACCAAAGGCAAATGCGAAGAATATCCCAGTAAAATAACAGCGGAAGACTAAAGCAATGAACAATGCATTGCTAAAACGATAGGACCAAATTGCTATCCATTCATACTAACCCTGAATGTAAATGGCTTAAACTCATCAATCAAATATCATAGGTATGTTAACAGGGAGCTATTTTGGAAGTGGAGTGATGAGGCTTTGAACCAGTGCTCTAGAATGGGAGCTGGCATCATAAGTGGTGGTGGGGAGAGTTGACCTCAGGGCATCTTAAGCAGTGGGATTGTCCTGGAGCAGTTGAGGTTTGGCTTCTGGGAGGTTCTGGGAGGTTCCGTGGTGCTGGACTGGGGGATAGGGATAGGTTCCATACGGCAAAGGGGCATTACAGATGAGTCGCACATGTCTTTGCCATTCGGTCCCGGAGGAGCTGGCATTCAGGTCTGGGTCAGTCTGGCTCCAAGCCAGGATCTCAGCTGCTGAGTAGAGGGTCCCCATGGAGTGCAGGGAGTCTTCATTACTGTCCCACTCACCATCCTACCCACTCCTTGTGTGCCCTCGCCCTGGCAAACTTAGGAGATATGCTGCCTTGTCCCCTGCCAGTTCTCAGCACCTGCTCTGTGGGGTGTGCCACCCTGGTGCATCATGGCTGGCCAGGAGAAGGCAATGGGAATAGCACACTGCATTTCCTCCAAATTTCTCCTCAGAATTTTCTTTTCTCAGCTCTGGGGTGGCATGATCACAGTGGTGTTGAAGTGGAGGTTCTACCTATATCATTCCTTCTCAAATATTCTATAAACCACATGTGCCAGTGTGAGAGCTGGGCAGTTCTTTCCCGAAGAGTGGAAACTGTGGGCATGGTGGGGCAAAGGTGGCTGAGCCATGGCTCCATCCAACGCCTTGATTTGCAGGAAGAGGCCTAGACAAGTTCTACTCCCAAATGCCCGTGATTGCAGAGCCAGGAGCTAGGAACTCTCCCATAGCAGGGGCCCTGTGACTCCTCCCAAACAACTGCTTTTTGTGGCCTGGGAAAGCAATAGAGGATGGCCCAAACAAAGCCTTAGGACCCTGCACCCATGTGAGAAACCCAGGAAAAGCTCCTAGCTCTGGCTTCAGATTGACTTAGCTCGGGCTGTTAACAAGCACTTGGAGAGTGTAGCAATGGACAGAAGATCTTTCTCTCTGTATATCTGCCTTTCCAATAAAAATAAATAAATCTTTAAAAAAAGAAGTGGAGGCCCACATTATTTTTCTTTTTGTGGGTGAAGTCTTTCTATGAATTCCTTATGGCTCCTGCAGGTTGCAGTGTGTGTTGGAATCTCTTCCTCTTTTACACTCAGGAACGTTCTACTTACAGACAGATCCCCTGTCATTTGTACACTGTCTCAGGCCATCTTCTGTCACAGAACACAAGAGGTAGTTGAAGCCTGCAGAAACCAGCTCCAGCTCTGGTACCTGAGAGGGCTGGAATGGAAGGACCTCCTGGAGAGAGGACTCCAGGCTATATCGACGCATGGTGGGAGGCAGGACAGGCAGGTGCCAGTGGAAGAGGCAGGATGCAGGGGTGGACTTGCCCCATCACAGGAAACCCTGGTCCCCACTCCCCTGGAGTGAGAGCCCACTCTGCAGAGAGAAGCATTCATCCCTCTAGAGGGGCTGATTGCCTCGTGAAGACCTCACTTTCCAACCCACCTCAGTGGTGTTAAAGTCAAGGTGAGTTTCAGAGTGGACAAACACAGCAGGCAGTAGCTTCTACCCCTTGACTGTTGTGAATAGCACAGGAATAAGCCTGGCTGTACAAGTGTCCCTGATGGCTGCTCTCAGTCCTTCTGGTTATAACAAGTATTTGTGTATTTATTTGAAAAGCAGAGTGGTGGGCCTGGCATGATATCTCAATGGTTAAACCCTTACTTTGCACCTGCTGGGATCCCATATGGGTGCCAGTTTTTTGTCCCAGCTGATCCATTTCCCATCTAGCTCCTTGCTTTGTGACCCGGGGAAGCAATAGAGGATGGCCCAATGCCTTGGGACCCTGTAACCATATGGGAGACCTGGAAGAAGCTTCTAGCTTCTGATGGGCTTTGCTTTGGGCCATTGCAGCCAATTGGGAAGTGAATCAGTGGACAGAAGATCTTTCTGTCTCTCCTTCTCTCTGTTGATCTGCCTTTCCAATAAAAATAAATAAGTCCCAACAACAACAAGTCACACACACAGATCTTCCATTCCCTAGTTCTCATCCCTAAATAGTCCCAGTAGCCAGGGCTAGGCCAGGCCAGGCTGAAGTTGAGAACCAGGAATTCCTCTGTGGAATTCCCACATGGATGTCCAGGATCCAAGCACTCGGACCATCGGTTGCTGCCTTAGCAGATGCATTAGCTGAGAGCCACATCAGAATTGGAGCAGCCAGGACTTGAACCCGCTTGATAATGGGATGTGGATGTGATAAGCAGTGACTTAACCTGTTGCAGTACCAGGCTGGCTCCAGGAGCTTATTTTGAAAGTGATAATTTTGGAGCTTAATTTCTCTAAAATGCGATTTCATTTCCCTTAGGATAACTGCTCTCTGGTGAGAATGTTTTAGATATTAAAGTTTAAATTTCCAATATTTCTTTCATAAGAACAAAAGCTTGTTTTCTTTTTTTTTTTTAATTTTTTTAACCTTGTAGCCTCTTTGAACATGACCTTCATCTGCTGTGGAACCCCAAGCTGGTGCCCAGACAGCCACCTCTGGACCCCACCCCACTAGCTCTTTGACCTCTCAGGGAGGTTTAGTTTTGCTGTTGGGTTGTGGTGCAACAGCCTGGCCACTGTGCTGTTCACAGCTGTTGGTGGCTGGGCCATGGCTGCACTTCACTTGCCACTATCAGCAGTGATTGGGGCAGGCCACATGCTGGTGTTGACATCTCAAATGAGAGCTCCTAAACCACCTGTGTGCCAGTTTCTGCGGCCAAGTTCAGGAGGGCTGGTCTGGCTTCTCAGCCCCCTGCTGCCCACTGTGGGGGCCCTGTCCCTCCCCTGCAGGGAACCTGCAGGAGCATGTGGCACAAAGCTGACCTTACCATCAATTTTTAAAAATATCTACTTATTGGAAAGGCAGAGTTGGAGAGTGAGAGGGCAAGTCACGCAGAGAGATCTGTCTGCTGGTTCATTCCCCAAGTGGCCAAAGCCTGCCATTCCATCCAGGCCTCCCACTGCATGCCAGGCACATCAGCAGGGAGCCTGACAGAAGTATCACAGCCAGGACTTGAACCAGGGCTGATATGGGATGCTGGTATCACAGATACCAGTGGCATTATCCACTGTGTCGACTCCTTTGCCAGGATTTGCACTGTAGTCTCTTTTTGCCTTTATAATTAGTATTTTGTGAAGAGTTACTTTGAAACTATAAAAACTGTCCAGGTATTCCTATAAAGCTTTGGGCTTATTCTTGGTCCACTTCCATTTATGATGACTCTTGGATTAGCCCACTAGGACAGGTAGTCATCTTGACATTCCCTTTGTCCCCAGGGTGATCTGTGTATACCTTCATCAGGCTCCTCTGCTTCTGACGTTGTGGGTGGTGACAGCTGGATCCCTAATTCTAGTTGCACCTATTCCTGCTAGTTGACACCTCCTTTATATCACTTACTTCTCCAGCAGCAGGAAACCCGCTCCTGTGGCTCCTGGACGTGGACACGTAGCAAGCTTCTCCTTGTGGGGCACTGAGCCATCTCTCTGTGGGGCACTGGGCCATCTTCCCGTGGGGCACCAGGACACCTTCCCATGGGGCACTGAGCCATCTCTCTGTGGGGCACCGGGCCATCTTCCCGTGGGGCACTGAGCTGCCTCCCTGTGGGTCACTGGCCTGTTTTGCCTGGGGCTGCACCTCTCCCAAGAAAGGCCTTTCCTCATCTGCTGGGCTTCCAACTCCCAGAGTGGGCTGCATTCCAGGGATGCCCTGTTCTGAGCCACCCCGTGTCCCTTGCTTGTCCTTTCCCACACATGCTGCCCTCTGCCCCTTATGATGGCTTTACAGTAGTTACTTTCCTAAGAGGAGGTTCTTATATTTTAAAAAGAAAATATTTACATACTTATTTGAAAGGCAGAGAAAGTGAACTTCTATCTACTGGTTCATTCCCCAACTGTTTGGAACAGCTGGGGCGGGGCCAGGCCAAAGCCAGGAGCCTTGAACTTCATCCTGGTCTCCCATGTGGCTGGCACAGACCCAAGCATCGAGCCCTTGGCCACTGCCTCCCAGTCACCTCAGCAGGAAGCTGGATGGGAAGTGAAGCAGCTGCGATTTGTGCTAGACACTCCAGTTGGGAATGTGGGTGTCCCAGATGGCAGCTTAACGTGCCACACCACAATGTCCACGCTCACTTTTTTTTTTATTTTTTATTTTTTTTAAAGATTTATTTTTATTATGTTTTATTGGAAAGGCAGATACACAGAGAGAGACAGAGAGGAAGATCCTCCATCCGACGATCCACTCCCCAAGTGAGCGCAACAGCCAATGTTATGCCGATCCGAAGCCAGGTGCCTCCTCCGGGTCTCCCACGCGGGTGCAGGGTCCCAAAGCTTTGGGCCGTCCTCGACTGCTTTCCCGGGCCACAGACAGGGAGCTGGATGGGAAGTGGGGCTGCTGGGACCAGAACCGGCGCCCACATGGGATCCCGGGCATGCAAGGCGAGGACCTCAACCACTTGCGCCACCGCACCAGGCCCCATGCTCACTTTTTATGTAAATCAAAGAGGTCAAGACTGCGATAAAGAAATCTCTGCCCAGCAGATGGTTTAAAACCAAGGCGGAAGGAGTTATCACAGTACTCTTTGTGGATTTGGAAGTTGGGGCTGAGCTGTGTGCGTATGGCCGCACCCCCAGCCGAAGTCACGCTGTTAGGTCTGTTGGCTTACGGGAAGTGGAGATGAAGTCTGCTAAGTCAGAATTAATGACGTTCAGGAATCTGTAGCAAAGTCGCGCTGCTTAATTGCACTGTTTTGGGTAGATGTGTGATGAAGAAAACCATTTTAGGAGCCTGGGAAATGGTGCAATGATCTTGACTCGGGTCAGAACTGCAATTATTGCTGTGGCAGAATGCTGCCCTGTGGATGTGTGATTGAAAAGGGAAGCAGTTTTTTAAAAAAGTGCTTGGAGGAAAAAAAATAACAACAAAATGTCCATTCTCCCTTCCTCTCCCTCACCCTCCCTCTCTCTTTCAAGACTTCCTTAATTATAAATACCAGGTAACACACTGGTGGCTAAATATAGGCTTGGTGGCCATCTATATTTGAAACTATGTCCGGGCGGAAGTCATTGGGGCAGTACAGAATTAATTTGGTGTGTAGGTTTTTATAGGCTCTAATTAGTTGTGTTTTCCTTAGGCAGACCAACTGGGGTCAGTGACATTATATAACTTGGCTCAGTCTTGAACCGCCCCGGAAGCAGACAGGGTGGACGGGGATGTCTCTTCCCAGCCAGAGGCAGGCTTTGGGAGTGACACGGAGATGAGGCTTGGTTCATCTCAGGGGAGACCTTGAATTGTGACATTCTGTGGCTGTGTGTCGGGGGTTGACTGCAGTGACCCAGGGTGGTAGGAACTGGCCAAGGCAAGCGCTGAGCGTCTCCTCTACCCGCCCCACCCCCAAGCCCTTCTTGCTGGTTGACAGCTTTGCACCTGCATCTGCAGTCGTGTCCACTGGCGAGCTCGTGGGCGGCCAAGCTCTTGGACCGGGCTGATGTCATGAGGGTGGATACAGTACCTCTGCTGCAAGCCGAGGGTGGTCAGTTCCCTGCCGCCGCCTCCAGCATGTCCACACACTAAGTCGTGCACTTCGTGTTTAAGACATCAGCCTGAGCCCGAGCTGACGGCATCCACTGAGTGCTGTCTCCCCTCTCACCTTCCCTGCAGGGAGCAGCATGGAGGTCTGGGCTGACCGCACCTGTCCTCAAGAGCGGCTCTTCCTGTAAACACCCTGCCCAGGCCACCCCTCTGCCTTGTTTGCTTTCGAGTTGTTTACTCTCAGCCCCACCTGTGGGCCTCAGCGCCTCCATCTCTGACCAGATGTGCTGACCCCTGGGATGCAGAGCCAAGTCCTGTGCTGTGCTGCCTGCCTCGTGGCTTCAGAGAAGCTGGAGGGAGTTGGAGTTCCCATGGAACCAAACAACTGGTGGGCTGGCTGGTCTGCCTGTGGCCTCAGAACGGCCTGGCAGAGGCCCTGAGGCACCTCAGGGTGCTGGGCTCCGAGGGCTGATGGAAGGCGTCCCTCCTGCCCTTGAGTGCACAGTGGGAGAGGCGTGCGGAATCTGTGTCTCAGCTGCAGCTTGCACACTGGTAGAACCCCTGATTGGCTTTACTCGGGCTGTTGGGCCATCCTAACCCCACCAGGTTAGGGAGCCCCAGACCCCAGGGCTCTGATTAGCAGACTCTGGCCAAGAGGGGAGTTAGCGTGAGTGTGAGGGCTGTGCGAAAACCAGGGCCTGGCCTGGGGGCATCACAGAGCCAATGGCTTATGTACCTCGTGCAGGTTGCACATACCCCCACGTGTATACACACCCACCCACATATATATCCAGCCATAGAACCAAAATGACATGCGTCTGAATACACACATTGAAACATGTCTGTACATGCACATAGACACAACTGTATATGTGCTCTCACATGTATCTGAATATATATACCCATGCACATGTAAAGCTGTGCTTATCTGTACACACACACACATAAAACCATGTATTTCCATACTCCTGATTGACACACAGGCACATCTGGATACATAGGCTCGTATATGCACATGCCCATTTGGTATATGCGTGTAGTCATTTGTGTTCACACACACACACATGCCCATTGGTGCACACATACAGCTAATTATATCCACACCCAGACAAGTCTGAACTTCTACACACACCTATTTCTACAGACACATGCACATCTGTGCACATACCACATACACATGCCGTACCATGTCATGGCATCTCAACAAGCCAGCATGCATACTGTGATTAGAACGGTCACTGGGTGAGATGCAGCCGGGGCGGTGCTCTCACTCAGAGCATCAGAGCTGGGTGTGGGGGTGCTGGTGAGGACACATCTGCAGCACTGCCAGCTGTGTGAAAGCGGCAGGTGCAGTTGTGTGCAGTGTGATCAGAGACAACTGTGTGAGCACTGTGGGTGTTAACTAGACACGACTTCCTCGTTGCTTTGGAGTATGCCCCTTCTGGTTTTAAAGCAAGTTTCGTGTAAGAAACCCCATGTGCTGTGCGATTGGCAAGCAGCCCCAGGCAGCCTGTGCAACAAGAGGCTGTGGCCATGGTTGACCAGTGGCTTACAGGTGTGTCAGCACATTCCAGGGCTGTGATGGGGTGCAGGGATGAAATCACACAGCAGCTCTCATCTCACACACCAGCATTAAGCCCTACCTGTGTCTATATGTGCGTACACACACACTTGTACGTCCACATACTTGGGCACCCAGGCCTGCATAGGTACATGTATGTGTACATGGCAACACACACATGTCCAAGAATGTGCACACAGGGACATGCCTATGGAGCACAGTCCACCAAGGCATCTGCCATGCTTCCTGTGCTAGGACTCGGAAGGGTGAACCTTGGCTAAGGTCATGGGTCCTACATGGGAGAGCCTGGTGCTGGAGCAGAGCCCAGGTGCTTGGGTTCCCCATGGCAGCCTGGGGCCTCCGCTGTGCTGCAATGTGTGTTCCTGCGCACGCAGGTCCTCCACTCTGAGCCTCGGAGGGCAGTCCCCAGAGCGGCCTCTGGCAGCTACGAGGTGAGTCCATCCCCTCTAACTCACTGGACTGCAAGTTGGCTGCCCTAGCAAGTGCCAGCGGCCCCGGCCAGCAGCTGGCTTGGAGCTGGGAACATGCGGAGAAAGTGGGGACTTCAGTGGGCACTGGAGAGGGAGGAGGGCCAGTTGCCTTCTTTGTTAACCCTACTCGGGTTTGTGCCTTCTGTGTTGTATACCAGCTCCATGGACGAGCGATCTTCAGAAGGTTCTTTTTTTTTGAAATGCACTTTACAAAAAAGCCATGTGTGGATTTCAGACAATTTTTTCCCCAAATCAACTTGTTTAATTCCGTATTTTAATGAACTTTTCAGAGTCTCCTTGTTCAGACAGTCTATATGTCTGCAGGAGCAACTGGCAAAGCAACAGTCAGCTCCCCTCATCGTGTGTGTCTCCATGGAAGACACATGCCACGAGTTTCCAGCGGCATTACCAATCTTATCAAGTTGTGTGCACGATGACATGTCAGGGAGGAGAGAGATATGAACAGTCCATGAGGAGCAAGATGTTTATTTTATTTCCTTGGAGAGAGCAGGAGGAGGAGGAGGCTAGCTCCAATTAGCACAGACTCTAGGCAGGAAAAAAAAGGTGCATGTGCAAATTTTCGTGCTGCAACGGACAAACTTGATTCATTGATGAGGAGTGGATGGGGGTCTGGAAAGGGTGCAGGGCTGAGCAGGGCCAGGCTGTGGCCCCAGGAGCATGGGGAGGGAATCTGTCTTTTCCCCCAAAGACAAAGGTGAGAAGAGAAGCCACCATGGCCACTAGCTGCCGTTGAAGCTGGTGAGCTCCCTGCCGGAAAGGCTGCTTGGTGTCTGACTTGAGAAGTGAGGTGCCGAGCCGTGGCTGCCACCTGTGTAGACTCCACTAAGCCACAGCCAAGGACACCAGTCCAGGAGGGCCAGGCTGCCAAGCTGGGAACAGCAGCTGTTGTAATATCACCACAAATATCAAATAAAAATAGTGGCTCTTTCCCTAGAAGCTTGCCCTGAAGTCTTTATGTTGCTCCTCCCCGTTCTTCTGACTGTCCCGCCCACCCCTTTTGTCAGAGGCTCCTCTGTTCATGGTTTCATTATCTGAGGTCCATCCCAGTCTGAAAACATGAAGTGAAGCATTCCAGAAATAAATAATGCATGGTCACTAAGGGACTCATCTTACGGTGTGCTGTTATAATGGTTCCATTTCATTATTGTTAGTCTTCCACTCTGGCAGATTTATAGGTTGAACTGTACCCTAGGTGTGTATGTAAGGGAGGAAACCTAGGCCCTACAATGCTGGGGACTGTATCCGCTACAGAGGTCTGGGTGATGAGTGTCATAAGTCTGACCCCTCCCGATCTGAGGTGTAGCCATCCTTGCTGACTCTGTCATGCCCCTGTGTGTCATGTGGCATCAGATGTCATCACTTGCTTTTCTATGGGCACACTGAGGAGGTTCCTACGTTGAGCCTGGCCTTGGCCTTCACATTTGCACAGGTAAGTGAGTGGGTATGGCTATGTTCCAGTGAAACTTAAGGGGAGAGAACTTGCCTAAAGAACTGAGCGCAGGGACTTGTGCAACTATTGTGCCCCATGTTCAAGGCAGCCTATGTACAGCACTCAGTAAGTGGAGTAACCCACGTATGCCTTGTTGGTTTTTGGCTAAATCCATGCATTTGCATACAATAGAATAGTATTCAACCTTAAACCAAGAAGGAAATTCAGATACATGCTACCACATGGAGGAACTATGGGGAAATGCTGCCGAATGGAGTCAGTGAAAAATAAGATGAGTGAAATCATCACGAAGGGACATATGCTCTGTGATCACAACAGAGAAATCTGATGATTCCAGCTCCTGCAGCTGGCTCTGCAGGGAAGGAGGGCAACTGCCCCACCCCTCCCCTGGCTCTCAACCTCTGCCCCGGGCTGGACTTAAATGTCCAAGCAGATGTGGAGCTGGCTGCTCCAGCCCCAAGACGTGCTTTGCCTCATTCACACTGTGGAGACAAGGCCATCTGTTTGAGGAGAACAGCTCCCTTCAGCCCAGACCCCATGGGCCATTACTAAGAAATGGTCATTGCTGTCCAGATTCAGGGAGTGACCTCCAGGGGAAGGGTGGCTGCCTCTGGCCTGGCTGAACAGCCCATGTGGCTTCCAGGGGTTGCTCTGACGTTAATATGCCAAGTGTCAGCAGCTCTATGGTTAATTCAATTTGCCAGTAAGTTTTGTTCACCCGTGGGTTCTCCATGTCTCGGAATAGGAATTGACTTGAACACCCAGAATTATGTGACCAAAGCTTATGTCATATCTCCCAGCATGTAGGCAAACATGCTGATGAAACACAAGCTCTGGGTTAAGACTCCATGATTGGAGCCTTTGCACATATGTAGCCATTAACTCTGTGCGGAAATGAGTGAGGTGTCTTGTCTGTAGAAGGAGAAATGAAAGTGCTTGATGCACAAGAGTGCAGAAAATGAACTGAGACTGAGTTACAGAAACCCATCTGCCAGATGCTTCACCTCCCTGGTGCTGTTGGCTTTTTCACCTCTGCCTGTCTCATTCAATTCTTGGAGCCACCTGCAAAGTGGTAGTTACTGGTCTCAGGATGACCCAAGGTCATCTAGCAGGGAGAGAGGTTGGGTTCCAGTACAGACCCAGATTTGGCCAGATCAGATCTCAAGAGAGAAAATGCAAGGACTGGGAGAGAAGCCAGAGAGATTGTCCTGGCTCCAGGGCCAGCCACCATCGGTTGACAGCCTGGCAGGTTGTAGACACTGTGTAGGAGGTACCTGTTTTGATTCTCCTGACTGTCCTGGTATTTGATGTTCTGTGGTTGTAAGTATTAGAAGCAAGCCTAAGTGAAAAAGGGTAGTTCCTGATGTGAAGGATAAGGGGTGTTTTTTAACCCCAAACCAGGAGGCAGCCAGATTTCTGCATTGCTGCGAAGGAGAAATGCAGGGTACTAGTGAGCCTCTCTGTCTGCTGTGTCCTTTTGGGTGAATATGTGGACTGGGACACGCGCAGCATCTCGGTCCCTGTTGGGCCGTCACTGCCTTTGGGTCAGCCATGGCATACAGAATGGATGAGAATGAGGAAGGCAGGCAAGGGGTTAGTTGATCTCTGCTTGTCGGCTGGAGAGAAGTTTCCAGACCTTCCCAGGAAACCTATGAATGCTAGTGAGGCCTGTATGTGCTGTCTTCTACACATGCACACCTGTGACAAGGTTTATTATTATTATTATTTTAAATTTATTTTGAAAGTCAGAGTTACAAAGGGAGACGAGAGAATCTTTCATCTACGGATTCTCCCCCAGCTGGCTGCAGTGGCTGTCCCTGTGCCTGACCAAAGCCAGGAAATTGTTCTGAATCTCCCACACGGGTGGCAGGGACCCAGGTACGTGGGTCATTCTCTGTTGCTTTTTCCAGGCCTTGAGCAGGGAACCAGATCAGAAGTGGAGCAGCCATGATTCAAACCTGCAGCCCTATGGGTTGCCAGTAAAACAGATGGCAGTCACGGTTAATGCCACCGTGCCGGCCTCCTGGAATTTGTAAATTAGGCACAGTAAGAGAGAACCATCAAGAGCTAGTCCAAATCTTGCATCTTGACTTATAGCTTCCAAGGGTGTGTTTTGCAGCTAGTGGGAGTTAGAACAAGAAGCAGGTACCCCCGATGATGATCAGGGCTTCTCAGACAAGTGGGTGATCAGCTCTTCCTGGAGCCAAGGTCCTGGGCCCTGTGGCGTCTCCCCCAGTCCCGCCAAACTGGACACCCTGGAGGCTCTGGCTGTTCTCATCTGGCCCTCCCCTAGTCCCGAGGAACAGATGGGTCTGTGTGTTTTCTTTGGCTCCCGTGTTGCACTTGAGACTGAGTGTTTGTTCTTAGATATTTCAGTTGACTCGTGGGGTGGAGAGGATGGAGTTTGTTTCTGAGTATTTTGGTGTAGACCTGACTTGACACTAACTTAGCTACTTAGGCAATGTCTGACCCTAAAAGAACATTCATTCATGTTAAAGGCATCTTGACTGAGCTAGCACAGGCTGTGAAGGATATGATGTGAAGAGTACCATTTGTGGGAAATAGAACTTCGTGTGTCTATAAGGGAGGGTCTCAATCCATATCGCCTTTCCTACATACTGACCCTAGGCAAGTAGGAAGCTTGGCAGGGGTGGAGGGTGGGGTGGGTGAGGCTTGTGTTTTCCCTCGGGACAGAATGAGCCTCAGTGGAACAGGGGACAGGGTAAGATTTTTATGGGATGTTGCTTGTTAGACACCAGAGTGATTGATGGATTCTCCCTTCTTGTTTTGCAGATTGGAAACCTGGAGGATTACTACCATTTCTATCACAGCAAAACCTTTAAGAGATCGACCCTCAGTAGTAGAGGCCCTCACACGTTCCTCAGAATGGACCCTCAGGTATCCACGGGCTGGGGCTGTTCCTAAAGGCAGAGTATGGGCTTTCCTGTGGCTCGAGGTGGACATTTGTTTTATAGATGCATCTGGATTTAGACAAAGTGGGGGTGAAGCTGCCTACCAAGCCATCTGGATCCTCTGCATGTTAGATCCTGCATGTTAGATCCCATGTGTTAGATCCTGCATGTTAGATCCTACATGTTAGATCCCACGTTAGATCCTACGTGTTAGATCCTGCGTGTTAGATCCCATGTGTTAGATCCCACATGTTAGATCCTACGTGTTAGATCCTTCATGTCAGATCCTACGTGTTAGATCCTGCATGTCAGATCCTACGTGTTAGATCCTGCGTGTTAGATCCCACATGTCAGATCCTACATGTTAGATCCCATGTGTTAGATCCCGTGTGTTAGATCCTACATTAGATCCTGTGTGTTAGATCCTGCATGTTAGATCCCATGTGTTAGATCCCACATGTTAGATCCCGCGTGTTAGATCCTACATGTTAGATCCCACATGTTAGATCCTATGTGTTAGATCCCGCATGTTAGATCCCACATGTTAGATCCCATGTGTTAGATCCTATGTGTTAGATCCCGCATGTTAGATCCCACGTGTTGGATACTATGTGTTAGATCCCGCATGTTAGATCCTACATGTTAGATCCCGCGTGTTAGATCCCACATGTTTGATCCCGCATGTTAGAGCCCACATTAGATCCTGTGTGTTAGATCCTGCATGTTAGATCCTGTGCGTCAGATCCCACATGTTAGATCCCACATGTCAGATCCCACATGTTAGATCCCACATGTCAGATCCCACAATCTAAGTTCTCAGCAGAACCATTGTGGCAGCAGCCATTGTGGTGTGCACCCACTCATATTTCAGAAATCATCCAACTGTTCCAACATTACAAGAGAGATACGGGTGTGAATCTCACCATCAAGTAAAACACTAGGCCGTTGAAGCAAACATTTCAACAGTGAAATTCCAGGTCAGGCAGATGTTGCCGTGCTTGTTTTCACAGAGATCATAAAGGTTACTAGGCATTTTAAGCCTGGGAAATAACTGTAGCTATTTTTCCTGAAACATTCATGTAGTCTTTGAGATTTATTTAAGACAATAGTTCTGAAAAGGTGCTACTTTTTTTTTTTTTTCAAATTCTTTATTGGAGAGCAGAAGAAAGAGGGAGAGACAAAGAGTGTCCCTTCACCAGCTCATTCCCCAAGGGTTTGCAGGGCTGAGCCAGATTAAAGTTGGAATCTGGAAACTCCATGCAGGTCTCCTCCGTGGGTGGCAGGCAACCGGAAGCGGCTATCACACCCAGATACTCTGCTATGGGACACAGACATTTTAACTGATGACTTAACACTGGACACTCACCCCAAAGCAGCTGACATTTCAAGCTGTAATGTAATTCATGTTTATTGTGTAGATAATTAAACGTCTAGCATAGATTTGAAATTAGTATTTGATGCCTATCAGTCAACTGATAGTTGGTTAATATTAAAAATGTGAGGTAGCCACGTGAATCCTCAGTAAGTTCACCTATTCCACAGGTCCTTTAAAATCTGCCTCGTGGCTGGCTCGTCCACAGCAAGGCTAGTGGTGTTGGCAGTGGAACTGACAATTCATGCAGACAAGAGAAAAGCGTGTGACAGATCACAGCGGCGTTGCGTGTCCCGAGGATCACCTAAGTTCATGCATGAAGTAGCAGCCACCCTAATAAATAAATGTGGACGTTAATAGATCTTAATTTTAATGCAGTTAATAAAAGGTTTTTCTGATCACTTGAAAGGAAGACTGACAGAGGGACAGAGAGAGAGAGTGAGATCTTGCATCTGCTGGTTCACTCCCCAACAACTGAACCCAGGAAGCAGAAACTCTGTCTGGGTCTTCCATGTGGGGGCAGGCGACTCAAATGCCAGAGCCATCATCTGCTTTCCCTGTGGAGCTGGACAGCAGGTGGAGTAGCAGGCCCTCTGATACGGGACTCAGGCATCCCAATGGTAACTTAACCTATAGCCTCATGGTGCCTGACCTGGAAGTTGTCTTCTCTTAGCAGCAGTGTGATAAATGCTAGTTTAGGCTCCCTGCCTGGTATGTGACACAAGGTCAGCTGTTCCCAGAGAAAAATGCAGAGAAAAATGTGTAATGAGGTATCTGTGGGGAAGGGGTTCTTGGTTTTGCCTTATTCTGTTTCACCAACAGTCATAGCAGATGGGGGAGACATGTCACCCTGGGTGTGCTGTCTGCTTTGCTCTGTGGGAGTCCAGATCTGCAGAACATGAGGAAGAGGTCCCAGGGAGCTCACTCATGTAACTGGGCTCTGAAAACACAGACGTGTCTGGACTATTATTATGTCTTTTAAGACTTAAGATGCTATCATTCAATCTGCTTATTTATTTACTTATTTTTATTTGAAAGAGTTACAAAAAGAGAAGGAGAGACAGAGAGAGATCTTCAGTCTACTGGCTCACTCCCCAAATGCCCATGATAGCTAGAGCCAGGCCTATCTGCAACCAGCAGCCAAAGAGCTTCTTCTGGGTCTCCCCAATGGTACAAGAGCCCAAGCACTTGGGACATATCCCGCTGCTCTCCCAGATGCGTTAGCAGGGAGCTGGATGGAAAGTGGAGCAGTGGGACACAAACTGGCAGCCAGATGGGATGTCAACAGTTTGGGCAGAGGCTGTCGGCCATGCCATGGTGCTAACCCCTGGAGTATGTTTCTGAATTCGTTTTAAAGGTGGATAGGTGGATGGATGGATGAATGAATGGAACAGATGAATAGATGGATGGGTGGGTAGGTGGACAACTTTATGTATGGATCGACCAGTAGTAGATGGATAGATGGATGGATGGGTTAGTGAGTAAAATGATGGGTAGATAGTTGAGTGGATGGCCAGATGATTGGGTGGATGGATAGATGGGTGGATGAGGAATGGATGGATGGGTGGGTGAATGGGTGGGTGGGTAGATGTACAGATGGAAAGAAATAGATATAAAATTATGACAATTCCATTTTTCTTAATAGCAATGAAAGAAACAGTATATCAAAGATTACCATATATTTAGGATCTTTTTAACACGCACCACCTCGTGGAATCATATGGGGTTATGATTATATGGACTTGTGCATACACCATGAGAACTTGAAAGAATACTTTCCCAAAGGGCTGGAATATTTTCTTGCTCTGGGGAGCAAAGACCGGCTGTAGTAGCTAATTCTCACAGAGTGGGGCTGGCAGAGGGGTGTAAGCAGACCCCCCCACACACAAGACAGGCGTGGCAGGGGAGACCTGAACAAGGAGTGCAGGGTGACCCTCGCGGGCACCTGTGTTCTGGGAAGTTCCAAGTGACTGTCACTTGTCATACTGGATAAGGTGTCAAGCCAGCAAGGAAGTCGCTGTAGCTTCTCACTAGCAGCTGAGCAGTTCACTGAGCCTTGCTTGATTGGTCCAGTAGAGAGCTGTTGCAAGCCCCCTATGGTGCACACTCCCTGGATAGGCTGGGGAAGTGGGCTTCTTGTCAGTGTGAAGGCAGAGTAGATAAGGTGCCTTCATCTGTGCTATTCTAGAGCCTCTGTTTTTGGTGACTCAACTTTAAAACTTTCAGAAGTCCTCAGCTCCAGTGCTCTTCCAGCTGTGCACTTGCTGGGGCCAAGGCTTTGTGCCGCCAAAGGCAGGCCTGTGCCCTTGGGACCAGAGACCTGTGTATGCCACAGCAGCAGAGACGGATTCCAGGCAAGTGAAAGGGTCCCTGTGCCCCAGACGTGCCGCCTCCTGCAGCAGGGAGCTGTTTCGTGGACTAGTTCGAGGTTTGAAAGCGCTCCGTGATTTTGGATCTGCCGGCAAAGTGTTCCCAGTGATTGGCTGTCTCCTCGCAGGCGACAGAAGGAAAGGTAGATTTCCTAACCAGAGTCTACGGCACTTTTGTGTTTTTGAATCAAGTCCCCTTTTATGCACAGCTTCCTAACAAGCTCCTGGCAGGCCTGCTATCAAAGCCTCCTGCCAGTAAAGAAGAAAGACTGGGAAAGGTAAACAGCCCGGCTGGCCCAGCCCTGCCCAGCCTCCACGTGATTGGCCGATTGTCTCTCTCGCAGTTCTCATTAAAGTTGTAGCCTCAGGAAATGCATGTAGACAGCTGAGCCAATTATGAATTCAGAATTGCAACTAAAATACCTCGATTCAAATTAGCTGAGTTTTAAGGCAAAGCAAATCAATTAGGCATCCGTCTGACTAATATTTACTTTGCCTAGTGGCTCTGATTAAATGCTTGGCAGAATGAGCTGTTTGAGATAAGTATTTAAGGTTATGGTTTATCACAGTGCATCAGAAGGGTTTTTTCTGTGTTAGCTGAGGACTTGGGTGACACCTTAACATCTGGAGAGCCTTGTCATTAATATTATTAACCAAAGGAAAAGATGAGTTAATATTATTCAGGGACATTGGAATGCAAAATTGCCATTACATTTGAATGACTGAACTGGAAATGAATGTTATAGGGCTTAGGATAGAGTTCGATTGAATACAGATGGCATTTTATTTTAATTAGCTCCAGTCTCTATTGTATAAGAGAGCTCCGATAAGTGACAGAATTTACGATCCTCCCCATAGTTACCTAAAAACGAATGGAGTGTGCATTTGTTACAGCAGCACATGGAGGGAGGGGAGGTGGTGTAGTTCTCTATGATCCTGCAAGCACTTTCTCACGTGCACCCAGGAGCTCTCAAACACGTTCACACTCAGACTCTCATACGCATGCCTACACACACACACACACACACACACACACACACTCACACTCACACACTCACACACTCTCTCACACACTCACACACTCATAGGCGTCTTTTTACAACAATCCTCTCCCAGGGTTGTGCTGTTCTTTCCCTTACACTCCTAATTACCTTGATGTGACTCTATTTTTACCATCTTTGAAAAGGGTCATTTTACTCAAACTGTGCGGTCGATGGGCCCATCCCGGGGAGAACAGCCCGAGTGTAAGCCGAGTTCTCTGTCATCCCTGGGTTTTCCGAGGGCTGTCATTTCACCAAACTGAAAGCATTTGTTTTTAACTTGCTCCTTTGCCAAGAGTCTGGAGAAGGTTGGGTGCTCCCTCCGCGTCAGCCAATAGCTGAAAGGGCTCACGGATTTTTTTTCAATTACTCGTGCTGGGCCTGCTCCAAGCTGGCTTTCAGTTAGCTGTTGCTGCCTGTGTCTTCCAAACCGTACATTTTAGCCGGATGAGTCGGGTTCAGCCCTGTCCGCCCTCCCCTTCCCTTCTCAGCCAGTTTGGTGGTGGGAATGGGAGGGTAAAGATATGCTTAGGGAGGTCCTTCTGTGGCAGTGGGAGCCCCCGACTTGAACTTGAGGCGTCCCTGTAGCACTTGAAAGCTCCCCACATTGCCGTGTGGGTTCCAGAGCTGAGCAAGCCCTATGTGTTGTCAGTGGAGACTTTGCCCCCAGAGTGTAACCGGGGCTCAGGTTTCTTCCAGCTGTGATGCAGCGTGGGGCTGATCCTTCCATCTGTCGCAGCTGGAGTTTTATCTGACAGTTGGGTGTGCTGCAGCCATTCGCAGAGCAAACAAACACAAAGTCCCCAGTAAATAAAGGCCTAAGGAAAGCAAGTGACCAGATTGGGCTTGCTGGACAGTAACCAGCGAGAGCAGGGGTGGCCACTGGCTGCCAGGGGGAGAGGAAGCCTCAGGCTGTCCCCAACCGATGGTGACAGCAATTGTGACGCCCATCCATGGCGCCTGGGAGGACGGAAATAGCAGGCCGTCCCCGCATGTTCTCAGCATAGCCCAGCTGGTTCTAAGTGGCCCAGCCGCTGTGAATTGGCAAAAAGTTGGAGTTTTAAAATACTCCTAGGAAGCTGCTGCTGTTTCATCATGTGACCCGCATGTCCAGCACATTCACTTGGTTGTCTGTCTTATCAATGTCTCCAAGTCACAATGTCCCAAACACAGATGGCTCATTGCTGTGTCTCAGAGAAAGCATGTCTGATGCCGAGGTGCAAACCCAAAACTCCCCAGCCTTGCCCCGTTCATTGGAGCTGTTCCACAACCTTGCTCATCCTGGCCTGCACCCCTCACCTAGGGTAACCACCTGCTTTCCGTCACTGGGACCCCTGCACTGCCCTCCATGCTGGCCCCCTGAGGAGCATCCTCACCCCCATCCACTTGCTGTCCCTGCTGCCAAGGAGTGGACATGAACTGTTAAGTCCCAGGCCCTCTTTGGTCTGGCAACCTTGTGGCCTCTGAGGCACGGTCCTGCTGGCCCTTTAGGGGCATTCTCAGTGGCCATCACTCCTCCCCTCGGCACTGGCTGCTGCCAGCCCCGCCCCACTCCCCATGCACCTGCAGCCCTGCTCCTGGGAGCCTGCGCCAGTCCTCCAGCCTGGCCAAGCAGCTGCAGGTTTATATTCTGGGTGTGACCTCGGAGAAGGGGGCATGGGGCACTGTTTGATGGTGCGAGCATTTGTGTGCCTGGGAGCTAGCCAGGGCCGGCAGGGGGTCTGCAGCTGGTCCTGGGAGTTGCAGTCAGCAGGCAGGGGAGAGACTATGAGAAGTGAACCAACTGGCCTGAGGACGATGCACTGGGGAGAGGAGGAGCTCGTGGTTGGACATGTGCGAGTTCATCTCTTGCTGATGCAATGCAGTGCTCTCCACGGCCAGTTTGTATTCGCTGGCATGTCTGTTGGTCACTGAATCGATAGCAGGTGGACGACCGGCTTAGTGCGTGTTGATTGAGCTGGGTCCCCGTTTACAGAGTTTAGGTTCCAGGAACAGGCCCTGGATTTTCACTTCTCAGCTTTTTTCTGTAGGAATGCTTGGAAAGACCATCATGGTCCACCTTGGTTAAATGCTGCTGGAAACCCTGAAGGGGGCGTCAGTGAGCCAGGCTGCATCTGGTGTTTGCTAAGGCAGCCCCAGCCAGCAGGGGCTGGTCGGCTGGGCACATTGGCATCATGCTGGCTTCACACATGTGATCATTTGCTGGGGCGGCCTTGACCAAGTGCACCAGCACCTGAGTGGTTTACATAACATGATTCCGGGTTGCTAGGGTTCAAGGTTAGGGCAGGTGAAGGCAGAGGGCCGCCTCCACACTGTGGCATCACGTGGTCCTTCCTCAGCATGTGTTTGGCTGATCTCCTCCTCTGATGAAAACACTGGCCATGACCTCAGATGCTGTCTGCAGGTGTGGAAGGGCGAAGAGCAGGGGTGGCCAGGATCCCAGGTGCCATGGGAGAGTCTCGAGGCCCCGAGAATCTACTTGACTGCTTTGTCTGCTGTCCTGGACCGCAGGAGTCACGCTGTCACCCCCGGCCCTGCCCCAAGGTGGTTGAAAGCCAGCTGCAGGGGGCCCTGTGGAGCCATTTCACCATCCCTGCCTCACGGTGCTAGTCCCCCACTGCCCTCCAGGAGTGACAGCTGTTGTGTCCATGGGAAGGAACCCATTTCCCTCCTCCCGGAGAGCTGCTAAGCTGGACAATTGTTGAGCATCCGGGATCCTGGAAGAACTGTGAAAGTTGTCAGCTGCTCTCTCTCTCTCCCTCTCTCTTTAAACAGCCTCAGCAGGTTAGATCTGTTTTCTTGAATACCACACAACCCCACAACAGGGAGGAGGTTTCAGCTTGAGGTGCCCTGGGGGCTGCTTAGGCCAGGTCCTGCCCATCGCAGTGGCTTGGAGGTTGGAGGTCCCTGACCTCCTCCTTGGCCGGGTCCCCCTGGTCCTGCTCCCACGTGTGAGGAAGGAGGGGAGAGCGAGCTGCCAGGGCTGTCTCCCTTCTCGAGGCAGCTGTCCGCGGGCCACAGAAGCCCCTGGTGCTGCTGTTGGGGACTTAGCAGGTGGGTGAGGGAGCCTCTTGGTTCAAGAGTGTGTTTGCTACATGGGACCCTGGGAGGCTCCAGAAAGGAGTCTCTTAAGGTTCTTTATTGGCTTTGTCCATCTCAGAACAGACTCTAGAACCCCACACCTCGTAGGAATCCCCAGGCATGGCTTGGGGTGCACACAAGCAGGCCTTTGTGCTCCTCCCTGGTGACTCTGGCTTAGGGGCAGGCAGGAGCTTTAAAACACCCTCCCATGTGTGTCCTTTGTCATACCGAGGCCTCACGTGTCCTGCAGGCTTCTGGCCACAGCCAAGAGAACATGGCCAGGACTACCGTGCCTGGACATGTGGTTGGACACGTGTGAGTTCCAAGATGTTAATGACCATGACGTCTGGTGGGGTCCTGCTAGGAAGTGGGGTTTCTGGGTGAGCCTCTTTGGAGTTTAGCTCATCTTTTGCAGTGTGTTTAGTTTGCACTTCCCCAGGAGAAAAGTGGAGGAAGGCCTGGCTTTGGAGAGGCAGACGATCTCGCAGTGGCTGTAACCTTGAGACCGTCATGGGATGCTGTTCCTGCCGCTGCGGAGAGCTCTCCTTGCTATGTGGGCTGCATGCTGAGCCAGAGGCAGACAGGAAATGTCTGAAAGGACAGTGGGGGTGGGACTTCATCCTCTCCAGCGCAGACTTCTGGAGATCCAGGTGCTGAATCGGTTTGAGCAGAGACAAGGTTTGGGTTGGGCTCCACATGGCGTTGGGCTAGCCCAGCTCCTGCCACCCCGGGTTCCTTCATGGCTGATCTGCGACGGACCGGCTCGGCCGGAAGCAATCAGTCCGACGGGAACAGGACCCCAGGAATGGTGGACAAGGATTCGGCGAGTGACATGATCATCCACAGAAAAGCCAGCCAGCATCGCCAGAGACTGGAGACACACTATTTCTACTTAGAAGTCTGTGTGTCACTTCATTCCTTTGTTCGAGAAACACTTAGTGAGGTCTTGCCTGAGATGCAGCAGTGTGCACTGCCTGCATAGGCCCTGCCTGCATAGGCCCTGCCTGCATGGGGCATGCTGATGGGGGGAGGGAAAACAGAAAAACCCCTGGAGACCTGCAGGCTGGGGCCGCACAGGCCCTGACCTCTGACCCTTGAGAGAAGCCTGGCTTTGCATTCATCCCAGGCCAGCTTTCAGTTTGGTTTTCCACTGAGAAGGTCAGTGTTTGAGTACTGCACAGGTGCCTGTTACAGGCAGAGCGTGCTGCTGTTAGGTGATGACCACCGACCACCCGCCCGCTGCTGGAATAATATCAGCAAGTTGTTCAGAGTTGTAATGGAAGCTTTATTGGAAAATCTGCTCCTGGGCCCCCTTTGTGTAGAGGGGAAGGAAGAGGGACGCAAAAAGGGCATCTGAGATACGTGTGGAGGAGTTTTATACCCCTCTAGACACGTGGGCAGGCAAAGGGGCTGTCCATGCCCCAACTATGTAAGGAATGTCCATTCAGGTGTGCCATTGGTCAACTGGAATCCCGCCAGGTCGATGATGTAACTGGCTCCTGTGGCCCCTCCTGTTCCAGGCTGAAGCCTGGGAGACATGCCGGTCCAGAGCAGACCAGCCCCTCGTCTCCAGTGCCCTGGGCAGCCATCAGCTGCAAGCTGCGGGAACATATCCCTGTCACTAAGGGCAAGATGGGTTTCCATGCCACATTTTAGGTGCAGTTGGGAGAGAAACATTCCTGGGGAAGCCTGAAGGGGAAGCCCTGCCCTGTCTAGCTTGGGGTGTTGGAAGTTTCCAGATGGTGGTGAGGGTTGAAGGCTGAGCCCAGGTCAGTCCAGTGAGGTGGGAAGCGATAGACTGGAGAAGCAACCGGGCCTCAGGGAGGCGGCAGTGTTGGGGCTGCTGCTCCAGGGGTGGTGTGGATGGCCCCAGCCTGCTATGCCAAGAGGTAGGGCAGGCTGCTGAGGTTTTGGGCACTGTGACTGGCCTGGGGGTGACATGGAGTGCAGGAATCCATCCTGTGCTGTCACATGCAGGATGGAGGCCAGGGTGCCCCACTGGAGACCATTGTGACTACCTGATGGATCCAGGGGATAGTGGCCATCGTAGGTGACTTATTGCAGGCTGGGAGTCTGACACTGTAAGGTTGATGACTAGGGAACATTAGAGAAAAACCCCGGGTCATTCCGACTTGGAAAACAAGGGCATTGCAATGCCGCTCACTTTGAGGTGGCTTCTATGGGAGATGCCAGCTGGGGTAGCATCCTGGGTCCAGCAAGATACAGGAAGAGAATGCTCAGCGTGAGACGTGGGGTCCAGGAGGCCTTTGGCGCAGGTGGTGGTTCTGGACAGAGTGTGCCCCTGGGGTGCACGCAGGCTACTCCACGCTTTAAACATTAGTCAAGAGTTTCTGCCCTCAGTCCCCTCTCCCTCCCTAGGGTTCCCACCCTGTGGCCTCAGCTCCACAGAACCCTCTGCATTAGACTTAGCAGTACCAGCAGTAGGAGGGGGACCCCTAACGGACTCTGACCTCAAACACCAGGCCAGGGTCTCAGCTGTGACCCAGGCAGTGCCTCAAGTCCATGTGTGTCGACATAGGGTTCTGCAGCAGAGCCAAGCCTTTTGGCAAATGCTGACTAACTTTGGGGGAAGTCAGCTACTCATCTCCGTCTCTCTCTGCAGGGTGGCTTGGGGTACAGCCTGGCAGCGGGTGCTGGGCTTCATCTGGCAGGATGCAGGACAGATCCTGACCTGGGTGTTTGACACAAGATCAGATCTCTCAAGTTATGGCTTTTGTGGGTTACTATCAGTAGGTGCAGTAAGCAGAATGTCTCAGTGTTTCAAGTACTTTGGAAGTGCCTTCCAGGAGCAATTACAGATGATCTTGAACTTGGAGCTGAGACTTTTGTAAGTGACAGAACCCAAATCGACTGAGCTCTTGGCAGGGCTCCTAAGCAGCCACCGTGTGGGCATTCTCTGGACCAGGTGCCCACCAGGGCTGCCAGGCTGCCAACGGAGCTTGGTGGCCCTTAGGCTGTGGGTATATTAGTAGAAAGCTGGATGAGAAGCCAAGGTGTCGGGATCTGTTCCTAGGGGTGTGGTCTTCCCAAGAGGTCCGAGCCACTGCAGCACAATGCCTGCCCCACCCCCAGGAAACTTTAAAAAAAAAAAAAGGAGGGGGCAGGCCACCTGCATCCCATATCAGCCCGGGTTCAGGTCCCTGCACATTTTCTTCTAACGCACCCCAAGGTGGCAGGCCCGTTGGGAGAGGCTTTACAGAGTTGTCAGCTCCTAGCTTTGCCCTGGCCCAGCCTGAGCTTTTGAGGCTGTTTGGGCAAGGAACTGGCAGCTGAGAGCGCGGTCTCTGGTCTTGCAGTAAATCAACACATAGTGACAATACTGACCATGCACGCAACCCTCGTCTGGGCTCCTTCTAGATGATCCCACTTGGCAACAATGATCCAGTTTCTGTGGATGAACACACAGCTCAGGGAGATGAACTGACTACCACTGGGTTTTGGCCCAGCCAGCCGGATTCCTGTTCTCTGCCTTAAATCCTTTATGCTACCTCTCGAATTATGTTCCTTGATTGTGAAGATAAATCTGCCAACTGAAAGAGGAGTAGAGCACTTAGAAATGTGTGAGTCCGTGATAATGTCAGCGTCCGGGCCTTGCCGCGCTTAATGTTTTGCTGCATCTTTTCTGGAGTTTTCTCTGCTCGTGTCAGGACTGCATTTCCAGTGGCTGTCAGATTCCATTGTATGGATCAGTGGTTTGCTTACTCCAGTGCTTATCCTGCGACAGCTCCCATGACAGCTTGATCAAACTGTGGCCTCCCTCTCTGCTCCTCCTCTCGCCTTACCTGAATTTCCTTTGGGGGAGGGGATAAGGATCACCTGATAATTTATTGGCAATTCCACAAGTTCCACCCCCTCTTGGTGGAATCACTTTAGAATCAAAGTGATATTATTTCTTCCTTCCAGATATGCACACAAATTCAGAATTTTTCAAATATGCTCATTCTGAAGTAAAAATGGCAGAGCAGTATTGTGGAGTAAAACCAGTGTTCCGATTCCAGCATCCCCTAGGAGCACTGGCTGCTTCCTTCCCATCCAGCTCCCTGCTAACCTCCTGGGGTAGCAGTCAGGGATGGCCCAAGTGCTACTACCCATGTGGGTACCCAAATGAAGCTCCTGGCTCCAGGATCCATCCTGGCCCAGCACAGGCTGTTGTAGCCATCTAGAAAGTGATCTGGCAAATGAAAAATTTCTCTTCCTCTCTCTCATACACACATACACACACACACACACACACACACTCACTCACTCACTGTCTTTTTCAGATAAATAAAGCATACAATTAAATTACATTAAATTAAAAATAAAATAAATGGAATAGAAATGTCCCCTTGGAATGCACTGTCCAGGTGGTTGTTTTAGGAACAGTCCATTTATTTCTTTAAAGCAAGAGAAAGTTTGTTTGAAAGGTAGAAGCGGGGAGAGACAAAGAAAAAAAGAGAGTAAGCTTCCATGCATTGATTCACTCCCCATATGGCCCCAGTGGCCAGTGTTGGGCCAGGCTCAAGCCAGGAGCCTGGAACTCCCATCTGGGTCTCCCATGTGGATGACAAGGGCCCAAGCATTGGGGCTGTGAGTGGGGAGCTGGATCGGTAGAAGAATGACTGGGGCTCAAGTAGGTGTTCCCATGGGATGCTGGTGTTAGGCAGTGGCTCAGCCTGCGGCAGCACAGTACCAGTTCCCATCACTCCATTTTTCAGACAAAACACTTGGGACTGGGTGTGTAGAAAGAAAAAGTCCATTTAGTTCACAGGTTTGGAAGCTGAAAGTCTGAGACCAAGTGGCCTCTGGTGAGGGCCCTTGGCTACATCCCAGCATGGCTGAGAAGCACAAGGAGAAACAGCTGTGCAGAGAGGTGGGAGGAGGTGCTTGGGTGGCTTTGCTTTCATGAAAACTCACTGCAAGAAATCACCGCTGATCTTCCCTAGTGTGGAGTCCCTGCAACCCAAACTCTCACCTTCCAGAGTTCCCCACTTCTAGGTCCTGCCACCTGTCCCCTGCCCCACTGACAATGACTAGGCTTCTGACACATGAACTGTTGGAGACATGCTTACGTTCCGTGCAAACCCTAGCAAGCAGTAATGTCATTTCTCCCTGACAGGTCAAGTGGCTACAGCAACAGACGGTGAAGCGCAGGGTGAAGAGACAGGTGCGGAGCGACACGCAGACCCTTTATTTCAATGACCCCATTTGGTCCAACATGTGGTACATGGTGAGTGGGGGCCCCAGCTTGCAGGGGGGTCATGTAGCTCCCCAACACAGCCCCAGCTTCTCATGACTTCTGCCTATAAGTCTGGACACCATGAGAGCTGCCTCGGGAGTTTTCTCTGAAATTGAAGTAGCCTGGGTGGCTCTCCTTAGACAGAGAAGTCATTTGGTGTAGAACTAAGCAGGCAAGTTGACACCCTCACTGATGGGAGGGGAGAATGACAGAAGTGCCAGGTGCAGAAAAAGCAAGAGAAACCCTTCACTTTGTACCGCCTGTGTGTTGGGAGGGGAGGAAGAGGTGGGGCTGGGGTCTCCTCGTATTGATTGGCAAACATAAGGCCCTGTCTGTGGGTGTGCCCCGGGCATCTGTCTGCAGAGGGTGCATGTCAAGGCATTGTGGGGTGGGGGGCTTTGTGTGGTCTGTGCACGTAGCACTGTGGCGACAAGAACAGCCGGTGCCGGTCGGAGATGAATGTGCAGGCAGCATGGAAGAGGGGCTACACGGGGAAGAACGTGGTGGTCACCATCCTGGACGACGGCATAGAGCGGAATCACCCTGACCTGGCCCCCAATTATGTAAGTCAAGCCCCTGTGCTGACAGGTGCACACTGTCAACTGGGCTGGTCCCAGGATGCCTTTCAGGTGAATTAAGAAACCCATAGTCAAGATGGGCATTGTAGGGCTTTAGTGATAGGGGCCATCATCATAGGGTTAAGACATGGGCTGCCTGGGCTCGTCGCACAACTCGGGGACCTTGAGCAAACCGATGACCTTTTTGTGCCCAGCTGCAGGATGGGGTCATATAGGAGGTTATTTCCCAGCATTATGGTAAGGATTCATGGCGCTTATAAGGGTGGAGAAGAGAACCTGGCACAGGGCAAATAGGAGAAAATCATTAGATGTTCTCAGGAGCCTGCGGCCAAGAGGGGCTGAGTATACCACATCAGGTCCATTTGACATCCGCAGAGGGAGCCCTTTGTGGCGAGTTTTGAAGTCTATGCCCACCGCACCAGACAGCTTTTCTGATCTGATGTGTTTTAGAAGGCAGACACACAGCCCTGTGATCACTGCTATTCAAAGATGTGAGCAAATGAACAAAAAGTGAAGGAAATTCGTCCGTCTGTGGACACGTGGATGGGTTGGTTGGACATGCTAAGGGAGAGACGCCATCACTCCCCAGGACAGAAGCTGTGAGATTCCAGCCATGGGGCAAGGGGTAGAGTGCTGGCCGCCAGGGGCTGGGGAGGAGCGGTGAGAGCAGAGCTCCAGTTTTGCAGGTTTAAGAGTTCAGGAAACAGGGTGGTGGTGTTTCCATTTCAGTGAGAACATGCTTTATGCCACCAAGTTGTGCACCTGTAAGTGACTGAGATGGCAAGTTTTATTCATAAGGGCTTTACCACAGTGAAAAAAAAAGTTGTGAATGTGGATGGATAAAGTCAGGGGAAAACCCAGAGTGTGGTTTCCTTTATTTTCCAAGAGAAGCCTTTAAAAAAAAAATCACAGAAGACAGATTTGTGTAAGTGCTGGGTCATTTCCCCACTCTCACTGTGGCTTCATTGGTAGGATTCCTACGCAAGCTATGACGTCAATGGAAACGACTATGACCCATCTCCACGATATGACGCCAGCAACGAGAATAAGTATGTCATTCTGGACCCTCCTCCATGTCCTCCTGGCTCGCCCCGCCCCCAGCTGCAGCTTGCATGTGACAGTCCCAGATGTAGCACAGGCTGAGGCTGCTTCCCTGCCCACCCCAACACTGTCCATTGGGCTTCTACCAGGAGCCAGAAGCTGTGTCCACACAACCCTGCAGGCCACGAATGGAGGCGTCTCTGGAGCCAGCCTCTTCCTACAGTGGTGTAGCTCCTGTGGCTCAGCTGGAAATAGAAACTGTTCCAGTGTCTGGCTGTGTTGGAATAGAGAAAGTTGAGGGGTCTCTGGGGCTGGCTGAGCGAACAGCCATGGTGTGCTGGAGCGCACAGGCCTGAGCATTACTGGTCCCATCCTTGACCTCAGGAGCTGCGCAAAGGGGCCTGAGTGCTGCTAGCCGATGCCTAGCTCTGCCATTCCCTGGCTGGAGATCCGTGCCCATTGGGGGACATTGTAGGAGTCATCTTAGAGACCGCCCAAGAAGGGGGGATAGGCAAGAAGCCCACCAAGTGGCTGTCAGGGCACCACGGGGATTGTTGTTGGACAGTCCAGGCCCTGGATACTCATGCATGCTGCTGGCTGGACCCTCTGCCGGGCAGGAGATGGGGACAGGGGGGCATGCCCTGAGCCCTTAGTGTTCTTCCAGAAACAGCAAGAGAAGCACCTTATTCTGGACCAGGCGCTTGCCTGGCTCAACCTGCAGGCTGCCCTGCTTCTAAACCTTGCATGCAAGGTGTGGCATGGTGTCCGGTTGGGGAGAGGCCCTGCTGGGCTGCAGTGTCCCGGGAGCCAGCAGAGGCTGTGGCCTCACGTCTCAGGGTGCCCTTGCCGCCCCACAGCAGGGGAGGGCATGGAACAATGATCCGGATTCCAGGCAGTGACCCTTGAAGGGCAGGATCGAATCGAGCTGTGTGCCCTGTGACCAGCGCCGGCCCTGGGGCCGAGCCCAGTCACCGAGGACAACAGCCTTGCCCTTCCAAAGCGCTGTGAAGGCAGCTTTAAATTTGAATCGATGACTCCAATCCCCATGGGCTCTTTACAGCCACGCACTGTTTAAATTTGCCCATATTTTTGGCCTCCATGGAAGGAATTGACTTGAGGTGGCACATTGAACATGGACTCATTACTGAAGATAGCCATTTGTTATTCTCGTAATTTCTTCACGGTCTCCCTCTCCTCCCATCCCCCGCCCTCCGCTGGTGCAGAGCATCAAGCTTAGAGCTGCGTGCTTGGCTGCTGCTTAGCTAGCAGTGGCAATGCTGAGGCGATTGTCCCCAGGGGCAGTGTAGTGCCATAGCAACACAGGGGACATGACCTGAGACTTTGGTGCCAGTTGGTTTTTTCTTTCAGATAGACAGGTACTGATGTCACACCTGTTGGTGTCAAGCGATGTGTTGATAGTCCCCTTGTAGGAACGTGGCCAAGGGTGCCGGGAGCATGTGCCTCTAACCCCTGCTGCCCAGGGGCATGCCCCTTGCCGGATCCAGGAAGGGCTGTGCCAAGCCTGGCTTGGTGCTGTCTCCAGGTGCACAATGATGGTGATGGAAAAGGATGCAGATGTTAGGTTGGGGTGCTTACAGATCCCCAGGAATTACCAGGACTGGGCCCTCACCTTGTTTTCTCCTTTGCTTCAGACATGGCACTCGCTGTGCGGGAGAAGTTGCGGCTTCTGCAAACAATTCATACTGCATTGTGGGCATAGCATACAATGCGAAAATTGGAGGTAAGCCTGGGGTATGCGCAGCTGGAGAGCTGAGGGTCTGGGGGCCCCGAGCACCTCTCCTGTGGGCTCAGTGGGCTCAGTGGCCTCATGGTCGTGCCAGAACCTGGGGCCAGCAGCTGCAATGCCATGTGTGCCATTGCCTAGACGGTAATTTCTCTCCATTTCACCTGAGCAGTCTCTGCCTCCCCCCCACCCCCACAAAACCCCCTCTGGACCTGCTAAGCTGGCCTCTACCTGGCAGATACCCCAGTAAACAGCCACATTGGCTCTCTGCTGCCACAAGCCCTTGGCCTGCTCTGTGTCCTCTCATCTAAAGTTTCAATCTTTTCCTTTCCAAGTCCCGACTCCCACGCCAGCCTGTTCACCTGCTTCTGCTGCCCCTGCCTTCTGCTTTAGCTGGGAATGATGCTGGTGGGAGCAGAGGAGAGCTGCCAGGAAGCTCCAGTGACTGCCAATAGCACCTGGGCAGCCCGGCCGCACTCAGATAGGTGGCTGCTGCCGTGCCTTCCGGGGATGGCTGCAGCCCCTCCTATCCCTTCGCAGCCCCTGGTAGCCCCACAGCAGGAATCACCAACAGCCTGAAGAGCAGAGGTTGGCCCAGGGGCTTCCTGGAACCCACATCCTTGGGGACTTTCTTGAGTTGTGTTTAGATAGCAGATCCCGGGCTTTTGCACATCTTGCCCTGGGTGACCTTTAGAATGGGCAGGTGTTGTGGCTCCATAACAGGTGTTCCTCTCATCTTCCACGGGCATGTTCCGGAGTCTTGGTTAGAATCAGGAGTCTTAGCTAAGGGCCTCATTCTTCTGGAGATGTGCGGGTTCTCCCAGGAGCCTGGACAATGAGGAGGACCCCCTCCCAAAGGGCTGCAGAATCGAGCTGGCACAAGCACCAGACCCATCACCACCACTCACCAGCTGTGTACCCTTGAACAATGCACAGAACCTCTCTGGGCCGAGCCTGCTGACTGCCCAGGTTAGGCATGGCGATGCAGCCAGACGCCAATGTGAGAGTACTGGCTGGGAGCTCAGCTTGTCTCCCCTGTGGATGCTCCCAGAAAGGAGAACGAACATTTGCTCTGAGTGAGGGGCTGGACAGCAGCTGTGGGCTTGCAGGAGTTAGCTTTCTGTCATTTTAATACCATGAGAATATCTCAGGTGGGACAAGCTTGAGGGAGCCTGGGACTGAGGCTGGACCACTGGAATGTGGCTGTGACCTTGGCCTTGACTGAGGCCGAGTGATAGACTGAGGCTTCCGTGTTGTGATATACTGTCAGCCCATCAGCCCCCATACAGGCAGCCACACCTCCCTCCAGCCTACCTGCCAAGCCCACCTAAGTGTGGCACAGTGTTTGGGTGGGCCAGCCCCAGTGTAGCACAGCCTCTGCATCTGAGTAGGCTGGCACAGGCAGGGAATCTCTCCCAGATACCCCTAGGGCTGACCATGGAACTAGCTTTTTTGTTGTTTTTCCCTCCCTCTCTTCCTACCTTCTTCTCTTTCTCTCACTCTTTCTCTCTCTTTCTGCCTCTCTCCCCCTTTCCTTCCCTCCCTCCCTCCCTCTCTCCTTTCCTTCCTTCCTTCCTTCCTTTCCTTCTTTAATTATTGCTCAAGTAAGGCTATGATCTTGGTCCTAACTTATCCCAGTCTCTCTGGGATGCATAGTACAGGTTCATTATCCCTTACCCCAAATTCTTGGGACCAGAAGTGTTGTTTTAGATTTCGGATTTTTTTTTTTTTAGATTTTGGAATCTTTTCATATATATAAATAAAATACGTTGGGCATGAGACCCAAATCTAAACATAGACTCCACTTCTGTTGCATAGATAAGCTATCCACATAGAACGAAGGTCATTTGCTATGTTCTTAGTGCACCTGCCTTTTGAGGGGGGCCCATCATAGGAGATCAGATGTGGCGTTTTCCAATTGCAGTGTCATGTCAGTCCTCAAAGAAGTTTTGGATTTTGTCTAACTCGTGTACTGTTGTATAGGTAATATATGAATCTTAGGCAGAGGAGTTCAGTTCACACTCTATCCTTGGCGCTGCTGTTTATGTATTTTACTTCATATGTTCTAAAACCACTGCACGGTGCTGTTTTTCTTGCTTTAAATGCTCAGTAGGCTGTAACCTATTTACCCACCTCTATTCCACTCCCACGACTCTGACCTTTCCCAGCATTAGATTTACATCTTGTTTCCATTTTCTTGAGCCTGGAGAATTTCTTTCAGTTTTTTTTTTTTTTTCTTTGTAGTTTGGGCATCCTGGTGAAAGGAATTCTCTCAGGTTTATTTGTAACGATCTCTGTCTTCATTTTTGGAAACATTTTTGCAAAGCCTAATGTTCTGGAGTGAGATATTTTTCTCTGAACAATTTTAAGCCGCTGTTCCATTGTCTTTTGGGACCCATTGTGCCTTGTGCTGAGTCAGCCATCGCCCTTGTATCTTTTACGTATTGGGATTTGAGGATTTTTTTAAATATAGTTGGTTTTTTTTTTTTAATGTGCCTTTGAATACAATACCCTTTTTTGCGTTTTTCCTTATATGATTCTAGCTTGGGGCTTGCTCTGTTTCTTAGTGGACTCATTTTCCCCCTTGAATTTGGAAAAAAGTGTTAATCTTTCTTAGCTTTTTTTCATTCCACCTTGACACCAGTTGGTTGTGGGTAGACTGCTTGAGAAACCTCACGGTGTCTCTGTTTATTTTTTAAATCCTTTGTTTCTCTCCATGCTTCAAGTTTGATGATTTTTATCAAACTTTCTTCAAGTTCATAAAAACTTCTTTTATTATTTGAAAGGAAGAGTCACAGAGAGAGGAGAGCCATAGAGAATCTTCCATCCGCTGGTTCACTCCCCAAATGGCCACCTCGCCCAGAGACCTAGCCAGTGATATCTCTAAAACCTTGTGGATTGCACATTTCTGTCTTACGATTTCCATTTTTCTTTTTATTGTTTCTAAAGCTCTCCTGGGTTTCCTTGTCTCCTCACCCATTACATCTGTATTTAAGTTCCTTAACATGCCTAGAAGAGATGAAGTCTTTTTGTACTGATTACAATGACTGGGTCATTTATGGGTAAGTTTCCAGTGATAAATTTTGCTCTTTATAATTAGGTGGCAATCACTTACAGGTCCAGCAATTATTACACCTTTGCCCTTGTTTGGCTGCATGGTAGAATCTCTTTATGGCTGAGTTTATTTGAACTTGTATTATTCATGGTTTTAATGCTTGGCTTCTGATTTCCTCTTAGTCTCAAGAAATAGACCTTAGCCCGGACACATAGCTCTGTTCCTGTACCACGACACCTGTGCTTTTTCAAGGGCGTGTTTGCCAAGACCTGTAACTGAGCCTGGCAGAGCCCAGACTGAGTGCCCTGCAGTGGGCAGCAGTTGAAATATCTGCTCAACTCCTTCAGCTCTTCAGCTCTTGTTTCCTCTCAGATTTGTTAGCTTTGTGCCCAGACATGTAAAGGTCAGAGGTCAGCCAAGGGATTTCAGGGAGTTTGCATGTCCTCTCTCTTCTGAGGTTTTGCCAGATCCCCAGCTTCTCCTGACCGGCTGGGGAGAATGAAGAGGACATGTTCCTAACTGACTTTTACTCTCTGCCCGGGGAGTGGGGCACTCCCTAGGGGACAAGTCCCATGACTTGGATCAGTCCCACAACACCTCCCTTCTTTGGAGGACACACCTCACCTTGTGCTTCTTCTTTCTTTGGGTTACCCTCCAGTACCCTCAAGCTACGGTTGTTTCAAATAAATATTGTTTTCAGAGTTTATGATGGTTATCTTTAGAAGAGTTAGTCAACTACGAACTACTCTGCCATTGTTGGAGCTAAAGCTTGCGGTTTATGTTTCTGTACCAATTTGGTTGTGCATCAATTCTCCATGGCTCCATGACTGTCATTCCAAGGGACACTTATAGTAACAGACATTCAGTTTTAGCACAGGGCCGGGCCAAATGGCTCTGGCCCAGTGGCTGTGAGGGCATTGAGAAAGCTTAACCCGGGCTGGAGCATCTACTTCCACATGGGGTCACAGATGTGGCTGCTTGCTGTGCCTTGGCTCCTTGCTGGCTGCTTTGAGTTCTCACCATGTGTGCCTCTGTGCCTAGTGTGGTCCACGGGTCCCCATCCGCTGGAGCTAGCCTCCCTCACTGCAGATAGTCCCAGTTGAGGGGAGCAGGGAGGACTAGTCCCAGAGTCTCACCCCATCTCCTCCACCACCCTGTTTGTTACACAGACACAGTTTACTGTGTATCTAAGGAGCAGGAAGTCTGGCTCCATGCTTTGACTAGGAAAGTGTACAAGAATTTGTGGACACATTATAAAATCACCTAAAACGTGGACCGCATGCTTGTGTAGACAGAATTTAGCTTGCTCTCTTTGTAATATTGCACAAGTTTCTTACGTGTTTTATTGTATAAAAATACTTCAATGAAAGATATAGTGCAACTGTTCAGCACAGTGTCCCTAGGGGTGACTCCTACCTTGTGGGGAATGGGTGGGGAGGGTTCTCCAATCCCAGGAATCTGCAGGCCTGCATGCTGTCATCTTTGCGTTCTGAGAGGAGAATGGGGGTAGTCCCTGGTAAATTGCATTTTACGGAAGTTTAATTTTTTATGACATCTCCAAGCTGCACATTGAATTTTTAATTTTTTCCTACATGTAGCATTTTATTTTAAAAATCTGGTTAGAGTTGTTATAATATCAAGTTTGTTCTCTTTTCTTTATGACTCTGGGGTTTAAGATCCAGCTTAGAAAACCCCAAGTCTGTTTTCCTGGTTTTATTTTATTTATTTATTTGAAAAAACAGTGGTTTGTGAACAATAGTTCATCTTAAAAGTTGGATGTTTTTGTCATTCCTGCTTAGCTTTTTAATCCATATGGAATGTTTTTCTGTGACTGATGGGAAAGAGAAATCTGATATCTTTTTTTTTTCTTTTGAAAATTTTTATTTTTATTTGAAAGGAAGATTTACAGAGAAAAAAAAACAGAGAAGGAGCTTCCATCTATTGGTTCACTTTCCAAATAGTTGCAATAGCCAGAGTTGGACCAACCCAAAGCCAGGAGACAGAACTTCTTCCTAGTCACCCAAGGACTTGGCCATCCTCCGCTGCTTACCCAGGCCACAGACAGGAAGCTGGATGGGAAGTGGAGCAGCCAGATACGAACCTGTGCCTATGCGGATGCACCGTAGCTGAAAGCTTAGCCTACTGTGCCACAGCGCTGCCCTCTGATTTTGTTTTCTATAAAAATTACACTCAATGATCCCTACATCCACATTATCGACATTTTAGGTTCCGATGTGTGTGCTGGATCCTGCCTTTGGTTTCATTAGCCTGTGGGTTGTTTGTTTTTTTAATCCTGAATAGTACCACCTGTTGAATATACCTGGGAAGAATTTTGGTCTTCTAACATTTTCTGCTAATTTTTCCTGTCACTTCAGTTCCTCAAAAACTTCATGGCTGATTTTGCACATTTTTCCTTTCAGATGAGCTTAGGAATCTCACATTTAAACAAAGAAGTCCTGGAGGGATTTTGCCTGGGGTGGCATGGACTTTGTAGATTAATCGGGGCAGAAATGACAGCCTGTGCATATGGAGTCTTCCCACCCAAGTACATGGCATGTCTGTTAATGCAGGTCTTGTTTTACGTCATTGAAGGGAGTTGTATTCCTTTCTCTGTTTAAATCCTTCCTAGTGCTCACTAGCTTTATTCCTGGCTTGGTTTTCTCTGCGACTGATGGTTCCTGGAGTGGCCAAGGGCACGTGCTGTTGTTTCTGTCTGTCGAGCTCTAGGGACCCTGGTTTTGCCCCTTGATCCTTTTAGCTTTTCCAAATCAGTGTGAGCTTAACTAGCTGTGAACATACAGGTGATTCTATCAAGTTAACAAAAACAACTTTTTTTTCTTATCTTATTTCAACATATGGGGACGCCTGGTGAATATTGAATAGTGGTTCATGGATCCCTAGTTCTGTTTTATATCACTGGCATGCTTCTAGTTTTAGACCACTAGCAGCAATGGTGTAGGTTTCCTATAATTATCATTTATCAAAAACGTTTTATTATATTTCTAATTTACCAAAAATCTGATCAGGAATGAACACTGAATTTTATTACATGTTTTAAGTCTATTGAGATCATTGTGGTTTTTTTATTCAGTTTTACTATTTGATCTGTTGAATATTATTAAATTATATTAGTGATTTTTCTTTCTTAATTTCCAAAACACATTTTTAAAGATTTATTTGAAAGGCAGAAAAAGAGGGAGAGGGAGGAGGAGTGGGAGAGAAGGAGGGAGGGAGAGAGTAAGCGAGCGAGCGAGCGTGAACTGTCTTCTGTCTGTGGATCCACGCCCCAGGTACCTGCAGTAGCCAGGGCTGGGGAGCCCTGACCTGGGGGAGTCCTACCTCAGGGGAGCCCTGAGCTGGGGAGCCCTGGCCTGGGGGAGTCCTGACCTGGGGGGGGGAGCCCTGACCTGGGGGGAGCCCTGGCCTAGGGGAGCCCTGACCTGGGGGGGCCCTGGCCTAGGGGAGTCCTGACCTGGGGGAGTCCTACCTCAGGGGAGCCCTGAGCTGGGGAGCCCTGGCCTGGGGGAGTCCTGACCTGGGGGGGGAGCCCTGACCTGGGGGGAGCCCTGACCTAGGGGAGCCCTGACCTGGGGGGAGCCCTGACCTGGGGGGAGCCCTGACCTGGGGGGGCCCTGGCCTAGGGGAGCCCTGACCTGGGGGGGCCCTGGCCTAGGGGAGTCCTGACCTGGGGGGAGCCCTGATCTGGGGGGGAGCCCTTACCTGGGGGAGTCCTGATGGGGGGGAGCCTTGGCCTGGGGGGAGCCCTGACCTGGGGGGGTGGAGCCCTGACCTGGGGGGGACCCCTGACCTGGGTGGGAGCCCTGGCCTGGGGGGGGGCCTTGACCTGGGGGAAGCCCTGACCTGAGGGGAGCTCTGAGTGGGGAGAGCCCTGAGGAGGGGAGAGCCCTGACCTGGGTGGGAGCCCTGAGCTGGAGGGAGCCCTGAGCTGGGGGGGCCCTGACCTGGGGGGCCCTGACCTGGGTGGGAGCCCTGACCTGGGTGGGAGCCCCGGCCTGGGGGGAGCCCTGACCTGGGAAGGAGACGTTCAGTGTGGGCCTCCTGAGTGGGCAGCACTGCCTCTCCACAGTCAGGTATCAGAAGGAGGCCAATCTCGCAGGACGTTAGGAAACTGCTGGCAGCACTCTGGAACACTGTGTGTTACGGATGACGCCTGGGTTTTGAAATGTTAAAACCCATCAGTCACTCTGTGTGGATATTCAGGTTTCCAAAGGACTGGGTCTATTCAGGTTTTTTTTATTTTTCCTTGAGGAAATTTTAGTTAATTAAATTTTCCCAGAAACTCGCCCATTTCGCCAGACTTTAAAATATATGACCTCAACTGAATATGTTCATGACTTTAAGAACCATCCTCCATCTTGATAGCTGCAATTGTTCCTAATCCTGTCTCTGACAGCGATTCGTTTCCCCTGGATTCATCAAAAGCTGCCCTTTCCGATGAAGTAGGATTTGAAAGTTCCTCTTCTTTCTACTTCATGAATTCTTACTTGCCTCTGTTAGTTCCTTCAGCTTTTAAATGTGTGTGATGTTTGTCCCTAGCTCCTACGATGGAAGCCTTCTTTGTTTTTCGATTTTATGTGTTCTAATAAATAAATGTTCTCTAGATTTTCCTTTCAACGTTTATCACTGGCTTAATTGCATGGGGCTCTTAATGCTCTCCATTTCTGAATTTTTCTCTTTGATACAAGAATCACTTAGAAGAGACTTTATATTTATTTGAAAAGCAGCATTAAGGAGTGGGGAGAGGAGGTTGCAGAGTGCTTGCTTGCTTGAGTGGCTATCTGTCCTCTGCTTCCGAAATGGCCCCTAAGGCTTGGGCTGGAACAGGCCAAAGCCAGACGCCTGGCACTCCATCCACGTCTCCCACGTGGGTGGCAGGGTCCCAAGTGCACCACTTGTACCATTTTCTGCTACCTTCGCAGGCACATTAGCAGGAGCTGGATTGGAAGTAGAATAGCTAGGACTTGAACCTAGACCCTTACGGGGTGCCAGCATTGCAGGCAGAACCTTAACTCACTGTGCCTCAGCATCAGTCCCCTAGAAAAGATTAGAAAACTTCCCAAATGGTTACTTCTGCTGCTCCTTTTGTTGCTAATTTTTACCTTTATTGCATGAGGATCAGAGATTATTCAGTGATATCTACTGTTTGGAATTGATTAGGAATTTTCTTGTGTCCAAACATATGTTCAACCTTTGTAAATATCCTGGTGGACATTTGACAAGTATTTTCATTTTGTCCTTACTGAGCACACGTGTATCGATCCTGCAGACCATTCTATCCGACACAGCGAATCCGAAACACAGTGTGTGTGCATGTTAGCCTTAAGGCTGCAGCTGGTGGCCCGCAGCTGCCTGCCATCTACAGCTGCTTGGTTTGGTCTAGGTGGTTGGTTTTTTAAAACTAAGCACACAGTGACATATTAAGAGGGTTTTTTTTTGGTACAAATATGAATTTGGGGTTTCTCTTATAGAACCTACAGTCTGGTGCATGCTAGGCCCTCACGGCAATGCGAGTTGAGGCCGCTGCTTCTGCCTCCTGGGGCTAGTTGGCCCCACCGCAACCTTGCCAACAGACCTTGCGTCCTCAGCTTGGCCCCTACCAACACAAAGAGCTCTGTATTTTTCACCCTTGTGTGTGACCCAACTGATCCAGACGTTCTGGGATCTTCCTGGTTTGGGATCTCCCTGTTTTGGGGCCAGACTGTTCATTTCTGTAATGGTACAGGTGGGTCAGTGGCTTCCTGTTCTGCAGTGTAGCTTGTACGGCTGTGTTACAGCGTAGACGCGAGGCACCTCTTCTCAGTGTTGTATGCCTTCAGTCCACATGGTAGCCTTCCTCTTTGTCCTGTCTTTTGTTTTGTTTTGTTTTTTACTTGCACATTGGTACATATGCATACTGCCACACTTGCAGTTATCACACTATCAGGGATTTTTTTAAAAATGTTCTTTCATTTCCCCCAGTTTTAACCTTATTTTGTAAGCAGCATGTGTCTGTGCATTTATTTAACACAATTGAAAAGGCTCTTAAAAAGGGGATATGGTGCAAGTATTCATCCAGGTGCAGGTTGAAGTTGTGCTTTGTTTGGATTTATTCCTGTGTGTCATACTTTGGAGTGTGTGTGTATGAGAGAGAGAAGGCATGCGTACAGATGTAGACACATGCCTTTGTAGGTACAGTGTCTTCTCTCAGTTTCTTTTCATTCTAAGCCGGTTACCCTAGATCACATGGCTGTCGGTTTATGCTTACCTACAGTAGGAGTGCTCGTGCCCTTTCCCTGGGCAAAGCCAACAGCTTACCCAACTCTGCATCCTCTCAGCTTCTCCACGAGCTGAGGTCACTGGGTGTTATTCATGACAGTTTCGTGTCATCTGTCCACAGGGTGGAGCGGCCTGTAAAGGTAGACCAATTCCTTTGATTGCTGTGATTTCTCAAATCTTCCTTTCATGTTACCTTGTAATTTTACTGGATTTTCTCATGTACAAAATCATTTTCTTTAAGACATGTTTTTGAGTGCTTGCTGTGCATATGGGTAGGTTTATAGATAGTAGTCTTTTGAGCTTTGAAACCTAAAAAAAAAAAAAGGTTTTAATTTTCTTCCTGCAATTTGGCTAGGTTTAGATATTAAGTTCAAAAAAATTTTAAAAATACAGACCCATAACTGCATTTTTCTCTGCCTCTGATGATTTTGTTGACTCTAAAGTTTATTTTATCTGATATTCATGCAGTCATTTCTGCTTCTCTTTGATTAATGGTTACATGATATTACCACTTCTGTCCTTTACTTTTAACTTACCTATGTTGTTATATTTGAACCGAGTTTCTGTTCAACAGCATGTGTTTGGACTAAATACTTAGCAATCACTTTCTTTAAATTGCTGAATTTAGGGCCTGGCGCGGTGGCGCAAGTGGTTAAAGGTCCTCGCCTTGCACGCCCTGCGATCCCATGTGGGCGCCGGTTCTAGTCCCGGCAGCCCCGCTTCCCTTCCAGCTCCCTGCCTGTGGCCTGGGAAAGCAGTCGAGGACGGCCCAAGGCTTTGGGAACCTGCACCCGCGTGGGAGACCCGGAAGAGGCTCCTGGCTTCGGATCGGCATAGTATCGGCCCGTTGCGCTCACTTGGGGAGTGAATCATCGGACGGAAGATCTTCCTCTCTGTCTCTCCTCTCTGTATATCCGCCTTTCCAATGAAATAATAATAAAAATAAATCTTTAAATTGCTGAATTTAAATAATTTATATTTAATGTAATGACTGATTTGTTAGGGCATAAACCTGTTATTTTATAGTTGTTTTCTCTGCCTTTTGTTTATTTTTCTTTGGGTTAGCTGAACACTTGGGAACTACGCTTTGGTTATCCAGTGCTTTTTGACTATGTAACTTTCTCGGTGGGCTCTCTTTGTAGCATGTTCTATAGGCATAGCTCACCACTGTGTACCAGCGTCATCATCCTGCCAGCTTGGAGTCTGCAAACTGTGCCTTCCTTTACGTCCCATTCTCCTCTCTCAGATACACTTGTTGTGATATAATTACCTAAAATATATCTTTTTGGCTCATATTAGATAATGCTGTCATTTTTGCCTCCCCCATCAGACATCATTTAGTGAAACTCAAAAGGAGAAGCAAATCTTAGTGACTCTGTGTGTATGTGTCTCTTTCCACATTTGGATGTCCTTTAGCCATTGTTTCCTTGGGTGGCTTTTTGTTCAGTCCTGCTCTTCTTATGGAAATGCAGAAACATGAGTTTAGATGTTTGTTTTAGTCCCATATGTTCCTGAGTCTCTGCTGAAACTTTTAAGACTTATTTTACTTATTTATTTGAAAGTCAGAGTTGGAAGAGAGGGAGATTTTTCATCTGCTCATTCAGACCCCAAATGGCTGTAAGAGCAGGTGCTTAAGCCAGAAACCAGCACCCAGGAGCTTCATCTGAGTCTCCCACATGGGTGCAGGGACCCAAAAATGTGAGTTCATCACCCATTATTTTCCCAGGCCATTGACAGAGAGCTGGATCAAAAGTGGAGCAGCCGGGACTGGAGCCAGAGCCCATTGGGATACCGGTGTCAGAGGTGGTAGCATAACTCACTGTGGTACAATGCCAGCCCCTTTGTTCATTTTTTTAAAAAACTTCTTTTATTTCTGTTGTTCAGATTGGGTAGTTTCTATTATTCTGTTTTCCAGTACATTTCCTTTGTCTGTTACCTGCAATCTGTTATTGAAAAACTCCACTGAGCTTTTTATTTCGATTACTGTACTTTCTGTCAGGATAGCTCTGTCTGATTCTCGTTTATATCGTCTGTTTCTGTGAGGAGCTGCCCAGTTTTGCTCATTATTTGTAAGTTCCCAGTGACGCAGTTCATCATGCTGGCTTCACAGTCTGTCAGATTGTGCTAGTGTCCTTGTCACCGCCTTGGCCGGTTGAGATCTGACTGGTTGTGCGGGATTGTTTCCTGAAACCCACATGTTGTTTGATGTGTGAAGTGCTGCGAGCCTGGCTCAGCTGGCTTTGTCTGGTGCAGCCACGGCTGAGGGCGAGGAATACAGCACTGGGTCGTGACTGCCAGGTGCAGGCAGACTTCCAGGTCAGAATGGTGGGAGCTCCAGGTGCCCGCATGCCTCCAGTGACACCCCAGGGAGGTCACGTCATTTCCCTCGGCCACGGTGGAAATCCAGAGTCTCCCTGGGACCTCCGGATGCAGATCCAGGAAGGAGGAAAGGACATCTGATCACCAGGGGCAGGGGTAGCAGAGCAGGCCTTCTGGGTGCTGTCCTGTCCGCAGACACCATGGACTGTGTCTGTGTGTCTGTTCCAGAGGATACAGACCCACGTTCCTCTCGCTGCTTTCACAGCAGCCAGTAGAGCCTGAGGGTGCCTTGTGGCTTCCTCCCTGGGTGGAGGTCTGGACCTCCTATGGAGGCTTGGCTGCCCCACAGAGGGATGGGTCCTGCCGTTTTTCTTGTGGTGCTTGGCTCTAGTGGAGCAGTCATTATGTGGCTGCTACTGTGTTCTGGGACCAGCCCTCTGCTGGGTTCGCACTGGAGCATGTAGGCATTTGTTGTGGCTTTGCTGTCTGCGGACCTTTGACTCTGGGTGGCCGGTGTGGGCACCTTCGGCCATGGGAACCATGCGGAGACCTGGCAGGAGGCCAGCTGTGTGTCGCTGTGCCTCGGGTCCCCGGCCCACCTGCCTTCTCCTCTCCCCTTCAGAGTTTGCTGGCTTGTTTTCTGGGTTGGGCTTTTTTGTAGTCGGGAGAATGGGGAGAAGGTTGCACTGTGTCTGCCCGGTAACACAAGTGCATCTGCTTATGTTGTTGTGAGGATGCTTGTGACACTTCCAAGGCCTTTTCTGTTTGTTCTTGTGACCTGATCTCTTTGGGTTTATCTGGTTTTTGTTTCACTTTTTAGTTTGCTCCTCTCTCTCTTTTAAGATTTATTCTACGTATTTGAAAGGCGGAGTTACAGAGAAGAGAGAGAGCTTTCATCCAGTGGTTCACTCCCCAAATGGCCACAATGGCCAAAGCTGTTTCTGGTTCAGTCTGAAGCCAGGAGCCCATAGTCTTCTGGGTCTGCAGAGATTCTTCTGGGTCTCCCATGTGGGTGCAGGGGCCCAAGGCCTTGGGCTGTCCTCCACTGCTTTCCCAGGGCATTAGCAGGGAGCTGGATGAGAAGTGGAGCAGCTGGCTCTCTAGCTGGGCCTGTATGGGATGTTGGCACTGCAGGCGGCGGCTTCCCTGCTGTGCTGCATTCTAGAGCCCACTTCCACTTCTCTCTCACTCCGTGTAACACTGCTGCTCTCTTAGCCCATCTGCTTCTGCCCGATGGTGCTAAAGGGGACATGCAGACTAGGCTGCATTCCCTGGCTTCAGCTCAATGCCCTCACAAGCTTAGCTCCATGCTGAGTTCCCCAGAGAGCTCTTCCTGCTGATGTCTGTGCGTGGGCGCCTGTCCACCGTGCTGGCTCCTCCTGGCTCCAGGCCCCATTGTAACCTGGGCTGCCCGGGGAGCCACTTGTGCCACTGCCTCTTCCTCAGCCAAAGCTATCATGGACAGCCTTGTGTCTGTAACTTTTTAAATTATTATTTTGTAAAAATTTATTTTCTATATTTGAAAGGCAGAGAGATAAAGAATTCTGCCACTTGTTGGTTCAGCCTGTGTGGCTGCATTGGTTGGGACTGGGCCAGGCTGAAGCCAGGAGCCTGGCTGGACTGTGTTGCCCGCCCTACCCCTGTAGCATTAAACAAAGCCCTACCTGTGGCAGGTTTCTTATACATTGCTTAACAAGGTGGGAGAGTTTTCCTAGGACAAGAGGGCTGTCCTAGACACCTGCTGGTCTTGGTGCCAGTAGCATGGGGCTCTGGGTGAGGAGGAAGCTGGGCAGGGGACAGGTGGCTTCTGGGCCAGGCTCCCTGGAGTGTGAGGAGTACCCTGCCAGCCCCCACCCCCTGGCCCCCGCCAAGGCTCACGGGTCTTTTCAGGCTGTGTTTTCACTGCTTCTGGGAATAAGTCAAGGACCACAGCCAGGTCTCTGCTGGTGTGTTTGCTCCGTAGTTTGCTCGGGAAACTGATTCATGTTTTTCCTTTCATAAACATGAAAACATTTAAGTGCCTCCCAGAGAAATTAATCTGTGCCCATAAAAAGTGGTTAATGGTGTTGGTTCTGTGTCATAGCATCCGGCCTCCTTAGCACTACTGTGAAGCTGTTTGGTCTATGAACATTTGAAGAAGGGCCGACTAATATTGCAAAGTCCCCTAGAGCTTTGCAAAGCCAAAAGGTCTCAGACGTGCTGAGAAGTTTGTGGGGAGCTGGTGAGCGTTCAGACCCTATGTCATCTGGAGCTGGGGCTCTGCCTCCTTCATCCTGCTTCACCCCAAAGCCCCGCCACCCAACCTTGCCACTAGCTCACAGCAAAACTAGAAGGAGGAGGTACACAGGTCAGCCCTGCCCCGTGCCCTGGGTCTCTGATGGCCACGCCCTCCCTGAGGTCACTCTGCTGTGGCCTGTACCTGTGGAACAGGTGAGACTGGCTCTGGGCAGTCCTTGCAGTGTCCTTGCAGATGCTCACAGGAGGACTTCCTGTGACAAATATAGCACTGGAACAAAATAAACCTGTTCAAGCTGTCCGTGGCCCATGTGCTCTGCTGGGCATGGTCTCCTGCAGCAACCACGGCGAGCTGTGGATTTGGTTTCTCTGTTGTCAGTGCAAATCCACCTGGGCTTTTTTGCCAGCTGAGCCTACAGGCTCAGAAGCCTGCTGTTGGCTCCTGTGTCCCAAGCTGCCACTGGCCATCCTGGGCAGTGCCCCTTAGTTTTACAGCCCCCTTTTCCTGGGGTTGGGGGGGAGGAGCAGCAAGGAATAGTCCAGGCAGGTGTCAGATCTGCACAACCCAAGTTCCTCCCCTCCCTTTGAAGTTCTCGCAGGGCCTGATGCTGCAAAAGCCTGTTTGGACAGAGACCTTGCATTGTTGCGCGGCTTTGGCAAGGCCAGCAGCTGAGGAAGTGACTGACATTGATTGAAAGAGTAGAGTGTGGCTCACAATTCCCAGGAGGCAAGAGCACAGCACGGCACACAGGGCCCCAGTAGGGTCATGCCTGGATAGGGCAGGAGACAGAGACAGGTTGGGGAAATGTGGACAGGAGCTGTGACGGTGTTTCCATGGAGAACAGCCAGGAAGGCAGGGCAAGCAGGTGCAGGACTGGCAGGTACCAAGGGGCTGTCCTTTGGAACAGGCCCTAGGGTGAGGAGGGCAGAGAGAACATGTGAGCCCAGGAAGGGAGGTGGTGGGACACAGGCTGTGGATGGCAGATTGGCACATGGAAGGTGGGCGATTCTTTACCTCCCCTGGGAATTGGCCAGCACTGGAAGAGGGGTCTGTGAGACCTAGGTAGTTTCATGCGTCAGAATAGAGACATTGAGAAGACATGCTTAGAACAGCCCACATCTGGAACCAGCCTCGTTCCAGGCCTCCAGTCGGATGTGAGAACAAGTTTGTGGGCTCACTGCAGCAGCACTGAGGTCACAGAACACAGACACACATCTGTGATCTCACCTCTCTGACTGCAGCTGCCTTTCCACTCTGCAAACAGCTATCGTGGGTCTGTCAGGACCAGGACTGAAGCAGGAGGCAGCAGTGGACTGCCCATCGCACCTGCTACGCATCGCGCCTGCCACAATGTGGATGGAGAAGCACCCTGACAGCCTGGCAGCCCTGGCTCCCTCAAGCTGCTTTCACCAATGTTGTGTGCAGGTGCATTCTGGGGAGCCAGGAGTCCCATCTTGAGTGCTAATGGGGACAGCCTGTAGGTCGGTGTTGTGTCTAAACAGCTGCTGAGACCTTTGTTGGCCCAGAACAGCCACTCCTAGCACAAGATGTAATGTTGTTCTGTTGGAAAAAGGAAAAAAAAAAAAAAAAACAAGAAGAAAGAAAAGAAAAGAGAAAGAAAAACCCTCTGTGGATTTACTAAAATAGGCTCAGGATTAATGAGCAAAATGTGTCCTGGAGGCCCATTGGTCACACATGGTCTAATTTTGCCTACCGCTCTCACGGCTCTTACATTGCCATTCATTAGCTGGAGGCAAAAGTCATTACTTCTCCACGGACACAAATGGCCCAGCTGCCCGGCGCCGTGGCTTCCTGCAGACGTTTGCAGTCAGGACAGGATGGACTTCTTGAATTGTGTGTGTGCCGTGTGCTTGTATTCCTCCTACCTGTGTGTGTGTGTACTTTTCCATGTACTGTGAATGTGTGTGTGTGCATGGATGGCTGCAGGTGCCCCACTCACCACGCCCTGTCTTGTGCTGCTCCCTAGAGCCCCTGTGTGTTGATGGGTCCACCTTGCCTCCCGCAAACCTGTTCTGAAAAATCAAAATAAGAAGCCAGGGAGGGGGAGAAAAGACATGTTGTTGTTGTTTAACTTCACCAAGAAGCTTGTAAAATCATCCATTTTAGCAAGTCCTCCCATGGCATTAAAAAACAAATGTTGGGATTTAAGCAGTTTTTGAAAGATGTGTATATGGTAGAGAGCGAGGCAGACCTGCACGAGGTGTCACCAAGAGGGTCTCAGAGCCTGCATCCTTCACCTGGGCACACAGCAGCCACCTCCCACCCCGTGCCCACAGCTGCATCCGAGTAGCTGACAGGTCAAGCGTGTTGATCCCACTGAGCTGTGAAGCCAGCGTGCGGGGCGGCACTCCATTAGCTTGCTGACAACGGGGAGTTAATTCACCGTCAGAACAGTCTGTCCAAATTATTTTTGTACCCAGCAATTTACAGCAAATGGGCCTTTCTTTTTTCATTAGAAAAGTGATTACTGTTTTCCCTCTCTTTGGCATTTGCAGAGAGCCATTCACATTTCAAGCTAATGTTGGAGCAGCAGGCGTCCACTGAAAATATTTACCTTTTCTCGCTTGGCGACTTGTCAGTGTTGGGGAAAATAGATGTTCCATTAATGTCTAAATACACGACGCTTGCTTCCCCACACATCCGTCCGTCCTCTTCCAAGTTGAGAAGTATTGTGAGAGCTGTCAGGAAATCGTTTGATTTTATGTCCTTCCATATTTTTGGGTGTCTAGCTGCCTGTTCTGCTTGTTCCAGAATGAGCAGTTCAATGCTAGTGATTTGTATGGAAATGGCCAAGGAGCAGCAGGTGCAATTTCACCTTTAGGGCATCAGAATTGGTTTTGGTGGCCTGTCTGGCTGGTGGGGTGCTGTAGTTTGGGTAGGATTTGACTCCTGGACTCAGATGAACTTAAAGTCCATGCTAGTGGTGAGGGGGTGTTCGGGCCTTATCATGGCAGTGTTGGGTCACCAAGGGCATTGCTGAAGAGTTTTTACCCAGAGCCCAGAGTTGGGCCCAGCCTCACTCTGTACCCTGGCTGGTGTGGTGACCCTTTTGTGCTCATGCCCATCATTGCTCTCTGCGATGTGTGGGCATGTTGTGTGTAGGATTCTGCTCCGGACTGGGTCCTGCAGTTGACAACCAACTTCCTACACTGGCTGCACTCACTGTCCATGAGGCACATGGGCCCAGCATCCCTAGTGCTTGGACTCCTGCTGCTGCCAGAAGCAGCTCCTGGCTCCTGGCTTCCGCCTGGCTCAGCCCTGGTGGTTACGGTCGTTTGGGGAGGTGAACCAATGGATGGAAGATTGCTCATCCCTTATGTGACTCTTTCACATCACTCTGTTAGCAAATCTTTAAGATTAAAGAAAAAGATGTGCCGAGCTGAACCTGGGTAGGCTCTGTGTTTGGCTTGAAGAAATAGAAATGGAAAAGGAAGGAGCCTCGTGCTGGACACTTGGGTGCTAGCAAACCGGAGAGGCACTTGGCCCCGTCATGACCCCTGACCTGAAAAGGGGCATGGGTCCTCAGGGAGATACCTGAAGCATCGTGGGGAGCCAGGGCCAGGACTGGGAGGGGTCTCTGGTGGCCTGTAAGTTCCCTGTGCAGGCAAGACAGAGGAAGTGTCGTAGAAGAGTGCTTATCCTCAAAACAGCAGGTTGCAAACAGCATGGTATGAGTCATCCAGCATTCTGAGCATGCCCTCTGACAGGGTGCCAGGGAGGACACAGCGGGGAAGGGGAAGGAGGTCCCGGGGGTGACATCCTCACTCCTGTGTTGAGCAGAGGGCTCATGCTGTCTGCCATCTTCTCTTTTTTGTTAAAAAAAAAAAAAAAGATTTATTTTTATTTGAATGATAGAATTAAAGAGAGAGGAGAGAGGGATCTTCCATCCACTGGTTCACTCCCCACATGGCCATGAAGACCGGGGCCAGGCTAATCTGAAGCCAGGAGCCGGAGCTTCTTCCTGGTCTCCCACATGGGTGGGAGAGCCCCAAGCATTCTGAACATCCTCCCAGATGCATTAGCAGGGAGCTGGACTACAGGCAAAGCAGCCGGGACTCAAACTGGAGATGTGGACAGCTCAAGTTGGTGGCTTAGTTTGCTACACCACAACATCAACCCTGTGATTAAATGCATGGAGTGGTATAGTGGGTAAAGCTGCTGCCAGTGGCACCTACGCGAGTCCTGCCTGCTCCACTTACAATCTAGCTCTCTGCCAATGCACCTGGGAAAGCAGTTAAAGATGGCCCAAGTCCTTGGGCCCCTGCACCCAAGTGGGAGACTTGGAAGACTGGCTTTGGAATAGCCTACCCCTGGCCATTGTGGACATTTGGAAAGTGAACCAACAGATGAAAGATTCTCTCTCTCTCTCTTTATCTCTGTAATGCTGCCTTTCAAATAAATACGTAAGTCTTAATGTGGTGAGAGGACTAATTCACATGGAATGTTTGTCCCTGCTTCCCTCAAGAGGATCCCACATGCCAAGCTCTGCTTTCTGTGCTTCTTCCTTCTGAGTCCTGTCTCGTTGCTTAACCTCAGGGGAAGTTCACTGTTTGGGCTTTGAAGGCAGTTGTACTCAGGGTTCCTGTCTCCGAGAACCCACCACCTGCCAGAGGTGACCCCGTTTCCTTCCCTTCCGGAAGCTGCTGGATCATGTCCTTCCTCACCACCATACAGTGGCAGTGCTTTAGGGCGCACCTGAGGCACATTTCATTCCTTTAAGTCAGCCAGCCTAGGATGGGACAGCAAACCTTCCAGAACTTTCCCATGGATGGACAGTTCCTTCCAGTAGACCCTACCTGAGCCCTTACCTCCTGGGGTTCAGTCCCCAGCCCCTGACTGATGTGGAGCCCTCTGCTTGCAGGAATCCGTATGCTGGATGGTGACGTCACCGATGTGGTGGAGGCCAAATCACTGGGCATCCGACCCAACTACATTGACATCTACAGTGCCAGCTGGGGGCCGGATGATGATGGGAAGACCGTGGATGGGCCTGGTCGCCTGGCCAAGCAGGCTTTTGAGTATGGCATTAAAAAGGTATGAGTGACCCAGGGCCATGGGGGCCACTTCCTGGGGGAGGGATGGAGGCCACACCAGCCTTAGCCCTGAAACAGTGGACAGGGCTGAGGCCAGGGGGTGGGAAGCATCTCATGGGGCTCCAGGAATGGGCTTGAGATCCCTGCTGTGCTGTGGGAAGCAGCTGGGTGTCAGGCTTGGATCTGCCTAGGCAGGTGGCAGGAGCCCCTCTTGGATCCCCTGGCCTGGTGTTTGGGCTGTGCAGGTGGAGAAGGTGCCCCAGGATGTGGCTCAGCTGTCCAGGGAAGTATCCAGCATAGAGCTTTCTGCTGCACAGGCAGCTCCTTGGAACAGGCAGACACTGCTGTGGTCAGTGTCCCGGAGGCCCTGGCAGGGTCGAGGTCTCTGTAGAGAGGGCAGTTATCTCTGACCTCTGCCTGGGGGCATGGAGGGCACCATGTCCATTTTATTCTATGATTTTTTTAAAGAGTTATAGCGAGAGAAAGGAGAGACAGATTTTCCATCTTCAGGTTTACTCCCAGATGGCTGCAACAGCCAGGGCTGGGCCAGTCCAAAGCCAGGAGCTTCATCTCGGTCTCCCACCTGGGTACAGGAGCCCACATCTTCCACTGCTTCCCCAGGTCATTAACAGAGAGTGGGATAGCAAGGACTCCTAATACCAATACCCATAGTGGTTGCTGGCACCACAGGCAGCAGCTTAAGGTGCTATGTCACAATTCTAGCCCCTACTTATGTGATTCAAAACATTAAATTTTTGTTTGTTTGTCGTTTGGAGCCCACTGAAGCATTGTTAGAAAAATAATCACCAAGTAGTACCAGAGGTCTGTATTGCAATGACCTTTCTTGGCTGGCTTCTGACCTGGCCCCGAGGAGAAATTTTTTTCTTAAACTCTTACACATGATTTCCTTGTTGCAAGTACTGGGATGTAACTGCTTTCCTGGGCACGTTGTTTGATCACTTGTGGGAGTTCTTTTCTCCCTTAGCCCCGAGCTCCCCTTTTTCTATACATTTCCTGGGATCGGAGCTTGCTCTAGCCTCTGCCCCTTGCCAGTGCGCCTGAGCTGCACCTGCTCACACCTGCTCGCACCTGCTCGCACCTGCTCCTGTACCTGTGGCACTGATGTTTCCCTCACCCTGACTACTCAGGGCTTGAGTGACTAGGCATAGGGACTTCTGGAGCCAGCATTATGGTGGGGAGGATGCCAGCACCTGCAGTGCTGGTATCCCATATGCTCCCTGGTTCGTATCTCAGCTGCTCCACTTCCCGTCAGCTCCTTGCTAACAGCCTGGGAGGACAGCTCAAGGACTTGGATCCCTGACACTGGGTGAGAGACCCAGAAGAAGCTTGTGGTTCCTGGCTTTGACTTGCTTTGTCTTGACTATTGTGGCCACTTGGGAAATGAACCAGCAGATGGAAAATTTCTCTGTCTCTCCTTCCTGAAACTCTGACTTCCAAACAAATAAACAGATCTTTAAAAAAAAAAACAGAGAGAGAAGGTAGGGGCATCCATTCTTGTGTCCTCACTCAGGTACTCCACATGAGAAGAAATTCAGTGAAGGAAGAGGGGTGGTGTAGGCACACATGGCACATCCACACCACGTGGCCCAGGCTCCAGTGTGGACACTCAGCAGCTTCCTTTTAATTGTAGGGCCTGCGGGAAACACTAAGGTGGCTTCAGGCAGGTTGCTGAGCAGCTGGGCTGGGCTGGGCTGGGCTGGGGCCAGGGCAGGGAGCACACTGGCCTGCTAAAGCCATCCCAGCCCTGGCTGCAAGGACCCACCATGTAAACATCTCACGTCTTTGTGTTACTCCACTCCCGTCCCTGATCTCCCTGCAACCCCAGCCTACTGACAGGAGACATGCAACGTCCTACAGTTAATGATGAACTCAGGCTTCTGAGAGGGTGGCTTGAGCAAGAGGCCATGGTTTTGGGGTGCAACCCATTGCCTCAGTGGATGTTGTTGCTGGGGTATGTGGAGATGGAGCCTGGAGGAGACTTTGGCTAGTGGAGCTGCACGAAGCATTGCTCACACCTGCACTGACCTCTGCATTCAGACAAGGATGCTTGGAGACTGCAGGAGGGCCGTGTGGTCCCTCACCTTCTTGTCATGGTTTCTTGAAATATTGAGGTCATTTAATTTTTTTTTCTTTAGTCATTCTCAAGTAAAATATGTCATAGAGGGAACCTTAAATCATAGCTGTCTGAAGCTGTCACAGAAAATCCTCCTTGAAACTGAACAATCTCAAACCCAACTACATTCCCCATCCACCCCCTCTCTCAGCACCTGTGGTCTCCCCTGGCTGCCCTGTTTGTCACCTGTGATTGTTTGCAGTCAAATCTGCCTTTGTCTGTACTGGATGACATGGCCTGCTGCTGGGAGCCTGTGGCAGCTGCAGCTGGGCACAGAGACCCGGCCACATGGCGAGGCTTACAAGGCCCACTCATCTCAGGGCTTGTATGCAGGCTGAGCTCAGACCTCATGGCCCCTAGGAACGTTGGCCTTGTCCAGGTGGCCAGTGGGCACTTGGCAGCCCATCTGGGACAAAGTCACCCCAGGGAGGACCCCAGGCTGTGACTTGATCAGGCTGAAGTTGTGGCATTACAGAACAGAATGGCCCTGAGGATGCTGCTAGCCAGTGGTTTCTGGGTGAAGCCATCTGGAGATCTAGCGGAGGTGTGTTGTTCATACCCCAGATCTCCGAGTTTGCTGTCTCCCTTCAGCTCGCTCCCATGTTTCCTTTCTAGGAACCAGTTTAAGTGTGCCAAGAGACAGTTGGTACTTTGGGGAGGCACTGTCCAGGTAATGGTTGGTGTGAGATGGTGCCTTAGGCCCTGGGTATTCCAGGCAGGGTATAGAACCAGCCACGTTGGCATCACCGGGGAGCTCACCTACTAGGCAAGATCAGGATCTGCATTGAATGGGGCTCAAGTTTGGGGAGCGCCCTGTGGGCCATGGCCTTGGAGCAGTAAGGCTGCAAGCTCCCCTCTGCCATGCGATGGTGTTTTATGGATAATTTTGAATTGGTGTCTGGACTGATTGTCCTGTGGAATAAGGATAGGCTGTGGCAGGCAAATGCCTTTCAGTAGATGTTCGTTGCTCAAAAGTGGCTTTCAATTTGTGCTTTCCTCCAGGTCGTTAAATGCAGATATACCTTTCCCATAGTACTTTGTGCCGTTCTTTCAGAATATCAAGGTTTTTTTTTTTTTAAGATTTATTTATTTTTACTTGAAATAGTTACAGAAAGAAAGAGGGAGAGAGAGAACGTTTCCATCTGCTGGTTCACTCCCCAGATGGCTGCAGTGGAGGAAGCTGGACTGGTCCCAAGCCAGGAACCTCTTCCAGGTCTCCCATGTAGATGCAAGAGCCCAAGGACTTGAGCCATGCTCTGATGCTTTCTTAGGCTATTAGCAGGGAGCTGGAGCACAAGTGAAGTGTCTGCAGCTCAAACCAGTGTCCATATGGGATGCTGGGACTGCAGGCAGAGGATTAGTGTGCACTGTGCTGATCCTTAGGGATTATTATTAATATGATTGTGATTAAGAAGAGTGACAGAGAAAAAGAGAGAGATCTTCCATCTGCTGGTTTGCTCTCCAGATGACCGCAACAACTGGGGCTGGACCAGGCTGGAGCTAGAAGCCTGGAACTCTACCTGAGCCTTCTATTTGGGCGGGATGGGGGAGAGGGGCCCAAGCACTTGGACCATCTTTCACACTTTCCCAAGCTCATTAGCAGGAAGCTGGGTAGGAAGCAGAGCCGCTGGGACTCAAGTTGGCGTTCTCACGAGATGCTGGTATCACAAGCATCAGCTTAACCCAATGCACTGTGGCGCTGACCCCAGATGAACTGTCTTACTGCGCGTGAATAAATTTTCTGCGGTGCCCCTCCTTGGAGGCAGAGTGAAGGAAGCAGCTGAGCTCAGAGTCAGGAACCTTCCTGCATCTCTGCTGGGAGCCTCAGACTGGTGTGGGGGCTCACAGAGCAGGTGTCTCTGCTCTGTCACGTGGTGGTGACAGGAGAACCCAGCGTCTGGGGCTAAGTATGCCATGGCCAGGGGTTGTAGCGTTTCAAGTTGACGCAATTAGCATTACAAGGTGAAGGTCAGTGTTACCCTAACCATGACTGATGGCTGTGTGTTTGAACAGCAGAGGCGCGATCACAGCCCAGCAGATTTAGCTTCAGATGGGGGCACTGTTCTGGGGCTGGTTCTGCACCTGCTGCAGATTCAGCTGCTAGGACTGCACCCATGGTTCTAGAATCCTGCAAGCCAGCTCTTGGCACATGTCTGTGGGCAGGATGATGCCTGGTCTGGTCAGAGGTTACTGAGGAACCTTCCCTTATTTTCATGCATGTGTCTTAGAAACCTGCATCTGGATGAAGCCTACAACTAGGACAGGCATTGATGGTCTGACAGTGCCAACCCTCACCCATGGCTGAGAGCGCAGAGGGTTCTAAATGGGATGCCCATGCATTGCCCCCTGGCACTGGGGACCAGGACCCTTTGCCCTGCTCAGCCTCCAGCCCCTGTGTTCAGGATGGTTTCACTCTCCAAGAAGGGCTTCTCCTCGACTGGGGCATTGTATATATTTGTTCTCCCTGCAAGACCGGCTCTTGCAATCCAAAAAAGGTTAGCTTACCGACAGTGCTGTCACCTGTCGTCTCAGTGTCCCTGTGACACTAGTAGGTCTCCAACTCTCAGCCACCATGGAGGCGATTGTGGGCAAGAGAGCAGCTTCTGTTGGGCACCCGAGTTTTCCTGGGAGAACTTGTAGTCTTTCCTACCCCTCTTCCTGCGTGAACCTGTGCTTCTCCAGTTTTTCAGCTGATGTTGTAGACAGAAAGGCACCATTAAAACCAGAACAGAGCCTTGACGCCAAGCTCCTGAGGCCAGAATTGTGGTGTTCTGGTGAAGCCACCACGACCTATGTGCGTTGCTAGTTCAAGTCCCAACTGCTTGACCTGCAGTGCAACTTCCTGCTGATGGCCTGGGAGAACAGCACAAGATGGCCCAAGTGCTTGAGCACCTGCCACCTACTTGGGAGACCCAGATGGAGTTCCGGATGCCTTGCCCAGCTCAGGCCATTGCAGACATTCAGGGAGTGAACCAGCAGATAGAAGTTCTCTCTGGTTCTTTCTCTCTCTAAAACTCTGTCTTTCAAACAAATCAACAATCTTTAAAAAAAAAAAAAAAAAGGCAAGCTGCTGGTGGCTGGCACCTTGTTGTGCTCTGTGATAACTTGATGCTGGCCAGGTACAAAGAGCCACCCCACCCCCAGCCCTGCCCCAGCTCCCCTACCTGCCAGGCTTTAGCTGGTAGAGCTGACATCGGCTGCTTCCTCCCCTCCAGGGCCGGCAGGGCCTGGGCTCCATTTTCGTGTGGGCGTCTGGGAACGGTGGGCGAGAGGGCGACTACTGCTCCTGCGATGGCTATACCAACAGCATCTACACCATCTCCGTGAGCAGCACCACTGAGAACGGCTACAAGCCCTGGTACCTGGAGGAGTGCGCCTCCACGCTAGCCACCACCTACAGCAGCGGGGCCTTTTACGAGCGGAAAATCGTGAGTTCTCTTGCCTGGCGGGAGAGCATGGGACATGGGCTTCCCAGCAAAGATGAGTGAGGTCAAGGCCGGATTGTTCCAGATCCCGGGGCCTCCAGCTTAACCTCAGGGACCTGGCACTCATCCCCAGACCTTGCTGTTCAGCTTTGTTCCCAGGAACACCCTTGGCAACTGACTCCGGCTTGAGCGATCTAAAAATACACTTTAAGGATGGGGTTCATGCTCGCTGTCTCTCATTTTAGCTCTCTGGCATTCTATGGTCACATCCCTTGGAGTCCAGTTGACCAGTGTGGTTCCAATGTGTAAAATAGAGTCAAAGTCTTGACTTCCTTGTGGAACATTCTAGAAATGTTCTTCTAGGCATTGCCTCGTTCCCACAGGACCTGCACTGGGCACTCCACCTCAAGCAGAAGCTTCCGTCTGTGCCACCCACTTAGGTGACTGTAAGAATGATTCATCTTTTAAGCCGTAACTATTTAGCAAATGGGAGGCATCTCTGCTGCTTTTTTCCCTGCACACTTTCCTACTTAAAAAAAAGTTCCAGCCCAAATTAATGCAGAATTTAAATGCACAGTCACTAACCTGAGTTTTAGACTATTTTTTAAAAATATGAGACTTTGGAGCTGGCCAGACAAGATTTTATTTTATAGCTCACTACCATTTTTTCATTCCTCCTGCTGCTCAGCCACACCTTTAGAAATCATTTGCAGATTTACATTCTTCCAGCAGGAGCAGGCGGGCTTCCTGTTCTCTGCTTTGCTTTGCGCGTGTGAGAGGTCGGCCTGCAGCTTTCCCCCCTCTGGCCTGCCAACGGCCCAAGCTACTGCACCAAGGACTCACTTAAGCTGTGCTTTTCCTGCTCCATCCAAGCATACACGCTGGGATGGGCAGCCGGGATGCCAACAGGTGCCTGGTTCACTCGGGCGCCACGTCTCCCAGTCCTGGAGGCTGGGCTTGTGGCTGTGTGTGCTCAGGTTGTGCTGCCAGGGTGTGCATGCCTGTGGGTGCACATGCTGGAGCTTCAGAATGCCTTCACTCTCTTTTTTGTTGTGTGTTTTAAGTGACTTTGTTGGGAGGAGGGCTTAGAGAGCACCCTGCACAGTCGCAGTATGGGTTCCCTGATAGTGGGGATGGTGCTCCCCCTGCACCACAGAGCCTGCGTGTACGCTCAGCCCCTGAGGGTGCCTGTCACAGTTCCCAGGTCAGCATTCGCCTGGCCACCGAACAGGCCCCGTGGTCCAGGCTCAGTGCTAGGAACACGCACGAGGAAACTGTCGAGTTTGGTTCAGTCCTCTCTGCTCACTCCCCAGGACCCTGTTGCTGCACATGGGGTGCCAGCCATGGGCTCCCAGGGAGCCGCCATGGCTCAGTCACCCTCGTTTCCCTCGCTGGCTGCCATTGCCTAGCCCGAGTCTGTAGAGCACCTGCACTGCTGTGGTCTGCAGTGAAGCCCCATGGAGGGCGTGTCCTCGTGCTGTTGGCAGTGAAGGATGCTGGGAACAGAGAGCTCATGGCCTTGCACCTGCTTCCCTACCCTCAGAGGCTCCCAAGCTCGGCCAAGCAAGTACAAGCAAGGCAGGAGTGGGACACTGGCGTCCAGTCTTCTATGCCCAGATGGCGCAGGCTCAGCATCTCTCCTGGGTAACTCAGCCACTCGAGTCCTGAGAAAGAGCTATGTTTGGCAGTGGGTGTGGATGGTTATCCTGGAAGATTTTGATGCCTTGGGGTGGTGCCAGTTGGGTGGGTGCGAGTGTCGCCTTTCTGTTGCTGCGAGAACTAAAGATTGCAGGTATAGCAGGAGGTGCAGGCCTGCAGCTCCAGGCTCCAACAGCCTTGCTGGGTCTCCCAGGGCTGAAGCCAAGGTGCCAACAGGCTCAAGTTCCTCTCTGGAGGCCCTCAGCAGATGTGTTGGCTTCTTCCTTGGGTGTTGGCAGCATTCAGTTTCCCGTGGTCATAGGAGGGAGGTTCCTATTTCCTCATGGGCAATCAGCTGAGGACCATTCTTGGCTCTGGGGTCACCATGTGCCTTGGCTGTGTCCCCTGGCTCCCTCTTCATACCACGGATCACCCCAACAGGCTTTGCCGCCTTCCCTTGTACCTCTAAGAGTCCTGTGGTTACGCTGGGCCCACCTGTGATCCTGGATAATCTCCCAGGCTTATGGTCAGCTGATGAGCAACCTTAATGCCTTCCTCAGGCACGTGGGAATCACAGCAGGGCAGAGAGCCTAGGGCCACAGTATCATCTTGTTGAATCCCATGGGTGTTGCTCTCAGGCAGCTGCTCCCCACCTTGGCTCGGAAGGGAGGTATGCCCTGTGCTGTGCTGTAATGGGACCTGCATTGACACCCACCTTGGTCGGTGGCCGGGGGTGATGGTCAGAGGAGGGGGAGGAGTAGGTGGCCAGCAGGGCCAGCCTCCTCTTCCCAAAGAGAGCATCTGATTCCATTGTCCAGCTCAGAAGGCCCTGCGAGGTCAGAGCTGCTGCGGGTCTGCCTGCCCGTGCAGTAGACCCAGGTGCCTTGTTTGTGCTACCTCTCACAGACCTCAGGAGGACTGCCAGGTGGAACCAAATGGCATCCATGGCATCCATGACCAAATGGCAAAAACTCTCTGAGCTACCTGGGTACCTGTTTAAGAGCAGCCTCCAGCTAGGGTGGCTTGGGAGTGGGCTCTGACTGGTGGGCTTGCCACGGGGACTCTACCATGTCAGTGACAGGATGCCAGGTGCCCCAAGAAGAAGGGCAAGTGGAGGTTCCCTCTGTGGGGTCATGTCACCCTGCTCTGCCTGCCTGTCTGCCCAGCCTGCTACAGTAGTGACAGGGAGCTAGGTGCTACAAAAAGCTCCCAGGGGCATGGCTCATAGCTGCCAGCCCTCCTCCTGCCTGGTTGGCCTGAGGTGAATTCCCCTCTTGCATGTACAGAAATCTGCCCCTGGGGCCCAGAGTCCCACCCCCTAGTAGCAGCTGCGGAAACTTGACTTCTGCTAGGAGTGACTTGATCTCTGCATCCCTCTCGTCCAGGTCACCACGGACCTGCGCCAGCGCTGCACGGATGGCCATACGGGGACCTCAGTCTCAGCCCCCATGGTAGCTGGCATCATCGCTCTGGCTCTGGAGGCCAAGTACGTCCCTTCCTCCTTTCTCTGTCCGGGGTTGAGCGCATGGCTGAACAGCGGCATCATGGCCGTGTGCAGATCTGTGGCGTTGGGTACCGACTATGGCTGCTACTGCCATCCACCTCCAGACCTGCTTCCACTTCCCACACGCAAGTCTTATCCCGGGAAGCCCAGGTCGCACCCTGCTCAGGCTGTGATGGCCTGGCACTGCACATGGGTGTCTGTGCCCCAGGCCTGTTAGAGGCTGGACGCCCTTGGGCGGGGTCTCAGCAGGTGGTAGCTGCCTTCTCTCTGGTTCCTCCCAGAGGTGGCTGTGTCCGGATTCCCTGGGCAGGTGGTCTGTGGCCATCTTGGATGAATGCCACTCCAGACGTTATTTTGCCTTAATTACCTTGTAGAAGGCACCATTGCCAAATACAGTCATGTTCAGAGCCTCTGAGCTTAGGACATTAACAAGCAAATCTTGGGAAAGGACACATTTCAGGTCCCCACGCTCTTCCCGTGCCTTGTCCCAGGCCACCCATCTGTGAATTTGCCTGTTCTTGTAATTGGACTCGAAATGTACAGGCCGAACATCCCTGATCCAAGAACCTGAAATCTCTTCTAGCTCGGGATGTCATTGCTGGAAGCTTCTTCACCAAGAGTTGGAGCTCTAGATCTGTGCCAGGGAATGTGATTGCTAACCCCGGGGCCAGCTCTGGGCACACTCCCTCAGCTGCCATGTGTGCCCATTGTCCCTGGCCTGGGCGGACCTCAGTGGCTGTTCATGTGTCCTTGCAGCAGCCAGTTAACCTGGAGGGATGTCCAGCACCTGCTCGTCAAGACCTCCCGGCCGGCCCACCTGAAAGCAAGTGACTGGAAGGTCAATGGCGCCGGACACAAAGGTGCGACTGCTGTGTGTAGGGGCTGGGCTTGTATGGCATTGGATCCGGGGACCCACGGGGTGAAGTGAATTCCCTTGAATCCCTTAATAGCATCTCCAAAGAGCATGAGTCGTAAGAATGAGCAGCACAGACTTGGTGATTTATGGAAAGCACCAGAAGGCTCACACTGGTCTCAGGGAGAACCCTAAATCCATCGAGGCTCAGGGTCCCTAAGATTCGCCACTGCTGCCACACGCAGCAGCACTTCAGTTGACTCTTGCAGATGTGGCTTTCTTGTAACGTGAAGGAACCCTGCCACGTGGTTAATCCTGGACGTGAGTTGTAGTTATGCCCATTCAGACAAGTTTTGTCTGTGATTATCAAGATGCATGATGTTGTCTGCATGGCACCTGAGGGCCTCTTGCATTCTTAGCCCTGAGCGACTCTGATTTTTAAACTTCCTCTTCTTTCAGCCTTGAGATAGTTGTGTAAGTTACTTTTTGTGTAAAACTTTTGGTGGCCAGCCCCTGAGTTAGGCAGATAATTCACAGGGCAAGAGGGCCTCCCTCACCCATCCAGTCTGGCACGCACAGGCATGAGTCCCTGGGCAGGACTGGGCTGCTGGCTTTGCTGAGATCAAACAGCAAGATTTCTTCTCTGACATTTGGCCTGAAGGCTGTGAACCCAAGCCTGATACGGCAGTGTATCTGGTGCAGGTCAAGCTTTGCTTTGACCCTTGGTGGCCAAGGGACATTCCTTTCAACAAGGAGGCCATTACAGGCACCTGGTTCGTCTCCAATTCACAGGAATGTTGGTGTGGGTGCTGAGCTGTAACCAGAGCCGCCCTCCATTGCAATGTTGGCCTAATTAAATAGGAAAATAGATTGTATCTAGTTCCCGACCTTGCCTCATTCATTCAGCTTAGAAACCCTTCTGTACCCCCAGCCAAATTTAACACCCTTCTGCCTCACTGTGCTGCGTGGCATTGCCACTGATCCCAGTGCCCTGAAAACTGAGTTGGGAGAGGAAATAGCCAAAAACCCCAGCCTTGCTCTGTAGCACTCGGTGCAGCGCAGTAGAGCACAGGGTGCGTGTCTCCTGCCTGGTCATGGGCTCAGCGGGTACAGGGGCTGGCGGGTCCTTCAAAGCAAGAGAGATCTGTTCCAGTCTGTGCGAAAGGGAGCCCTAGGCCTTCCCACACTCCCACACTGCATCCCAACGGGACATGCCCGAAAAAGTTCAGGACCTGGTTGATCAGGTGCCCACCCCCGTGGGGCCCAGCAGAGGTGTAAGGTTGAGGCGGTGGCAGGATGGGAGGAGGGGGCAGGGGTGGCTGAGAGCCTGGCGCTGATGGCCCTGTCTTTTCAGTTAGCCATCTGTATGGATTTGGCTTGGTGGATGCCGAAGCTTTGGTCCTGGAGGCCAAGAAGTGGACGGCAGTGCCCTCCCAGCACATGTGTGTGGCCACCGTGGACAAGAGGCCCAGGTGAGGCTCTCCCCTCCCACCCCAGTGACTGCCCACGCACATAGGACCCGAGCCTGCTGCCCGGGGTGGTCATGGCGGTACAGGGCTGTGTATGTGTGTGTGTGTCTAAATCATTTCTTGTGGGCTGTGCAGCTGGGACCTGCTGCTCTACGCATTGCAATCATTTTGAAGTACAGGTGGCTTCGCAGTAGGGAACCCATCCCAACCCAAATCCCTTGGGCTGTGTTGGAATATCCTGTCTGTAATATTAACCGTAACTAACCAGACCATGGGTCTGTCCTGCCCAGCAGGATATACCAAGGGGCATTCCATGGGGTCCTTTCTGTGCCCACCCAGCCTGCTCTGAGGACTCACAGTGTGCTTAGCCAAGAGCAGCAGCACCTACTCCTATTCCATGGCAGGGAAGGGGTTCATTTCCTAGCTCTGCGCTTGTTTCTGCCTGCTTGCAATCTCCAGGGTGTACGTGCTGGGGTTGTTCTGTTCAACTGAGACAAGCAGGGGGCACAAGACCCTGCCTGCCCCTCTCCTGTGGTCAGGACACTCCCCACTACTCTGCTGCCACAGCTGTCCCCCAGATAAAGAGTGGGGTCCTCTGGGTCTTGACATCCGACTGGAGAGACTCCATTTCAAGGTGCAGCTGTTTGTGACCCCCAGGTCAAGAAAAACAGAACAGGAAATGGTGCGAAGCCCTGTGTTGCTTTACCCATACATGTATACGGTGTTATACGAGACAACCTCTTAGCCGATGGGCACTTGTGCCACATGACGTCCAGCAAGTGTGTCTCACACATGACAGGAGTTCGGGAAGTCTTACTTGGCTGAAGAGCTGCAGAACCAGCCCCCAGGAGGGCCTTTCCAACAATCACCGTGGTTTGGTTTGGTTCTTGCTCATTGTCTACACTGACCTTTGGAGCCAGGGTCAACCCTGACTTCTGCTAGCATTGTTTTCCTTAGGGAACTAGAGACTATCAGATCTGGGGTGGGACAGGGGGAAGCTCGGAGATAAAGGAGGCCTTTTGCCTTAGTTGGCTCTTCTTGTTGGAGAAAGCGCCGGTAACACAGATAACCAGTTGCCAGGTAAGGCAATGCCGGCTCCAGGGTCTGCTTTCTGCCTCGGTGGGGCTGCCCCGGTCCCTCCCACCAGACTGCCCGGCAGGGTGGCTCCTGAATGAAGCATTCTTCTCTTGCCAGAAGGCGTTTTAAGATGGCTGGGTGGTGCCTAGGTGGCGAGTGGCTTGTTTTTATTTTGATTTTATTTTGCTTTTTAAGTGGCAGCAGCACAGGCTCTCAACAGTGCAGGTTGAGGGTAGCATACACTGTGACATTGTTCCTGTCCTTTGAGGAAATCAAAACTCCACAGACTCCCAGGGATGGCAAGAATCGGGCTCCTGTTTCTAAAGAAAAATCATCTTTCCCCTTGCCAGGCTCCTTTCTGGAATGTTCTGTCTCGAGCCGCTTGCCTAACTCCACAAGGTGATTGTTCTCGAGGATAGAGGGCCTCTGGAGAGAGGAGTGTGGCAGTGGGGAGGGTGCCACTAGCCCTCTCCCAAACTCCCAGGAGCTGCAACCCCTGCCTACCTACGCAGGTCATCTGAGGGTCCCCGAGGCTGTAGCCAGTCACCCTCATCACAGTTGTCACCTGGGCTTTGTCCCAGCTGCTGGAGTCACATGACTTGAAAATGAAAGGTCAACTTGTCTGGCCGTCTGCCATGTACATCGCTCCATCCAACTGTCTGCTCTTGTGACCTCTCTTTGGAGGGTCCCAGATGTGGCCACTGTTGCTTGCCCTTGAGGGGAGCAGAGATGCAGCGAGAGGAAGCCCAGGGCTAGGGGGATGTGCTTTCTGTTCTCATTGCTCAGGCAGCTGTGTGCACACTGCATGGGTTATGTTACCTACCTCTCCCTTATCGTTGGAGAGGGCCCAAGTCAGAGAGCTGAGCCTGGTGGATGTTTAGTCCAAGTGTCCTGGAGGGCTCAGAGGCCAGCCTCACTGTGGGCAGCCCACACTGCTGTGTACCTGCCTCATTAACAGGACCCGGGCTCTGTCCACCCCTCTGGTCATATGCAAAGTCAGCAGCAGGAACCCCTCTCCCCCAGCTCCAGCCCTGAGCTGCATGATGTATCTGGTTCCTAGGATGTGGTCGTGGTTTCAGAAGACAGGTCTTGGCAGACAATGACAGCAGGAGCTGTGGGGCCGCCCTTGCTGTACACCCTTCTTGGGCCCCAGCCTGCTCACAGCAGCTGGTGGTGGCAGCCACTGGGGCTCTACAGGACTATACCATGAAGGCCAGCCAGAGGAGAGGGACCTCATGTGACCTTGGGCATGTCCAGCCTGTTTGCTGCCCATGTAGTGGGGGGCAGGGTTTGGCAATGCACCTGCCCCTGCCGGGATCTCCTTGAAAGATGAGAATGAAGAAGGGTGGGGTGGGGGGGACTGCCAGGGTAGGGATGGATGAAGCTGTGTTAATGAGAGAAAAAAGATGCCTTAGGAGCCTGAGCCTCAGGTGCCCAGGTCTCCACTACAACGTCTAGGCCCACAGGGAAGCTCAAAGACCTGCCAGCCCCCACTGTCAGACATGAGGGCTCTGGTGGATTCAGAACTTTCATGTGATCGAAGGAAGGCTGACGGGATGGTGAACAGGGACAGCTGCCCGTGCTAGGCCATGTGAACATCTGTGTGTGCTACACAGAGAAGGATGGGACAGATCCTGGCAAGGAAAAAGTCAAGTGTGGCCCAATACGTGTGATGGGACATAAGGCCCTGCTTGCTAAGCATCTTGCTAGCACCTTTGGGCTTCTCCTGCTGGCACCTCCCTTGCTTCTTTGAAACCCAGGCTGCTGTGAGACGTCCTGTGAGAACTTGCCCGTAACACCTGGTCAGGTGCACAGAAGACAAGAAACGGTCTTCTTCACCAGCATAGAGCAGGTGCCACCACACATGTGATGTCTTACCAAGTGTGGAAGGTTCTGGGTCTGATGAGTGATGGCTTACTGTGGCCTGTGTTTTATTTAACCCCTCCCCTCCCCAGTCCCAAACACACACACACACACACACACACACCCACCCACCCACCCACCCACCCACCCACCCACCCACCCACCATGCTAGCCCATGCTGCTGTGAATGTTCCAGATCATTTACAGGTGCCTGAGAATTAACCCCCTATGAACCACACACCACTGATCTTCCTGGAACTTGAATGGAGCAGACTGTGTGTGACGGGTGTTGGTAAATAGCTCCATGTGTCCTGTGGCTGAGTGGACAGAGGCATTCACCAAGCAGTAGCGAGACCCTGAGCATCGTGTATGAAGGAGCACACAAGGGCATGAGGTTCTGTCCTTGTCCCCAGTGTACAGATGAACAAACTGAAGCAAACAGATCCGGACTGCTGCCTCTAGTGTCCACCTTGAGGTGGGGCCCAGGCGGTGCTGAGCCAAGGAGAGGAACTGCACCCCAACTTCCCCTTGCATTCTTTCCCTCTGTTTCTCCTCCACCTGGGCAAGCTGCCTCTAGAATGGGAATGCACCTGGACCCTAGCTACCTGGAGGGTCCGCCAGACTCGGCCGGGCATCTATTCCCGGGGGTGGCTCCTGGTGGTCTGTTTGCAGCAGCTGAGCCAGGCCAGCAGCCACAGCTGCTCCTTTAAACCTCTCATGACATTTTCTTAAAAATGATCCATGAATCCCGGCCTTGCCTTAGGCATGCATTTAAAGATATTTGATCTGTGATGAATCAGGTTGGGTCCAAGTCAGCTGGCCGCCTGCTGAGCACAGGTGCACAGCCTGGTTTGTTATCTAGTTACGGAGCTAAAGCCGCTCTTCTCTTTGGGCTCTGTCTGGCACAGAACCTTTCCCCCCAATTCTCACAGCGCTTTTCCACCCTTCCCAGGGCCTCCCTCCAGAACATCTGTACATCCCTGGATACCCCAGAGACTGCTGCGTGCTCTCCCCCATCCAGCTGATGCTAGGTGGAGCATGTCTGGGCAAACCTGGAACACCTGCCCTGTGCCCTCATGTTCCCTCTGCCTCTTGGTGTCCCCCTCATAAACACTGGTGACCCTTCCAAGCTGAGTCTTGAAGCAAACCAGTTTTTCTTCCCCCTCTGAAACTTGCAAAGGCTGTTTACTGCTAAAATTAATGCTTGAATTTGAGTCAACTCATAGTGCTACTCATAGTAGCTATAAGGTCATGTCAAACACTGGAGTGGTGGATGTGCTCCCTGTGTTAGGGGTGCCGGCCGTTGTGACACACTTATCCCTGTGTTAGGGGTGCCGGCCGTTGTGACACACTTATACCAGAGGGCAATTAGCAAGTGTGAGACCCAGGATGCTGGTTGGAGCCAAGTCGTGCAAGAAGCAGGAGGCTTACCGTAGGGCTCAAAGCTGCAGGCTGAGCTGTCCATTGTCAAGCCTGCATCAGATGAAGTGGGTGAAACAGAGGGCACCCATGCAGGAAGATGATTGGGTGCCAACCAAGTCTTGTCTGCTTGGATCCTTCTGGATCCTTTTAGGCTGTCCTTCCCTGGCATGTCATAGGACCGCTTGTGGAATGAGGGTCTTAGGACCAATCAGACAAGGCAGGGCAGAGAATGTCTAAGTGGCCAGCTCTGAGACAGAATGGCAGAGCCGATTAATGTTTGTAGTAGATCTTACAGCCTGCTTTGGGAAGAGAGACTCCAGTTCTGTGCTGGTCCTGGGGGCAAGAGAGAGGTACAGGAAGCTTGGGTACAGGGAAAGTATAGAGAGGGACTCTGATTCTGCGGTGGTCTTTACTTTGGGGGTGTCAGTTCCTGAGCCCCAGCAAGGGGAACCAGCAAGGAAGCCTCCTGTAAACTTCTGCTCACCGCATTCTCTTGAACTGATGGATTCAGATTTGTGTTTTATCAACTTGTGTGTGTGTGTGTAAGAGAGAGAGAGAGAGAGAGAGGGAGGGAGGGAAGGAGAGAGACGGGTAAAACGGGGAGAGTGTTTAAGATTTATTTATTTTTATTGTAAAGGCAGAGTTACAGACCGAGAAGGAAGCACAGAGAGATCTTCCATCTGCTAGTGTACTCCCAAAATGGCTGCAACAGGCAGATCTGGGCTAGTCTAAAGCCCGGAGCCAGAAGTTTTTCCCAGGTCTCCTATGTGAGTGCAGGGTCCAAAGGCCCTGAGTGATCCTCTGCTACTTTCTCAGGCCATAAACAGGGAGCTAGACAGGAAGTAGAGCTACCAGGACTTGAACTGCTGCCCATATGGAATACCAGCAGCACACCAACCCCATCCACATAAGACATCCCAGCTTCTGGCACTCAGGAGCACCTGGACAGCACGCCAGCTCCCGTGAACTCGTGGGCAGAAAGCACACAGGTGTGCAGGGCTAAGCACTTTGTCAATAGCTCAAGGGATGAAGGAATGAAAGTTGAGAGGAGAAAGGCAGGGCCCAGCGTTGGCTGACGTCAGCTGGAGTGTGCCTATGTGTCAGCTGGAGTGTGCCTATGTGTGACTCCCACACTTTGCCGTCCTGCACATCTTTGTAAGTGACCCTTACGGGAAAGAACCACAGAGCACCTCAGATATTGATGTAGGTGAGTAGGGGTGGTGACAAATGGATTTCAGCAAGCTCACGAATATGCAAATACAGACTCCTAGAACACTTAGGAGAGTTGGCTGTGGGTCCTGCTGTGATTGAATCCCAGCCCTTTCAGGTGGAAGAGGCTGGATGTGTGCTCTAGACCAAAGCATTGCACTTGAGCACACATTCATCTCAGACAGCATTGTCTGTAGCTTTTACGTTTATTTACTTATTTATTTTTATTGCAAAGGCACATTTACAGAGAGGAGAGACAGACAGAAAGATCTTTCATTTGCTGGTTCACTCCCCAAATGGACACATCAGCTAGAGCTAAGCCAATCTGAAGCCAGGAGCCTCTTCTGGGTCTCCCACACAGGTGCAGGGCCCCAAGGCTTTGAGGCATTCTCTACTGCTTTCCCAGGCCACAAGCAGGAGCTGGATGGGAAGTGGAGCAGGAGGACATGAATCGGCACCCATAGGGATTCTGGCGCTTGAAAGTAGAGGATTAGACAATTGAGCTATCTGTCCCTCTGGCCCCTGATGTTAGGTTTTTTAAAAAGTTTTAGTTTGCAACTTCAATGATGAGCTGTGAATTTGATCATCACAAATCATTTCCTCTATCTAAGGCAAGTTTACAAGGTGAACTAGTGGTCAGCAGGAATGTCTACCAGGTCATGAGCAGATCCGTCTACTTGAGACCCTAAAGACCGCCGTGCTGAGGGCATGACAGCGTCACTGTGGGAAGCGCTGACGAGCCAGCTACGCCCCCAGCACGCCGAGCAGCTTCCTGCTAGCATCATCACTGTGTCCTCAAGGACGTGGAGGGTGGACAGGTGGTTCCTAGAGGCTGGAAAGGCAGGGTGAGGGACATGGAGAAAGGTCTGCAAAATACGACTGTGTCGGTCAACTCAGTGTCTGTGTTAGAGCTCGGCAGGGTGACCATGGTTACCATTAATGTCTTGCACATTTCCAAATGATCAGGCTAGAGGACATGTAAAACAGGGCTCTGCTGGCTGGTTGAAGCAAATGTGATCAGAAGCCCAAAGGAACAAGAAGTTTTGAATCACAGATATGCTAATTATCCCAGTGTGGCCTTCATGCATTGTTTACTTGTGTCAAAATAGCACCCTGCACCCTACAAATATGTATAATTAATATAGCAATTTTAAAAGACACTTTAAAAAATTATTCAAAGATAGAGAAAGAACCATTTGCCATCGCTGGCTCATTCCCCAAATGCCCACGATAGCCTAGGCTGGACCAGGTCTCCAAACCTGGCTGGCAGGAGCCCAGCTACTTGCGCCCTCACTGCTGTCTGCCAGGGTGCCCGTTAGCAGGAAGCTGGAACGAGAGGCCGAGCCAGGCTCAAGCCTCTGCACTTTGTGACAGAATACAGATGCCCTGAGCAGCATTGACACCCCCGCACCGACTCCTGCCTCCTGCCTGGAGTTGCTGTTGAAAGCTGATCTCAGCCCAGCTCTCAGCCCTGCTCTCGGGGAGTATTTCAAATTGAAAACCTCTGCCGCCACTGCTCTTTTTCTTAAGGAAATGGAAAAGCCCCCTGACCTGGGGTGGGAGCGGTGGTTTGCTTCAACAGCTGGCACAAAAATCACGTGTGGGGAGAGCCAGGGGTGCCTGAGGAGGGGACACCTCGGCGCCTTGCAGTAGCCCTCCAACCATCCACCCACTCCAACAGCTCCACAAGAACAGGCGAAAATGGGGCGCCCCGGTGCCCTGAGCCAAGCTGTTCACACAGAAAGTAACCCTTACTGTTAGCACTGCTTCACGCGCAGCCGCTTTGGCTCCTGGACCCCCACTAGGTGGAAGGTCTTGGCTTTGAAAACCCAAGCCAAAGACTCCTGGACTCCCAGAGGCACTGAGCACCGCCCACCCCAGCCAGTCATCCTGTAGGCAGCAAGGAAGTATCTCTTGGTAAGCTGAGCCAGCCCCACCCGGAGCCATGGCAGAGTCAGCAGGGGACTTTGAGGTTTTTTCCCCATGCATGGCACTCTGGGATGGGTGCAGGGAGAGTGGGGAATGGTGTGGCTGGGTGTTGTCTTTTCCAGGTTTCTTCCTTGCAACTTCAGGGCTGTTGCTCCCCACCCCCCATGCCAGTTAGCACATCCTAGTGGGTGGAGATGCTCTTTGAACTTTGTTCCGTTCTTGCTCTCTGTTGGCCTCGGCTTGCTTGTTGAGTCCCAGAAGTGTAAACATGGAGGGTCATTCCTGAGTCTGGGATCTTGACGGGCAGCCCCAGAGGAACATTGCTGAGTTCACTCTACCCTCATGCCTTGAGACCCCCATCCCACCCTCTACCCCCATAGCCACTTGACAATTTTCATGCCAATGTCACTGAGTGCTTTAACCCAAGTCGTATGTGGGCCCTGCAGGGCCTGACGCGCTCCAGAGCTCTCCATTGTGTCGCATGTCTTACGGCCACGGCGGGGAACTGCCTGTTGTGGCCTGGTAAACAGACACCGGAGAACTTAGGAGGAGGCAGTGAAAGAAGGCAGCGTCTCTAAGTCAGTTTACAGTGTGTGCAAAGCATGTTTGCAAATGTTTACAGAGTCTCTGAGGGAATGACATCACTGCTTCTCCTTGTTTGGATAGCTTTTTATGACTCAGGCCCCTGAGAGCCTGGCTGTGTCATTGTAAGAGGCTCAGGGCACTTGCTGGCTCATAGTCTCCCAAGAGGCAAGTCAGGGCTTATGGGAAACATGCTCCCATAATAAACTGAGCACCAGCCGTTTGGTGTTGGAGGGAAGTGGGGAGTTACTGGTGTGCTGTGGATGGCGGTAAGGTCTACCTTGAAGAATGCCATCTTTCTTCAGCCAGTTGGGTTGGGGTTGTGAGCCAAGGTGGCCCAAAAGAGGCAGGGGAGAGCTGAACTTGGCTGTATAAGTAGCATTTGGGAGGCAGACCCTGTTTCTGTTGAGATGAGGAGTGGATCAGAGAGTTTGGGTAGAAATACCTTGTTGAGGACCTGGTACAATGGCTCAGTGGCTAAACCCTCACCTTACATGCACCAGGATCCAGTATAGGCGCTATTCATGTCCTGGCTGCTGCACTTCCCATTCACCTCCCTGCTTATGGCCTGGGAAAGCAACAGAGAATGGCCCAAAACCTTGGGACCCTGCACCAGCATGGGAAACCTGGAGGAGGCTCCTGGCTCCTGGCTTTGGGTTGACTTAACTCTGGCCATTGTGGCCCTTGAAGAGTGAACCAGCAGATGGAAGATCTTTTTCTCTGTATCTCCTTCTCTATAAATCTGCCTTTCCAATAAGAAATGAATTAATCTTGAAAAAGTGTGGGGAGCAGTGCCCTGGAGCTGACCCCACATGTATGATAGGCAGTCGCAAGGTGGCGGTTGGCCCAGGGCCAGGAGGCGGGGTTGGTCCCACCAGTAGGCAAACAGGAAGTCATGGGGATAGGCTGATGCCCTCGCTGCAATTATGTCATTGCTACTGGCCTATCAGGTAGCGCCAAGTGGACCCAAGGGGAGAAGTGATTGGTGGAGAACTGTATATAAGCAGCCCGCTTTCAGCAATAAAGGTTGGTTGGTTCGTCGGTTCATTTGTGTGTTCATTTGTTGTGTGTTCCGGTTGCGGTGGTGGTTCCTGTTTTTCCAGACCCTCGAGAGTGTTCCTCGTCATTTTAGTGTCATTGCTGGACGGGGACAAAAAAGGAAGGAAGGAGACCTTGTTGTGTGATGGGGACTCAATTCCTTCTGCGGGGGTAAAGCTGCCTGGATTTGGACTGAGAACCATCCTCATGGGATGGATCTCCAACCCATGGCAGAAGAGGGACTGTACGGTTGAGGGGTCAGGTGGGGTTCCTCTGTGACAGTCTGGACCAGGGTGTTTAGCACAAGAGTAGACTGCAGCCCCACATTCCTTGTGTGGCAGTCCCCGAGGGCGTCCTTGTAAGGCACAGTGTGAAGGTGCCAGAACAAGCTGCCAACCCTAGCATGTCTCTCCTTACGTTGGATGCAGGCTGTCTGCTCTCACTCCACATTGTGCTACCCTTTTTCTTAATAAATTATTTTTTTAAGATTTATTTTTATTTGAAAGGGAGAGTTACTGAGAGAAGGAGAGACATAGAGAGAATCTTCTATCTGCTAGTTCACTCCCCAAATGGTCACGACAACCAGAGCTGGGACTTTCCTAAGCCTAGAACCCAAGAGCTTCCTCCCAGTCTCCCATGGGAGTGCAGGAGCCCAAGGACTTGTGCCATCCTCTGCCGCTTTCCCAGGCCATAATCAGGGAACTAGATCAGAAGTGGAGCATCCAGGACAGGAACCAGTGCCCATATGGGATGCTGTTGTAGGCAGAGGATTAGTATGCTACACCAAGGTGTCCATTTTGAAGATCAGTCTTTGGAAGGAAGTGGTGTGTTAATAAATGCTTGCAGGTTCCAGCCTGACAGGAAGAGAGCCAGTGAGTGCTGCCTGTGGACCCTGAAGCCCAAACAGGAGCTTACTCTGTAGTGCATTCCGGAGAGCAGGAAGCGCCTTCCAGCTGGGTGAAGTAGTTCCGGGTAGGCACCCTGTCCTCACTGCCCCTCCCTTCCCAGGAGCATCCCGGTGGTGCAGGTGCTACGCAGCACTGCCCTGACCAGCGCCTGTGCCGACCACTCGGATCAGCGTGTGGTCTACCTGGAACATGTGGTAGCCCGCATCTCCATCTCACACCCGCGGCGAGGAGACCTCCAGATCCACCTCACCTCTCCCTCGGGAACCAAGTCTCAGCTCCTGGCTAAGAGGTAAGACCTGAGAGGGCTGGGCTCTTGGTAGACTCAGCAGGTGCACTAGGGCCACCCAGACCAAGCCCGCACCTCCAGCATCCTGGGAAGGCACTCTGCATGTCTGCCAGCAGCCTCCCTCCTGTGCTGCGGGAGAATTGTCATGCCCCTTGTTTTCTTGTGTCATGGAGGGGCTTCTGGATGGATGGTGGGGAATCAGCATCTGTCTTCTGCAGCAGGCACATGGGTGACCATGAGGGTCACAGCTGGAGTACCGTCTATCTCCTGAAGCTATTCCCACATAGTCATGGCTCTGCAACAGCTGGACCGTGTCTCTTGGAAAATTCAGGCTTGGACAGGGCGTGGAGGTGCTAGCAGGGCCTTCCAGGATGCTCTATGAAGCCTTCACCCTAAGACACCATCTACAAGTTGGTGGAAATTCTAGCAGGTGCTTTGATGCAACTGCATGCCTGGAGGGCATTTGTGGAAGGTCGGTTGGAGAAGAACTGGGTGCCCTTTTGTCTCTTACAAAGACGCAGAGGGAGAAGAAAGGTCTCCCAGACAGAGCCTGGCCACCCCCAGGTCCTGTTGACATGTAGCCACCCAATCCAAGTCCCTCGCATCCCTCCTCCTCACCCTCCCTCCCTCTGCCTTTGGACCCTTTGCAGCTGCTCCTTACTTGAGGCCCTGGGAATGGCAGGGAGTGTGGCCTACTGCCTGAGGGCCAGACCATGTGCTGCATCTGTGCCATCCAGCGCTTCCAAGGGCATGCTGCAGCCACCTACCAGTCATGTGAGCCTTGGGAATGCATTTTCTTCTAAGTTAAATTTCTGCAATTTTATGCAGAATTTTGATGGGCACCTGTTGTTTTCTAGTTCACATCTTGCTGGATTCAGCCGCTCTTTTAGGGTGCCAGGCTTCTCCATGAGTAAAGTGGAGAACCTCAGCATTTCCAAGACAGTGGCAGCTCCCTGCTGCATTGGGGTATCATGGGATTATGCGACCCTCGGCCCTAGCCTTGGCAGTTTCCTAAGAGCAAGCACTCCCACTGCTGACCTTGCAGGGAATGCTCCTCTGTAAATGCTTTTACACACTGTGTGTCCAGAAACCCATCATACCGACTCACCTGTTGGGTTCCTGGTAAACAGTTAAGAGTCCCATTCTAACAACAGCTTATTACCAATTAAGAGGCAGGAAATGAGGCTGTGAAGAAAGAGGAAGTGAGAAGAACCTGGAGCTGTTGCCTCTAAGGCGAGAAAATAGAGAAGGTGCCAGACAGCTGCTTTCCAGCTTCTGCTGGAGCCAGATGTGCAGCCTGGATAGAGGCTGGAGGCCCAGGGGTTTGTGGGGACAGTCAGGGAGGCCTTCCAGCCTGGAAGACCGAAGGAACATGCACCTGCAGGCCATTTCCATGGTGCTGAGAACACACATAGGGATGCTGACACAGAGGTTTGCTTTGACTCATTCTGGTCCAGACCATGCTGCTGCCTCTCATCCTTCTGCTCCTGCATCAGCTGAAGACAGGCAAAAGAGCAGGTGCAGGAGAGACGACAGGGACGGGTGAGCTGCAGAAACAGGGATTCGCCCTGTCCTGGGAGAGCAAGGACTCCCCTGAGAGATGCCAGTGGCCGTTCATGTCTCTCCCTACCACCCAGTGCCATGGCATCGGTTCCAGGTGACAGCAGCATGACTTTGGGTGGCAGTAGTTGTATTCAGTCCGGGAAGCTCACCAGCACCTGCAAGCAGGTCCTCCCTTCTCCTCTGTCATGCCTCCCCCAGAGATGCCTCCTCGCCACACTGGAGCACAACCAGACCTACCAAAGCCATTGTTGAAACCTCTGGAGACTAAAGAATCACCCTGTCCCCCACAAGTCTGCGTAGCTTTTGGAGAGCGGTACCCAGAGCTGGCCCTAAAGCATTTGTTCCACAGCCCCCCACCCCACCTGCTGTAGAAAAGTCTCCCACTGTGAATGCCTAGAAGGAAGATTCGGCCCAGACACTTGCTCAGAGGCATGGTGGGATGCAGGAGCTTTGGGCAGTAAGAATGTCCCCGGTCCAGTCCCAGCTTAGCTGGTCATGGAATCTTGGACCTGCAGCCACCTAGTGCTTGTAAACTCTGTCAGGGTGGGAGGGAAGAGACCCCAGCACACCGTGTCCCTGCCTTCCACTGGGCTGTGTGAGCCTGGTGAGATACTGGAGGAGGAAGTGCCATGAGAATTGAGCAATTCCTTAGGTTACCTGCACCCCAACTTCCCACTGTTGCTCTGCTGCCCCCCTGCCCTGGGGTGTACCTGGGCTGAGCCACACAGGCATGTTAGCAATGCAGAAGAACGCCCTCCTTAGGCTGCTTCCTAGTGTCACAACATTCTCCTAACACTGCATCTCCTCTGCAGGCTGCTGGACCATTCCAACGAAGGCTTCACCAACTGGGAGTTCATGACTGTGCACTGCTGGGGAGAAAAGGCTGATGGAGAGTGGACCTTGGAGATCCAAGACATGCCATCCCAGGTCCGCAACCCGGAGAAGCAAGGTCAGTGACCCGAGGATTTCTTACAGACTTGGAGACTCCAGCCCCTTTCACCCCCCGCCCCTGTATTTGCAACAGCTCTGGTAAGTCTGTGCTTTGTTTTATGGAGGCAAAAATCCATATAAAATCCACCATTTGCGTGGTTTTAAATCATGTGGTTTTGTGGCTTTGGTGGATTCCCAGTCAGTGGCTTGTTGAGCAGCCACAGCACCATCTGAGTCCTAAATAAAGTGAGACATTAAAACGATCACACCCCATTCCCACCTCACCTCCCAGCCCCTGCAAACCCGTAATCTACTTCCTGTCTCTCTGAGTGTGTCTATTTGGGAATTGCACATAAACAGGATCAAACCACACGTGGCCCTCTGTGCACGGAGTTTTCAAGGGTCAGTGTGGAGTGGGCATCATTTCCATGTGACTGAGCTGGTCTCTCATTGCCTGGGTGGACAGCACACATTTGCTATTGATGGAGATCAGGCTCAGTTCTGCCCTCTATGTTGTGACTGCTCCTCAATCAACGTACACATTTCAGGTAGACACCTGTTTGCATCTCCGTTAGTGCCAAGGCGTGGAGCGGTGGAGTCCTCTGGTACCTTTACTTACAGAGGAACAGCCAGATGGTTTTCCATGGTGACTGTCCTGTAGCAACAGATGAGTGAGTGGTTCTGTCCCCCATGACCTCACTAATATGTGCTATTACTGTTTTTTTTTAAAGATTTATTTTTATTGCAAAGTCTGATATACATAGAGGAGAAGAGACAGAGGGGAAGATCTTCCATCTGTTAATTCACTCCCCAAGTGACTGCAATGGCCAGTGCTACGCCAACCTGAAGCCAGGAGCTCTTTCAACTCTCCCACACAGGTGCAGGGTCCCTGGGCTGTCTTCGACTGCCTTCCCAGGCCACAAGCAGGGAGCTGGATGGGAAGTGGAGCACCAGGATTACACTGGGCGCCCATATGGGATCCTGGTGCATACAAGGCAAGGACTTTAGCCACTAGGCCATCACGCTGGGCCCGCTATTACTATTTCTATTATAATCCTGTGAGTGGGTTTGAAGTGGTTTTTGTGGTTTGATTGACATTTCCCTGGTGACTAGTGAGGCTCAGCATCTTTCCACGTGCTTGTTGCTTATTTCTGCAGTATCTTTGGGGGTATCTATGCAATCCATTGCTCATTTCTAGAATTGCGTTGCTTTCTGTCGTTGATTTGGAGGTATGTGATCCCTGTGGATTTTTCTTTTCACTTTCCTGATGTTGTCCTTTGATGCACAGAAATGGATACTTTGGGTTTATTTAGTTTTTCTGTTGTGCCTTGCACTTTGAACGTCAAATAGAGGAAACCACTGCTGGTCCAAGATCATGAAGACTTACTCTGAGGCTTCCTTCTAAGAATGTAGTAGTTTCAGCTCTTCCATTTAGGTGTTTGATCCATTTTTTATATATGGTATGAAGTAAGGATTCAAATTAATTTGCTCATATGCATGCGACTGTCAGTTGTCCCAACACCATCTTGAAAAATGCTGCCCTTTCGCTATTGGATGATCTTGGTACCCTCTACAGAATTAATACACATAAATGAAGAAGTTTTGCCGCACTCCCAATTCTGTTGCATCTTCTGTCTCTTTTGCTGGTACCACAGTCCATTGAATGTTGTAGCTTTCTTTATAGTAAATTTTGAAATCAGACAGTTGAGTCCACCAACTTGATCTTTTGCTTACAATTTTGTAAATTTATCTGCAAGGCAGAGTTACAAAGAGAAAGAGGGTGAGATAGAAAGGTCTTCCCCGCTCTGGTTCACTCCTGAAATGGCTGCAATGGCCGGGGCCAGGCCAGGCTGAAGCCAGGAGCCCAGAGCTTCCTCCATGTCTCCCACATATTAGGGCGGTGGCCCATACAATTGAGTCATCCTCTGCTGCTTTCCAAGGCTCATTAGCAGGAAGCTGGATCAGAAGCGGAGAAGCCAGGACTAGAGCTGGTGTCCACATGGGATGCCAGTGCTGCAGGCACCAACTTAACTGACTAGGCTGCAGGGCCGGACTCCAGCCAACTTTAGTTTTTGGTCAGTGTTAATTTGAATATTCTGAGGCCCTTGCAAATCATATATATTTTAGGATAAACTTGTGCATTTCTTATTAAGGAAAAAACAGTTGAGCTTTTGGTATATTTGGAATGTGGCCATCTTACGAAATGAAGTCATCCAATGCCTAGACATGGAATTCCTTTCCATTTATTTTTAAATTTGGTTCAATATTTTTTTCATGGATTTTAGTATGCGAGTCTTTTAGTCCCTTAGTTCAGTTGTTCCTAAGTGTGTTCTTTCTGTTACTATAAATGGAATAATTTTCTTCATTTTGTTCTCGGATTACTCATCAGGTGATTTTTTCCACCCTTTCATAGCTTCGTTAAATCACGAGTCATTTACTTGGCCATCTTTCTTTCAGCCTGCCAGGGCCCAAGAGGTGACAAGAGTGCAGCCAGGGAAGGAAACATCACACCCTCTCCTGTGGTGTACCCTCCCAGGGTCTACCGGTTCTTCCCTCGCTCTTCCTGTGGCTTCGCAGGAAAGGACACAGACCATGCTTATGTCTCAGTGTCCTGTGTAGGAGCCTCCCCAGGGCTGGCTGTCACTGGGTCTTGGCCACCACAGGGCACTCACACCTGTCCCTCCCTCTACTGACCCCCAGTGCGCCCTCTGTCACAGCTTGGGCATGGCCTTCTAGAGGCCTTGTCCATGGACGAGTGACTGCTTGCCCTCCCATCCATGTGATTTCTACAAAATCACAGAACTTGGGCCCGGCGCAATGGCACAGTGGTTAAGGTCCTCGCCTTGCACGCCCCGCGATCCCTAATGGGCGCCGGTTCTAATCCCGGCAGCCCTGCTTCCCTTCCAGCTCCCTGCCTGTGGCCCGGGAAAGCAGTCGAGGATGGCCCAAAGCTTTGGGACCCTGCACCCGCATGGGAGACCCAGAAGAGGCTCCTGGCTTCGGACCGGCATAGCATTGGCTGTTGCGCTCACTTGGGGAGTGAATCATTGGACAGAAGATCTTCCTCTCTGTCTCTCTTCTCTGTATATCCGCCTTTCCAATAAAAAATTTAAAAAAATAATAAATCTTAAAAAAAATCACAGAACTTGCCAGGGTAGGGGGATACCCATTTTATATCAGAGAGGAATAAATAGATGATGTTGTGTCCTCCACATGACAGAGACGCAGGAACTCCATTATCCTTCTGTAATATCTCAAGTAAGCACACTTCAGGGTAAGATGCTAGCCTTCTGAATCATTAGGGGAAGAGTAGAGTAAAGAAAAAATTATCAGCATGCCCCCTCTCCCAGGAAGGGAAAGAAAAAAGGAAACACAGATTCATTTGAGTAAGGACACAAGATGTTAGGAGGTGGAATTTGTCAGTTTGTGTGAAGACAAATGTTCTGAGAATGTAGCCTTCATAAGTGGGTGTTCATCAGATGTTTCCTGGCACTGGGGATCCTCTGGTGGTTAAAACAGACACCAGGCTTGTATTCCACAGAGTGGAACAGGCTGCCTATGCAGGAGGTTGTAGCATGTGAGATGATAAGAAGCTCTAGAAGGAAGGATGAAGCAGAGAAGAATGACAAGAACATGTCAGGGTGCCCAGGAAAGGCCTTCTGGAAGACGTTTGAATGTGGATCTCCAGGCAGCACTGCAGAAAGGACACAGGGCTAGGCACATGCCGAGGCCCAGCCAGCAGCTTGGCATCACAGAAAGGCCCCAATGCTGCCCAAGAGGAAAGTGGCCTTTGTGGTGGGACGTAGGCCCCAGTCACACAGGGTTTTGTGGGCCATCACACACTTAGTGGAATTGGTTTTCAGCAAAGGAGAGAGTTTCTGAACTTCTGTGTTAATCAGCTCACTGCCAGCTTGGCTGGAGTTGTGAGGAGTGAGGTGGCAGAGGGCCAGGGCAGGGAACACGGTCTGGGGGTCATAGCTGTAATCAAAGCAGGTGACTCGGGGTAGATGCAGTGGAGGTGTGGGGAAGCAAGCGGCCAGGTTCTGGAAGCAGGGTTGAGAATAGCTGACACAGCAGATGTGTGAGAGTGGAGGGTTGGGTGGATGGGCCATGAGAGAAACATCTGTGTAACAGCTGTGATCACAGCCTTTGGAGCCTGTCACCAGAGGGTACTGAGCCAGCTTGGGGTTGCAGCGTGCACAGCCAGAATCTCCTTCTCCACACACCGGTACACCTGCCGCACCCCTTGCTGCCCAGCCAGGTGCTGCTGCATCAGCTCTCTGCCCCTTGACTGCACAGTGCTGGAAGCTCTGGTCTTTGACACTGCCCAGGTTGCCCCGAAGCCTTGTCTTTCCTCAATTGTGACCCAGGGCCTCCCGCTGCTGGGTCATGCAGGTGGAGGGTGGCGGGAGCTGAATATAATCAGCTCGTGGCTAGAGGCCCATGGATTCAGGGAGACTCCCAGATAAAGTCTCAGGATACCATGGGAGCAGAATAAACACCTCGGGGCACCTTCTAGCCATGACAGATGGGACTTTGGGGTGGGAACTCATGCTCATCTCAGAGTTTCCTGTTCCTGCCTTGACTTCTAAGGTGGTTTCACCCCATACAAGTTTCCCCTGAAGAGAGCTGCCACTCTGAGCAAGGGCAGGCCAGCATCCTCCTGCCACGAGGGCCCAACGAGCCCTTTCTCGTGGGTGTTGATGGGGACAGCTGCCTCCCCCTGGACCACAGCTCAGTGTCAGCATCAGTGTCTCCTCCCAAGCAGAGCAGAGTCAGCCTGGGTTCCATGGCAGCTCCATGCTCTCCCTCGGGACACTGCATCTGCAGCCGAATCTCCCCAGCATGCTGTGCTCTTGTTCAGCAGTCACCTCTAGGCCTGGTGCTTGGTGCAACACTCGGGCCCTCCCAGCACTGCAGCAAGTGGAATGAGGTGCTGGAGTGGAGGTGCTCACAGCATGCTGGGATCCCAGAGCTGCCCCTCTGCCACTCTGTTTCTGTACGTTAGAACATCAGACATGGGAACTGACCAGAAGGGAAAACAGAGGGACAGAGCAATTTCCCATCCACTGGTTCACTCCCCAGTTCACTGCAATAGCCAGGCCAGGTCAGGCCAAGCCGCAAGCCAGGAGCTTCAACAGGGTTTCCCATGTGGCTGACATGGACTCAAGTGCTTGAGCTGCTTTGCTGCTTTCCCAGGTGCATTATCTTTAACCCTGCCCCATCTCCTGCCTTGGCACAGGCCAGAGCTGGGTCACCACCAAAGCAGTGAGTGTCCCCGTGTGCCCAGAGGGAGGTCTCAGAGGAGGGGGAGTGATTGGTGGCAGGCAGGAGGGCGATCTTCAGGGCCTTCCTCCACAATTGCAGAGGTGGGGCCTCTCAGCCAGGCAGACGGGAGCAAAGGGCTGGCCAGCAGCAGGAAGGGGAGACTGTGCTCTCAGGGAACAGCTGACACCATGAAGCAGGAGGGGCTCTGGGATGCTGTGAGTCAAAGCACCGGCTGCCCACTCAGGGTCCCATTGCAGCCACTGGGCAGCCAGCCACCAAGTGGCTGAGAGCACCCCGAGAAGCTGTACCCTGAGGTGTCCTCCTGAAGGGATTTGGAACTGGCATCTGGGTCGGGAGGGGCTCTGAGCCCTATGTGTAGGTTATCTTTGGCACTGGATGCATGGCTCGATCCTTCTCCACCGTTTTCCCGACTCCCAATGCAGCACCTCAAGACTCCACCCTGCTGACCTCATCAGATCCCTTGCTTAGGGGCCCCGCTCTCGAGCCCCATTCCCCTGACCCCATGGACAGAAGACTTTGCAACCCAAACCCCTGGCTACCTTAGAGACAGATTGCCAAATGTGCACTTTGTCTCCAGGTTCCAGGGTCTGGATTATGGTTCCTAGCAGAAATCCGTTGCCAAGGACAGCGTCATGGAGGTCAGCTGCTGTGCTGGCCCGTGGTAGGAATTGATCAGAAATGGGCGTGATCGCTCAGTGCTAGTCCTGGGTCCTCACAGAGAATGTCAAGGTTTGTTACTGTGGGGGAGTGGATGCAATTCTGTGTTGCTTGTCTCAGCCTGGCTCGGGCCACTGCTTCTTAACCAAAAAAGGAAAAGAAAAGAAAAAAAGCCCTTGGCTTGATGGCATGTATGCGATGTGAAAGTGCTTTAAAATCTCAGAGTAGGCCTGGAGATTATTAAGTAATTAAGTGATCCAGGTGATAGGCTAGCTTGAATAATACTCACCTCCTGTCGGATTGAGTCTGGCTTATGTAATTAGTTCTAAAACCATTTTTTGCAAAGCTGAGTAGCAGCTTAGTCACTCTTCTTTATTCTCAGTTCCTAGGCCAAGGGAAGGGTGTGTGTGTCACCCGGGAGGTGGCTCCAGGATGAAAGCAGGTGCAGATCCCGCTCCGCAGCCCTGCTGTGGTGTGCAGGCGGCTTTCCATTCATCCGTTCCTGCCTTCAGCATACCTTTGGCAAAGTCAGCTTAGCACCAGGTCTGGGAATATTACAGGCACACCCAGGGCCAGGCACTTGCAGTTCCGCCCTGAAAGATGGGCAGTGCAGAAGGTGAGGATCCAGCCAAGTAACAGGGTTATGGTGGCCCCGTCCCAGCCTCCTCCGCTTGCAGCCCCTTGGGGGGTTACACCTGAGACACAGGCTGAACCTGTGCACCTGCACCAATCAGAGATCAGGCCGTTCTGCCTGTCCAGGTGTGCATCCCACTGAACAGCCTAGAGTACAGGAAGGACCCCGCACCTGCTCGTGACCTCCAGTTGCATGGGCTCAGCAGGAACTGGCTTTGGCTTTGTGGAGTACCAAGACAGCTTTGCTCGGTGCTTCTCTCAGCTGCTCACCTTGACTGCCCCACTACCACCTGCCAGAGCTGGCGGGAGGGCTTGGGGCAAGAAGTGCCTCCTCATTCTTTGACTCCATGCTGAGGGTCCAGCTGAGTGTCCTGCAGTAGAGCTCCACCTGGACACGGGGTTCCTCTTGCACAGAGCCATGGGGCTTCATTCCTGTGGCCTCCTGGCTCCCTTGCATTGTCCCCAGCCCGTGGAAGGAGCTGGGGTGCCGGGCACCATCGACCCCTGGGGAGGGAATGGGGAGGCCTCCGTGTGTCAGTGATGAGCAGAATCCAGCAGGCCTCATGGTGCATGTCCTGTGAGCGATGCTGTGTATCCCGGCTCCTGGTTCCAAAGGGCTTAAGCATGGTATTCACATGGTAGTAACTAGAGACCCTGACACAATGGATGCCATTTAAAAAAAAAAAAAGATAATAAACTCCTGTGCTGCTCATTTGAACTCTAGGAATTCACTTTATCTCCTTGATCACAATTTCCCCATTTTTCTCTCATCTTTCCTGTTTCCAAAAGAATCTGCTGCCACAGTGCTGATGTTTTTCTTGGTGTTTTTGGTGCTTACATGTCTCCATCAGGCCTGAATGGAACTTTATCTCATTATTATACATCAGTCCAGCATCAGTGGGTCTTAAATAAGCAAACACATAATAAGGTACTAAGGTTAACAAAAATTAGTTCTTGTGGCTGTTGCAAGCTGTAGTGTTTTTACATGTAATACTATTACAGTGTCTAGGATTTCCTTTAAAATTCTGCATGGCTGTGGGATGGAGAATGGGGAAGGGACAGAGGAAGCCAGCTTGGAAAAGGTGCCAGTTTAGGCTTGGGGGGGATGGGAGCGCGTGGGAGTCAGCATGCTGGTTCTTCTGCTTTGCATTTGAGAATTTCCCTAATGCAGTTTTTCAAAACCCCAGGTGTGGGAAGTGTTTGATCCACAGTGGTCAGAATGAAGAACTGTCAGGGAGACAGACCGCACGGTCCAGTTAAACAGCATGCAGATTCACTGCATCATGTTAGTTTCTTTCTGTTTGGACTTTCTTGCCGTAGGCAGTCAGCCTGCAGTCTGTCTAGGAATAAAGCAAGTTCCCAAACTTTGTGTGTCTGTGTGTGTTGTGTGGATTTGTGTATATATTCATTGGCTTTTCATGGGTCTCTCTCTATGTGTTATATGGGGGTGTATATGTCATAAATGTGTTATGTGTTATATGTGTGTTTATGCATGTCCATGTATATGTTGCGTGGGTATGTACATGTGAGCTTTTTATAACTACCATGAAACACTTAAGTGACTTAGGATTGCAAGAGAGTTTGCTTTTCCTCTCGGTTTTGGAAATTCACAGGCCAACTTCAACCAGAGTGGCTTGACACCTGCCATGAAACCTAGACCTGAGGCAGCCCAAGGGGGAGTGAGTGAGTCTGTGACTGTCCCCTAAACCCACCCGATCTGATCACAGCACCCCGCCTCACCAGTCTAATCCAACCTAGTCATTATGGGCACATGAGCCTTTGGGGGAAATGGAGCCCTCAAACCCTCCTCCGAATCACAGCAGTAGGTTATGTCTGTGTGTGGAAGGAAACATATGCATGTATGTGTGGGTGTGTATGTAACTTGCATGTGCACACATGTACACGTGGGGGTGGATTGTGCAAGGGGGTAGCTGTACCTTCCCCCAGCCCAGCAGGATGCCTCCTCCCAGTAGCCCTTAGCCGAATGACTCCTTTGGCGCTGTGGATGGGGGGTCAGCGGCCATGGCATTTAAGATTGGAAGGGTATGTGGAGGAGAAGCCACTGACCCTTGCCAGCCATTAGGGAAGCAAGCAGTTATCTGGATAAATGTTCCCATGTAAAATTGGAAACTTCTGTTTGATAAAACAACAAAAACTGTAAGCTTAAAAATAAACATATTTATAAAATACCTTACGCGAGGCATTTGGCATGAAACTGCTTGAAACACCAGCAACCCCTATCAGAGGCCCATGGTTCGAGCCCCAGCTCTGCTCCACATGCCAGCTTTCTGACAATGCACCCCCCAGGAGGCAGAAAGTCGTGGTGCAAGTCCTTCTGTCCCTGCCAGCCCTATCAGAGACCTGGACTGAGTTCAGGGTTCCTGGCTTTCCTTGTCTTGCCTTGTTGTGCAACTGAGGAGTGAGCCAGCAGAAAGCTCCCTCTATCTCGTGTCTGGTCTTTTTCACTTCTCTCTAGCCTAGGGCTCAGCCGCCTTTCTCTGTCAAGGGCAGATAGTAGCTAGATGAGGCTTGCTGTTCTCCGACAGCTGCCCAGCTCCATCGCTGCGGTGCCAAGCAGCCCGAGAACATGTGCCGGAGTGTGTACTCACTTGCAGCACAGCCGGGCTTGGTGGCCACAGTATCCCACTCCTGCCTTACAAGCTGGAGTTGAGGCTAGCCCTGCCTCTTGGTAATTCAGATGTGTGCTTTTTGGGGGTGTGATTTGAGGTATTCCATGCCATGGTCATGCTCCTTGACCCATACTGTCCTGTGTGCAGGTACCTATTAAAGAAACAATATCCTGGGGAAAATTATGTCTGTCTGCATCTAGATCCATGCACACACAGGTGGCTATATGTCACATGATCTCATTATAAATGTTAATTATGTAAAAATGGGTAGTCTGTAATTTGCAAACGTACCTACTCATTCTGCGGTACAGGTAGTGACTCTGTATGACTAGTTGATTCTCAGACTTTCATTGATTCTTGCCAAACTCTTAGACCCATAGCCAACCTCTGATTGCAATTCATGACCCGCTGTCCCTCCAACATTAAGGTTGATTGATATTTTTGTCAGAGAAACAACCAAGATGCGTAAAGGGGCTGCCTTTTTTCCCCTGTGATTTGAACAGCCTGTTTGCTTAATTAGACATGAGTTTTCAGATGTTGGGAGACCATTTCCCAGGTTTTGCACGCTTCTCCCAGGCAGCTGGTGCAGATACCACATGCTGTGATGTTGGATCTGCATCCTTAGTGTGTTTTCGTCGCCTTCTAAAGCGCAGAAGATCCGTAGTAAATCAAGTCCTTCTTTGTAGCATGGGTCGATTTCCACGTGTCAGTGGATTACCCTGGCTGATTTCAAGTGTCAGAAGACAAATGGAGGCACATTAAGATTTAAAGTTGATTTGAGTGAACAGCTGTTCACAGTCGGGCAGTGCCACACCACAGCAGTTCAGTGCTGCTGTTGGAAGAGAAAGCTTTTATAGGCAAATAAAGCAATTATTTGGTTGAGGTTTGTGTAGTTGCCTTGTTGCAGCCATCCTGGAAGGGAGTTGAGATAGTAGAACTAAAGCCCAATGGACCTCCTGGGATCAGTGGAATTCACATTTTGTTTTCCTTTAAATTAGCCACTTGCAGGAAATGAGTCTTGATTGGTTCTTGGTTTTTCTGTGGGAACGTGGAATGTTAGAAACACCTCTGAGAGATGACTTTCCATTTTTTTTTTTAAGATTTATTTATTTTTATTGGAAAGGAGGATATACAGAGAGGAAGAAAGAAAGGAAGATCTTCCGTCTGATGGTTCACTCCCCAAGTGAGCACAATGGCTGGAGCTGAGCCAATCCGAAGCCAGGAGTCAGGAGCTCTTCTGGTTCTCCCACATGGGTGCAGGGTCCCAAGAATTCGAGCTGTCCTCAACTGCTTTGCCAGGCCACAAGCAGGGAGCTGGATGGGAAGTGGGGCCACCGGGATTAGAACCGGTGACAATATGGGATCCTGGTGTGTGCAAGGCGAGGACTTTAACCACTACGCTATTGAGCCGGGCCCCCATTTTGCTATTTTAATATGAGTGTGCTGCATGATGTTGGAAGGAGTTGGGAAGAGCTACCGTAGACAGCACTTCCCCAGCAGAGGCGGAATGACTACCAGTCACTCGGACAGAGCAGGTAGTGACAGTGACTGCTGAGGCAATGAGGGCAAGGATTTTTGGGGTTTCTTTTGTTTCATTTGTTTCTTTTTAGTATTTGGTACTTTTAGTTTCAGTGTAACACATTTAATTCTTAGTTTACGTAATTCAATTTTAAGTAAATGTTATATTGAACAACTAGTTCACAAGGTTCCTGAAAATTTAGTACTCCATTCTTTTGAGTATGTTTCAGCTAACGCCGGCACAACACTACAAATTGAGAATTGTAAGGGGAGGAATGGTCTTCTGGGGCAAGTATCCTATTGGGAGGAAGGAAGCTTTCAGCATGTGACGGAGCCCCGGGCTTACCAGGGGTTCCGCTCCCTACCCCCTCATGCCTCTTTATCCAAATAGAGCCAGATGCTACGGAAGCGCCTTGACCCTCCCCCAGAATCCATCTCACCATCAGCTCTTCTCTCATTGGCTGATTTCTTTCCAAGACCTGCTAAGCGGAGTGCAGACCTCATTGCTATTGGTTAACTGCATGCTTAATCAATCAGGCTGTTTTTCCGACTAAAACTTGCTCATCAGTAAGCGGTCTCCATTGAAGAGTCAAGGGAGGAAATGAAAACAACTGTTGTTGATGTATATTTAAAGAAGTCAATGGACACATACTTTCTTTCCCTGTAACATTTTATCCCCCAACATCAGATGATGACAAATGGTACACACACATTTTATACCTTAATATATAAGCAAAAGAATAAGCAAAATGGACCCAGCTTGGTGGCCTAGTGGCTAAAGTCCTCGCCTTGCAAACGTGGGGATCCCATATGGGAGCTGGTTCTGTCCCAATGGCCCCACTTCCCATTCAGCTCCCTGCTTGTAGCCTGGCAAAGCAGTTGGGGATGGCCCAAAGCCTGGGGACGCTGCACCCATGTGGGAGACCCAGAAGAAGCTCCTGGCTCCTGGCTTTCTATCAGCTCAGCTCCGGCTGTTTCGCCAGTTGGGGAGTGAATCAGCAGACAGAAGGTCATCTTCCTCTGTCTCTTCTCTTCTCTGTATATCTGACTTTCCAATATAAATAAATAAATAAACCTTAAAAAAAAGAATAAGCAAAAAAAGTACCCAAAAAGACAGTAAAGAAATCAAAATAACCAGCAAAAAGAGGTTCTCCAACCTTTGTCCTCATTGGAGAGAATATAAATGAAGATCTAAGAAGGTGAGGCTCTTGATGGCAAGAGCACAAGTCCTGGGACCCCCAAAACAAACACTAGCAAGTGCATGGCATGGCCTTCACACTTGGGGCTGCAGTGGCGGTGGGCGTGTCCCCGCACCTGTACTGCTTACTGTCTGTGAAACCTCACGGAGAGGGGTTCCTCCTGTCAGCATGCCGTGGGTACCTTCCTAAAGGAACCGTTTCTGACACTGCCTGTTCTGGGGGATTATGGAAGCTCAGCTCCCTCCCTGTCCCTTCTTCCTACCTTCCTGGCTGCCCACTGCAAGTACAGTTTTCCACGGATCCTAGGAGCTGGTCTGCCCCTCGTGGGAAAGTTCTAGCTCAGAGATGCCCTTTGAGGAAGGTGAGACTGGCAGTGGCCACTGGAGAGCCCAGCAGGACCCCAAGGTGCTGACTTGCCCTCCTGCCAGCTGACCCAGGACAGAGCTCTACCAAGTCTTGAATTCTGTAGGCATGCCTCTGTTCTTCCCAAAGCGGAGCTTTTCCAGGCAAACCTGACAAAGCCTTGCTAACCCCTGGCTTTGTCTGAACACTGCCACATGAAGACAGCCAGCCACGGAGGGCACTGGCTGCTCCGTGCCTTATGTGCCGGGCACACTCTCCAGGCCCAGAGCTGTCGGGGATTCCCACACAGCTTGGCTTTCCTTGGAGCCCAGCCCAGTACACCCGACTCCACCTGTTCACTTCTGCGGCACCGCATCTTTGGTTCGCTCCTTCCCACGACCTGAAAGTTGAAGCCGGGTGAGATCAAAGAGGCCCGGTCAGAAGTGTCAGGCTTCCACTAGACATGGCCAAGAACGCTGTGGGGTGGCACAGAGAAGCCATAAAGAGCAAGCCCGAACTGAGATGGTTCAAATGAGGCATCAGATGGTTGGTGGACACAAAGCCTAGCTGTGGCATACCTGGGAGTTGCCATGTAAAATGTGAGCCTTGAGACCCCGTGGGGGTCCACACAGACTCTGTTTCTAGTGTCTGTGGTGGAGATGATGCAATCCACTGCCCTAGGCCTGGGTGAAGTTCAAGGGCATGAGGGACCACCCTGAACAGATCCCTGCCTTCTTTTCCATCTTTCCTGTCACATCCAAAACACCACTGTTTCTTGACATTAAGCCTTCTGGTAACCAAGTCCATGTGTTGGTTAGGTACCGCATTCTGCAGTTCCATTATACATCTCAAGGATGCTGAGCCCATTGTGGCAGAATACTTCTCGGCCCTCGTGAGCCATGCTTTATCCCTTGCAGTACCTAGGACTAGCCAATACATATGAGTCACACTGTTCCTGTCACAGGCCTTCCAAGGCCATGCCTCCTGCTGTAGCCCTGGCTCCCTACTCCTCAGTTCCCTGGCCTTCCTGCAGGTCAAGGTGGACTTTATTGTGGTTGCCCCTTCCCACTCAGGTAGGACCTGCAGTGGACCTAACAGGACCTAACAGGACCTGGACAGGCCACAGCATTGCTATGCCCTACCAGCTGAGCCTGGCACATAGCTACTTGTAGGTGACAGGTGACATAGCTAGGTGGGCCTGTGAGAAGCAGAGCTAAGCTCCCAGAGCTTCACCTTGCCCTGAAGTTGGTGAGAAACACAGCACCTTCTGCTGGCTTCTCCTTCCCTTCCTCCCCCAGCCCACCTCCATCTTACAGTCCTGGCATTGCACCTCCCAGTAAAGCCTTGGCCCCTGAGCTGGGCAGCACACCCTCTTTTCAGGGGAGCAGAGCTTCACCTGTGCTCATTGAGCCCCAGGAGGCACTGCAGAGGGACTGGTGGAGAACTGGTCCTGTGTGACTTTGTCACCTGTGCGAGTCCCAGCCAGCTGGCTCGTCCCTCTCGCCCCTTAGAGCATGGCTAATAGATAGTTGTTGAATGAACAGGCATGAGCCTTGTTTCAATCAAGAGCTCATATTGACTTTCATCAGCTCCAGCTGTGTGTACTCAGCAAAACGTTTGATAATCAGACGACAAGGGAAGCACTTGGCCTCTCCCGGTGCCTGTCCCCTCCTGAAGTGTTCCATGATTTCAGCGACTCCTTCTTGTCTTTTTCATAGGAGCGTAACTATTCTCTTTTGACAGTGTGCTATGTTGACCTCTGTTTTATTGACATCTGTCTTGAGCTTGTCTTCACTTCCAACATCAGAGTAGAAATTCTGCAGTCTGTGCCCGATGGTTCCATCTACCTTGTGCCTAATGTCAGGGAGGCAGGCAGCTCTCTGAGCAGACTTGAGTGTCACTGAGCTCTCATTTCTAGAAGATGCAATTGTGGATGGAGGGCCACCACCACTTCCATGGAAACGTGTAGAAGAACCTGGTACAGTTTCCAAACAGCCCTGCTACTTACCCATGGTTGTTCCAAACTTCTGTTTTTAACCCAACTCACATCAATGTTGCTACCCATCTCTTGCCCTCCCTCTTATTTGGAGAGTATTTGAAAATTGAAAAGCACTCCTTTGTACCTTAAGTGTCAAAGGAGCACATTCCTCATTTATATTAGACAGCATTTTTAACTGGTTGATCATAGCAATATTGCAGATCTAAGCAAGGAGAAGGTAACTGAAGTAGGGGGTCAGAGAGAAGCTCAAGGCGCTAACGGCATCTGTTAGAGAATAGGGAAGCCTGGGAATTTCTGCCCTAAGTGTCTGACTTACAATGTTATAAAAAGATCAACTGTGAGGAAAGAGGAGAAAGAACACCAATTCTCAGACCAGGTTTGTTCGGAGAATAAGCCTGGGAGAGACTTACCCTCCCACACAGCCCCATAGCTCATGTAACATAATGCAGGTGGGAGCTCTTGGGGTTGGTGGTTCAGGGGCAGTCTGGGCTAAAACTGAACTGCCAAGATAGTAAGGAGAACTTGGGACAGCGGCTGGCTGCGACCTGGGAGGGTTTGGGCCACAGCCAACCCTAGGGTTTGGACTGCATTTGAGCTGCTGAGATAGTAGGGAGAGGGCTTAGGAGGCATGGAAAGAGCCTGGTAGAAGAGTAGCTTGAAAGGGGAGCACTTAGACTGGATTTTTGTTGGAACTGAGAGAACTCTGGCTGATGGCTGGCCTCTTTGGATGGTGGTGGGTGCCCCGGGCCAGTCAGGGCAGGGCGGAGCCAGCTCTAGGAGATCACAGGGGATGGAGGCCTGCTTGCTGCTGGGCAGGTCAAAGACCAAAGCGTATCCAAGGCTTTTGTCCTTGCTCCAATACTAACAACATAAACTCAAAGCTTGCAAAGGAAGAAAGCTTATATAAGTATGTGGAAGAAAGGCTGCACAGTTGGCTCTTTGAAGAAACTAATAAAACTGGTAAATCTCTCTAGGAAGGCTAATTAAGAAAAAAAAAATTTCGACAATACTATATAATTCCAGAAATGAAATGGGAAACATTAAATAGATCCTGTAAACATTAAAACTCTTATGGGGATGCCATAAACTACTTCATGGGAAAAAAAGTGGAATGAACCAAGTCTAATAAACTACACAACCATGCAAAATTGACACAAGTTGAAATAAAATTCACAATGGTGCTGCTAAAGAAATAGATATAATTTAAACTTGTTGCCAGATCGATTCACTGGTCAATTCTAAGCTCTTAAATGGAAGAATCGGGGTTAATGTTTTAACTCTTTTGGACAGTTGGAAAAGGGAAAGCATGGCCAATTAGCCCAACGACGACGCCAGTGCGTCCTTGGTCCAAATCCCAACAGTGTGTTCTGAGAATGGAGAATTTGTAGCTAATCTCACTCAAGAACACAAACAGGAAGACTCTAAGTCTCCTGTCCACGACCAAATCCAACAGTGTTATGTAAAAGGAGGTGTTCTCTGTCCCTCCTTTTCTGCCTCCTCTGGGTTAATCGTACGTCTCTAACATTGCATTTTATTTGCTCTGCTGTTCTAGCCGAAGTTTGTTTGCTTGGGGAATTACAGTAGGCATCCTTAATTTATTACTGTTTCCGGGGAATTCACTGGTGTGACTTCACACTTGACAAAGGTGAGAGGCTAGGGGCAGGGTTCCATCCTCCACTCCCTCCGTGCCCTGTGCGTGTGCTGGGGTGTGTTTTACCTCTGTCTGCTTATTAACTCTCTCTTTCAGGAACAGTATCTTTTGCTCCAAGCAGCCTTTTGTCTTCTCAGCAAACACGATTCTTCTGTGTTTATCTATCCCTTTATCATGTGCAGTGCTCTTCTTCCTCTTCCGTAGATGGGAATCTGCGTCTCGTATCCTCCTCCACTTGAGCAACTTCCTCTGGCCAGTTCTTGTCATGCTGGCTCACTGGTAAAAAATTTGCTCAGCTTTGATGTTTTTGAAAATGTCTCCATTTCAACCATATTCACATGGTATTTTCACTGGGTGTGGAATTCTGGGCTAACAGTGCTTTTTTAATTTAAAAGATACTGTGTTTTCTTCTGACCTCTCTTGTTTCGGATGGGAGCTGTTTTACATTTGTGTATCAGCCAGCTGGTATACCATTAACATTGCCTTTCTGACATTATATGAGCTGGCACATTTGCTGATGTGAGAGGAACATGCACACACAGATGCATTTCCTACTCCAAGAATGCACGGAGCTGCAACTAGTATCCCAGGGCCTCACTCCTGCATCGTGAGGGTGCCCAAGAGCCACTACAAGTTCTAGAAAATGACCCTGTGTCAAAGCAGAAGCAGGTGTCAGTGGAAAAAGGAACTTTTATAAAGTGTAATGGGTGTCCTACAGGAACAGGAAGTATTTCATGTGTGAGACCGAAACCGGGTCCTGCATCTTACAAAGCAACACCGAGAGAGCCTCTGCATTGTGGCACAGCATGCTAAACCACCCTGTGCTGTGCTGAGATCCCACACTGGATTGCTGGTTCAAGTCCCAGCTGCTCCATTTCCAATCCAGCTCTCTGCTGATGTACCTGGAAGGCAGCAGAAGTTGGTCCAAGTGCGTGGATCCCTGCCACACCCACATGGGAGACCAGGATGGAGTTCCAGACTCCTGGATTTGGCCTAGCAATACCCTGTTTTTTGCAGCTTCTGAGGAGTAAACCAGAAGATCTCTCTCCCTTCCCTTGTCTCTATTGCTCTGCCTGTCAAATAAAGAATAATTTTAAATTCTAGAGTGAATTTAGAAGATAAATTTACAGAAATCTCCCAGAATATGAAATCAGAGTGGAGGGAAATGCCTGTATTGACCATAGGAAACTGTGGCAAACTGCATTTGCAGGAGCGTGTAGGAGAGGGCTAGGAAATCTTTTTCCACCAGAGGCATTTGGATATTTGTAGCATCGTCTGTGATGTACCAAATGATCCACCTGCTGTAGACTTACAGGATTGTGAGTCCTGCCTGTGGTTGCCTCGGCAGGGACAGACGGGATGACATTGTGGGCCTGACAGAGCCCGCTGGCTGATTGATCCCCACCCGCGAGGAAAGAGAAGGCATTGGGACTGGACGGCGCCATGAGTTTGTCCAACAAGATGCTGGAAAATGCTGAGCACATCAGCTCCAGCTGTTCTAAAAGGCCTGGAGTGGGTCCGAGACAAGGGTCACTGCTCCGTTATCCACCACGCCGTGGTGTTTGGCTTTTCAAACTTGTTCATTGTTAACTTTGACCAGTCTTGAAAGGCGGTGTGTCCAGGGGCTGTTGAGTTTGTAAAAGGATTTCTTCATGTGTTCTTGTACACAGGTCAATGACTGCTGTTTGTTCTGTGCGTGTAGTTGGTACATATACAGTAGCCATGGTTTTGCTTTCCTTGGTTTCAGCTATCCAGCCCACCTCAGTGCCAAAAAATGTCACATGGAAAGGTCTAGAAAACAATTCTGAGTGACACAGTGCAGTCTCACACCGCCCTTCCCAGGAGCAGATGGGAGCTGAATGCTGCCCTTTGTCAGGCCACAGCCTTCTCGGTTACTAACCTTCACTGCACCGTGGGCTTGGGCTCAGGTAACCCCTGTTTTCCTCCACCATGGCGCCAGAACAACTCTTAGAAAAAAACAACAAACAAATGAAAACAATTATTTGAGAATCAGTGTGTTTGAGAGAAAGAGAGCTTACACGTCCTGGTTCACTCCCCAAACACCCACAATACCCAGGGCTGGGCTGGGCTGGGCTGGGCTGAAGTCAGAAGCCAAGAGTCTCCCTCATGGGAGGATGAGGGGCTGGAACCCAGGTACTTGAACCATCATCCGTGGCCTCCTGGATGTATTAGCCAGGGAACTGGATCAGAAACTGGGGGTAGCTGGGACTCAAACCACACATTCTGGGGTGGGATGCAGGCTTCCCGAGTGTTGGCTTCAGAGAAGAAGCCAGCATTTTTTTAACAGAAGCTTTATTGAGATAAAATTCACATCATGTGAAAGTCATCTTTTGAAATGTTAGTGTATATTTTATAAATAGATGGAGGCATTCATCTTCCATTCCTTCCTCCCAAACTTCAGCCATGAACCGTGTGACTTCACTACCGCCACCCTCAAGTGGCTGTCTCCTTGGTCCTCAGAAGGGAAAACTCCCCACTGACATGTCAGCCTGAACAGAGACCTGCACTTCACCCTCCGGGCCTCTCCTTCATTTATGTTTCAACTGAAGTATTTCCCTGCATATTTTAAGGGCTGAAGGGAGGCGAATTAATAAATTTTCCTAAGGTAAAGAGAAAATTAAAAATTAAAAAAAAACAAAACAAGAATTTCAGAGCATTAGCTCAGAGTCCTGAATCTAACAAAACCTTTGCCCACCCCCCCACCACCAGATTTGCATTCAACTGCAAATTCCCCTCTTATTAGGCCTTAGTTTAAAATACTGGGCAGAGAGGAATCTCCTTGTGGTTGGGCATTCCTACTGGCAAATTCATCCTTTGTCTTCCCTCATTTGGGGATGGGAGGAGCGTTTCTTTGAAGACCCGAAATAATCCTGTTTGTTCATTAGACGCCTAATTCACTGAGGGGCTGTGTGGCTTGAAGTTTGTGAATGATGACAGAACCATTTGTGGCCACCTCCCACAGCATTACCGCAGATTATGACGGTGGCCAGGGCTTGGCTGTTGAGCTCTGCAGGCAGTGTGCTGGCAGCGCCGGCCACAGATGTTAAAGCAGGTAGATTTGTGGTTCTTTCTTCGACAGTCTCAGGAATCTGATGGTGTAAAAAAAAAAAAAAAAAAAAAACCAGCAAATTTGGATTTGAGCACCTTTATTTTTTTTAAGATTTATTTTTATCTGAAAGGCAGATTTAAAGAGAGAAGGAAATACAAGGATCCACTGGTCCACTCCCCAAGTGGTCGCAATGGCTGAAGCTGAGCTGATCTAAAGTCAGGAGCCAAAAGCTTCTTCTGGGTCTTTCACATGGGTGCAGGGTCCCAAGGGTTCAGGCCATCCTCCACTACCCTCTCAGGCCACAAGTAGAGAGCTGGGTGGGAAGTGGAACAGCTGGGGCACAAACTGGTGCCCATTTGGGATCCCGTTGCTTGCAAGGCAATGACTGAGCCACTGAGCTGTCCTGCCAGGCCTGGATTGGAGCATCTTTAAGACTCTCCACTTCACTTGGAGACTACATGATTTCCTGGCACTAGTTGGGTGTTGGTCACCTGCTGGGTATGTAGAAGAGTAAGCAGTTCAGTCTCCTTAACCGTGTCTTGCAGGATTCTCTTGAGCATGGTCCCTGACCTGGGACAGCCTGCATGTGACCTGTGTCTCTCCCCTGGTCCTTCAGCACCCATGTGTCTTGGCTCCTCTCTCTAGAAGTAACCAGTGGGAAGGCAGCTGGCTTTGGGGAAGCTTTTACTGGCATGTGTGTGTCGGATACTGGGACTCCCAGTTCATTTTGGCTTGGCAATTCCCTCTGCTGCTTATCCTGTGTGTCTGCTCCCGCCTGCCCAGTGAGGTCACTTGTATGCTAGGCATGAGGGTTGGTGGGGCTGGGGAATCTGTGACCCTGCAGGAGAATGCTCATTTGTTGAAGTGGCTTGCACTTTTGGAACCAAGCCTTGGGCTCTCAAATACTTTCCTTGGCCAATTGTACTAAGATTCTTATCAATGCCTTTTACTCTCTGACTCAATGGTTCCTCCTTGGGGGGAATGTAGTCAGAATCATAAGTGCAGATGGCAGCTAGTGATGTGCCTGGCAAATTTATTCTTAAAAAAGAAGGGAACTTTTTTTATAACTCTGTTATAATCTGTCAAGGGAGATTAGTTAGGTAGAGTTTCATGCACATGGAGAAATATCTTCCTGTCTCCAAAAGTGGTATGTTAAGTTATCAATTCAGTGACTCAACAGATATTTATTAAGTATTCATTGAATGCCAGAAACGTGTTTCCACCAAAGCTGATACATCTGGTAAGAAAGACCCAGGTGCCAGATACTGCCAGTCGTATAGAACGGGACCGCAAGAACAGGTGAAGCAGGGAGGTGAATGCTGTGTGACCCACAGGATTGTGTGCTCACTTGGTTGGGAGAGGTGGAAACTGTGTGATCTTGACCGTGGTGTAGGTGCACAGGATCCAGTCCTGGAGACTCATGCTGTCTCCATGTTCTAGCATTCGAGAATGTTTCTTCTTTTGTAACTAGAGAAGAAGTAACTTTAGGAAAGAGCCTCATTTTGAATGTGTGACTTTGTGGGGTTTCATGAAATAGGACATTACAGCCTGCCCCACTGTCAGCATCTTTCTGTCCTCTATCAACACCTGCCTGCACCCCTCATCAACACCTGTTCCTCTTATCAGCACCTTTCTGCTTCCCATCAGCCCTTGCCTGTCCCCATCAGCATGTGCTCTGACCCCTGTGGGTTCTCCTGTCTTGGAGAGAAGAAGCAAAAATATAAGCAAAGTTTGGACAAAACACTTTCTGCTGCCACCATCCTGGCCAGGAACACAGCTAAGAAATACATTTGTGCTCTGCAACATCTCCTGACTTGCTCGCGGAAGGTGTTTGTGTTAAATTGCCAAGTTTTTAAGTAACTTCAAGTTTCATCTCATGAGAAAGTTGCCTGGCTTTAAGCCACATGGAAAGATGTTCATACAGAGAGTTAGTCTGGATTGTCAGTCCGAGGCACGTCCCCGGCTGTGGAGGGGGGCTTGTTCCAAGCCCAGGCTGCCTGTGGGAATGCAGGCTTGCACAGGGGAAGGATCTGTTCACAGAACGCCCATAGGCCTGTCACCATGCCAAGTGCTTTCCTCTCCTGGTTCACACGGAGAGCCACGCCCCCAGGGGTCACACAGTCTCACAGGAAGGAGGTGGAATCAAGATTCACCCCAGGTTGTCCCAGGGCTCCTGCTGTGGATGCAGCCGGCACTGAGTCCCTCCTGGGTGATTGAATTTACCACACAGGTTCCAAGGAGGTGGTGTTTGTAATTGCACAAGATGATTGGGAGATACCCCAGCTGCCGGAGTGCGGGTGTTTAAGCAAAGGACAGCAAGGAGAAGCTCTCCAGGATACAAAGGGCAAAGGTGCCACCCAGAATGCACCTGCTTGTTTGCTTGGATGAGTGCAAAGCTCCAGTGGTAGAGCACGTGAGACGTGGTTTCCTGGGGTCCCTGAGTGCCCTGCTGCTTTGGGATGTGAGCCACCCCGGCTGTTGCGCATTCTGAAACACACACTGAAGTCTTGCCTCGTGCTGCTCTTCGGTGTTATCCTCCTCATATATGAGTAGGAAACGTGTGTGGTATCAAAGCAACCAGGATGGGTGTTGTGGTGATAATGGTTAAGTCGTCTGCTTGGGCTGCTCGAATCCCATTGTAGAGTGCTGGTTTGAGTCCTCGCTATTCCGCTTCCAATCCAACTCCCTGTTAATGCCCCTTGGGCGCAGCAGAGGATGGCCTAAGTACTTGAGCCCCTGAGAGCCTGGATGGAGTTGTAGGGTACTGAAGTCATCCTGGCCCAGCCCTGGCTATTGCAGGCGTTTGGTGACTGAACTATAATGAAGATACTGCCCCTTCCCTTGGAAATGTACCAAAGAACCAATCTACCAACCCTCAAAAAAATGTGATAAAAAAAAAAAAGTGAATCCTTTCTTTCCAAGGCTGTGCTGCTATGAACCCAGGGGAATTCTTTCTGCTCTCCTCTCCATCCCACCCCTACTCCCACGCAGGGCACAACATCCATTGAGGGTCGTACCAAAACTGTATCCAAAAATAAGAATCTAATTTCAGTGGCCTGGCCTCTGTAGCTATTTGTGTAAACATTCTATGGATTGAAATAAATTTCCGCTCAAATAACAGGTTATGGAACCTCCCATCCCTGTCCTGCAGTTATTGCCCCCTCCCACCTTTACCACAGCCCATCACTTGGTAGTTCAAGTGCTCAGACACCAGGGTGGCTTGGGAATGAAGCTGAGATTCGATCTGGAGGAGCTGGGATAGAAGGAGGGTTCACTGCCAGTTGGGTGTTCATGTCTTCAGCAACTGGATCTGTGCAAAGTGTATCATCTTGCCGTTGTCGAATATTGAGAGGAGCCACATTTATAAAGGCGTTCGGGGGAACGGGTACTGTATGTGTCACGGATGCAGGTGTCTGGGAGGCCGTATGTGCCCAGGAAGTTTTCTCAAGTTGAAGGACTTTGCCTGTATCATCTCATGCTGATCAGGTCAAGAGAGGCTGTGGCAAAGCAGGTCCGGGTTTGGAGCAGGGTCTTAGTCCATTTTCTGGGTGATTTATTAAGAACAGAAGTTTATTTGGCTCATGGCACTGAAGGCTGGGAAAGTAAGAACACGGCCCCAGAGTAGTGAGGATGTTGCCAGGTGAGTCAGAGCCAGCATGTGACCGCTGGTGTCTCATTCTGTCCATCTAAAGGCACTTGTGCTACCTCAGGGGCCACACCTCATGACCTCCTGAAGTTGTCCACCTCCAAACACCACCAGTATGTGAATCGGATGATTCAGTTTCGAACATGGGACTTCCGGGAGACATCTAAATGATCTCAATCTTGGGAGGCCTGGTACCTTTGTCAGCTGGGGTGATGGTTAATGTGAAGCAGTGCTGCCTTGTGTTGTGTAACCAAGTCAAGCCCGGCACCATGTACACCAGCAGCAGAGTCTAGCCCGGTGAGCTACAGGGCCAGTCCTGTCCAACCCCTCAGCCTCAGAGTCTGGTGTGTACCATTCACCCTCCTCCTCACAGTCTCTGTGGCACTGGTTGGGTTGGAGCAGCCCTGGGTGGGCTTTAAGGGTAGAGGAGCCAGGCGGCCAGGGTTCCTTCGTGAGGCCCAGTTGTCACACAGGAGGACAGTGGGAGGCCACATATGCAGTAAGTGTGGGGCAGTCAGTGGAATAGGGATAGAGGGACAGCAGCTTGCAGGGAAGGAGCACCATGGCCCAGGCAGTAGGTGCACACCTGGTGATCAGGTAACCAGGAAGTGACGGGACCAGACCTGGGGAGGAGCCAGGCACATCTCTCTGTGGGTGACAGGGGCCTATGTGCAAGCCGGTGGATTTCCCCATGTGACAGAGTGTCGTGTCTTTCAGGCAAGCTCAAAGAATGGAGCCTCATTTTGTACGGCACCGCCGAGCACCCATACCATACCTTCAGTGCCCATCAGTCGCGCTCACGGATGCTGGAGCTTGCTGTCCCAGAGCCCGAGCCCCCCAAGGCTGCTGCATCCCCCGCACACGCCGAAGGTCCCGAGGAGGAGGAGGATTATACAGGTAAGGGCCTGGAGGTTGTGGCTAGCCTGCTGGTGGTCCGCGTTCCCACCCTGGCTCCCACGCAGCAGAGCTGTTGCAGCAGAGGCGGGGTGTGGTTGTGACTCCTCATGCTTGAAAGTGGAAATAATGGTGGTAATTTGCACTCACACAGCTCCTTCCGCCCAAGGCTCTCCTAATATTTTACAGGCCAGTAAGTATGCCGCAGACCAGTAAGTATCTTCCTGTACTCCCAGCTGGCACTGGCCCTGCCAGGCCCAGACCTGCCCCCTGGTTAATTAGCTACCTCCAGGGCATCCTCTGCCCCAGAGAGCCTCATCGCATGGTGTAGCCTCCTCACTACACCAAGACCATCATTTCCTGTCCATGGCCACAACTTGGGAAGGACAAGCTTCCTAAAGATGACCCTGAAGAATTTGAATCTGTGAACACACACAGCCAAGGAAGACATCCCAATGGCTGGCATTAAAAGGCCAGGGTGTGGTCACATGAGGCAACATCAACACACACTGACACCACACAGAAATGTCCTCACAACTCTCACTACACAGCATGATGCAACGTAGGCATCCTTCTCCCACAGTCCCCTTGCCGAAGTGGCCCCTGGCTCTAGGCCACCATGTTGCTCCACCCCAGCACCCAAGCCACAAAGCCCAGAACATGACTTCAGACACCTCTAGCCACAGAGCAGGGCAGTTTTTATCAGCATTTTTGATCAAATGCTGTTCCCTTCTCTCTGAGCTGTTCCATAGTAATTTGTGCCAAATTGTGGTGTTTGCAGTTGGACATATTCTCCTTGGCTGAATATTGTGTTCTCTTGATAAACAATGAGTGCTAGCTAAGAATATTAATGCTTTGAGTTGTCTAATGTCTTCTGCAGGGAAAAAAACAACAAAATAGAGAATTCTACTAATACGTAGCAAGCATAAATTATGGCCAATTCCCTTTTAGATTTCTTCTACCTTTCTTTTAAAGCAGACCATTGAATTATGTATGGATTAATCTGTTCCATTTCCCCTGTAATTTGTAAGCCATGGCAAGATTCAGTAATTATTTATAAAAGGCTGGGTATTCCCCCCATCCCCTTAGAATCTGCTACTGAGTCAATTTCACACCCTGGAAATTCACTGGGATGCTCTCCTGTGGCTTTGTTTACCTGGTCCCATCCAGTGAGGCCTGGGGATGGACAGATGGGGTCCTCAAGGGAATTCCCCACTCTTAGAAGGCTCCTGGTGGTCTCAAGGGAAAGGGGTGTGGATGGAACAGTGGCAGAGTAGCAAGGGAGAGATGGGGGTGGGGGATCGTGTGTACCCACATTGTAGGACAGTGCAAGGTCAAGAGCAAAAGACACATGGAAGATGATGAGCCCAGATCAGTGGAGGCTCCATCTGGCTTGGCTTTGGGGACAAGGAAACTATTGCCGTATGGAGAACAGTGGGGAATCTGCTGGAGCCCAAGGCATAGGGGGTGCACCACCCAGCGCAAGGATGAGGATGGCTCTCCCTGGGATGGAAAATAGAGGAAGTGATAGAAAGAGGAATGCCGGTGGTTGGGTCACGCCTTGTGAGGGAGGGGGCTCCCGTGGGGGTGCCCAGCTGCAGGGCCCTTAGGGCCAGACTGAGCTGCTGCCCAGGAGAGGGAGCCACCCTAAGGTGGAGCCAACAGTGTGAGGTGCTCCGAGCCATGCTCCTCAGGGGTGGGAGCAGAGGACGCAGGCAGGATGGGAAGGAACGGCCTCGCCTTCTCATCCACAGTCGGGCAACCTGACTCTTGCATGTGCACCAGATCCGATAGCATTGGGTTGCAGTCCCGTGTGCTCTCTGGATGGGGTAACTGTAGGCAAAGATGGCACACACAGTATCACGGCCTGACCAGAAGGCCCACACACTGCTTTCTCCCGTCCATTTGCCTGTTGGGGTCTGCTGTAAGAACCCTCAGCCAGCTGCACAGTGGGCTTCAGGTGGAGTTTTCCAATAAACTCTATGTGGAGGAGGCCCCACTGTTAGCAGCCCAGGCCCAGTCTTGTGTTAGGAGTCAGGGAGTTGATGCAGGAGGTGTGTGAACAAATGGAGGGAAGAGCAAAAGCAGTGGCAAGTATGGGCCACATCACCATGCACCTGCCCTGCCCCTAGCGTGAGTGACCACTGGGCCAGAGTGTTCTTCGGAGAGGAGTGACTAGGACTGGAGGCCAGCCAGGTGGATTCATCCAGGGCATCAAGCGAGAGACGATGTGTGGTATTTGAGAGCTGCAAGCTGCGAGGCTCTTTGGCCCATGATTTCTCAGGCACTCTCGTGTAAGACCTCCAAGCCCAGGGCTCCATGCAGCCATGGCCTGGCTGCTGCGTGGCCTCAGCCCTGCAGGGGGTTCCCTCGGGAGTACTGACGACACTTCCCACTGCAGGAAATCAGTGGGGATGAAGTCTGCTTCCCACAGAGCACTCCAGGCTGTCCACAACTCTGTCCCCTTGTGGGACCTTGCAGAATATTCTGCTACTGGATGATGAAGACCCCACTACTTACTCCCTTTCTACACATTCCCCATCCATCCATCTGCCTTGCACCCTGCCCCTGGTTAACAGCTCAGCAAGTGTTTATTGAATGCCTGTTCTTTGCTGTGTGAGTTCTGGGTGCTGGAACACCATGGTGACTGCACCATGCCACATCCTGTCTGCAGGTGGAATAACTGTGGCCTACCTCTGATAACTGTTCCCTACCTCTGATCTCCTGCAGGTAGAGGAAATTGTCCATCCAGCAGGTAAACCTGCTGCCTCCCTCGACTTTGGCATGAGGGAGCTGCAGGAGAAAAGGGTGCAGTGTCCTTGAGTCTCTATGTCACCAAGGCCACGCTTGCGGGGAGGCCGGAGACACAACCAGAATCTGTGGGTCTTCAGACCCGCCTCAGGGCAGCAAGCATGGGTTTCTGGGGTTCCTCCTGTAAGGACCCAGGAAGACATCCATCAGAACAGAAGCTGAGCAGTGGCTCCAACCCAGAGAAGCAGCATGGAAATGGGGATGGCTCGGGAAGTGGTAGGCATGTCTAGAACAGAGAACATTGGCACCCATGGCAGAAGCAGGCAGGAGGGGCTGCCCTGGTTCAGGGGGCATCCACAGGGCAGGCAGGGGGCTGCCCCGGTTCAGGGGGCATCCACAGGGCAGGCAAGGGTAGTAGCATCTAGGAAGCTTCTATAGGGGAAGCAGAGTAACCAGGCCTCGCACTGGGAGTGCGAGCTTGGGGGACTGGGGAGGGGCGAGCATGTGTTCACCAGGCCACTCTGTGGGCAGTGCAGAGTGAGGACTCGTGTCTGCCCCCAGCCCGGGTTCCCCAGAAGTGTGTCAGGGGGGGGGACGTTGACCCACTGACCTTCTTGGGCTTCTGCCCGCACCCCACACCCCTGGTGACTCAAACCTTACAGAAGGGCCTTGTTCTGTCAAGGTCCCGGGTGTCTCCTGAGATCAACCCAACAGGTTTTCCTGGCACTGCATGGGGCTGGGCCCATCCCTGTGGCACAGCCAGGGAGGCACTTAGAAGGCAGAGGCTTGCCAGAGCCCAGTAAACACACCTGTCTCTTCTTTGGCCACGCCCAGCACCCCATTAGAATTTGTGGACACAAAGGGGGTCTGCAGGCAGATGTCAGTTCCCCACCACTGGGGGCTGGAGCCAGGGAGGCCACAAGCGAAGTTCCTGCAGGGAGCCTTGACCTTGGCCATATGCACTGCCTCCCGCCCCAGCATCCTGCTGCCAGGGTGTCATGGTCCTGCCCCACACCTGCTCAGGGACAGCCAGTCTGTATGGTCCTGACTCAGGAAATCCACCATCCCTGACTAATCACGTTAGGTCCTCTCAGTTTGGTGGTGGCATCCCCAATGCCCTAAATGCCCACACTGCCTTGCATTGCTCTTCGCAGTGGGACATCAAAACACTGACTGGTAGGGTAATGACTGTGATGCGAGTGAGTGGGCTCAGAAGGTTTTCCTTCCCTGCATGCCTGTCTTCCTGGATGCCACAGTCTGGTCTTGGTCCCCCATCTCATTGGCTGTCTCACCCATTGCCAGGAAGTTCTTGTCTAGAATGTTCAGACTCTCACCCCAGAGCCAGGCTAGTCTCAGCCTGGGCCAGGACTGGGTCTCAGGAGAGTGGCTGCTATAGCTTGTGGCCTGGCCTTCCAGGCCCTAGCACCCACCACTCTTAGGCCACCATGTCCTACCCCTGCCAGTCTTCAGGGTTCTGACCCAGGGATTCAGGGCACCAGGCCTGGGAGGGAAAGCATCTCTCTGGACGAAAGGAAATGCTTGTCTCTTTAAGGTGTTTGCCATCCTGAGTGTGGCGACAAGGGCTGCGACGGCCCCGGTGCGGACCAGTGCTTGAACTGCGTGCACTTCAGCCTGGGGAACCTCAAGACCAGCAGGTAAGTGCTGGGGTAACCCTTAATCTTCCTGGACTCCCAGGGACCCCTTCCTCCCATGAATACCCTACCTAACTCCTGTTAAGGTGGACGTTCATGTAACATCCCAGGAGAGACAGCACTGAGGTCGGTCACTTTATTTCTTCATATAAGTTATGTTATCTGTTCCAGAGAAATCAAGCTGTGGCACTTCAGTTCTGTGCTCACAAGCCTCCCTCTGTCCATTTTTCTGAATACAAGCAGGTTCTATGAGCATGCCAGGGCTGCTCACATGGGCACTTAAGACAAATGTGACTCCAGGGCTCAATACTGTTGGCCTAGCCAGGCAGGCTGCGGGAACCTGGCTGTCACACAAGCTGGCAACTGGCTGCATGTGTGGCTTGCACAGATGCTGTCCTTGCTGCGCCCCTGGGACACTGGGTGCTTAGGGAAAGCTGTGGGCTGCAGGCATGTGGCCATTGCTCAGGCTCGCTGACCCTGGCATGTGGGGAGAGTATGCTTCAGCATATTCCTGCTGCCCCTCCCTGAACTCTGTCCCCTGAGCTCCTCTGGGTAAAGACTGATTTATTTTTATTGGGAAAGCAGATTTACAGAGAGAAGAGACAAGGGTCTTCCATCCGCTGGTTCATTCCCCAAATGGTTATAACGATCAGAGCTGAGCTGTCTGAAGCCAAGAGCCTCTTCTGGGTCACCCACACAGATTCAGGATCCCAAAACTTTGGGCCATCTTCCTCTGATTTCCCAAACCATGAGCAGGGATCTGGGTGGGAAGTAGAGCACCTGGGAACCAGTGCCCATATGGGATGCTGGCGCTGAAAGGGGAAGATTAGCCAGTGGAGCCATTGTGCTGGACCCTGGGAGAACTGCCTTTTTAGTTCCCTTCCCTACTTTTCTGACAAGTGCACCCATACCCACAACAAAGGCCCAAGCAGGCATACAGCAGTGTGCTGTGGAGGTGGGGGAGGCAGGGGTGGTTGGCATGGTGTCCTGCTCAAATGGTTACACTCAGCCTGGGCAGAGTGCTGACCTTTCTGGCTCTTCCCACTGCCCTGGAGAACTCATGGCCACCACAGAACTTTGCCAGAACCCAAAACCAAAAGTCAAATAGCAGCATTATGGTGCCCTGACTTGGGAATGACCTGCTGAGGTCCTCCTGCAGGTTCAGCAGGTGTGGTCAAAGCAGGTGCCTGACCCATCTGAATTGCTTTGCATCCCTTCTGCCCTGCTGTGTGCTTGGGCAGCCTGAGCCAGAGCCTCCAGGCCAAGCACACTGTAACTGTCTTCACCCCCGTTTGGGTCCTAGGGGTTTGCTTACTTGAGAGGGACAGCTGAACTCTGGGGAAGTCCTTTACCTGGCTCTGCCCCCACAGGAAGTGTGTCAGCACGTGCCCTTTGGGCTACTTTGGGGACATAGCAGCGCGACGCTGTCGCCGATGCCACAAAGGTTGCGAGACGTGCTCTGGCAGGAGCCCCACGCAGTGCCTGTCCTGCCGGCGTGGCTTCTATCACCACCAGGAGATGAACACCTGCGTGACCCTCTGTCCTACTGGTTTTTATGCCGATGACAGTAAGTGGCCCTGGGATGGTGACTGGGGTCCCCTTTCCTGGGAGAAATTTCTGGGTCCTGTGCTTCTTGTATGCAGTGTGGTTTTAGATGAGGGCTTTTCACAAGGTGAGGAAAGGGGGGTGTGGCAAAGTCAGAGCCCTCAGGCCCTGTCGGTTAATAGCCAACATGCCCACCCCACTGGCCAGGAGCACAGCGATCCGGAATGCAGAGAATCTCTGGCATTTGCAAGTCCATGTCCACTGTGGAGGGCGGGCTCTGATTAAGCCCCAGAGGAGGATACCCTGCAGCTTTTCCCCCAAGAAAGACTGCCTGCTGCTGCTCACAACAGGTGTATGGGGCCACGAGTCAGGGAGTCAGCTGTGTTCTTAGAGCAGTGGTCAGCAGTTGAAACAGGGAGAAAAGCACCTTCTGGGAAGAGCTGAGCTGAAATGGAGAAACGAAGGTAGGCGTCAGGGACCCTGATTCTCAAGGTGTGGTGTAGTGGCTCAGCATTGACCCCCATCTCACCGTATGAAGGTTTTGGATGCAGACCCCTGGAAAGGCACTAGTGGGGGTCCACTAGGACGGGGTCCTCAGGCTCCCCTGTCAGGTTTGCAAGGCTTTGCACTTACCTAAGCCATCTGGAAATTGACGCCAGTCCCTGAGTGGGACCAGGACACCTGTGCCCTGGAGAAGGACGGCTCCGCAAGCCTCAGGGAGGGGAGAGGCCCGCAGTCCATGTGGCTCCGGCTGTGCCGTGACTGTTGGCGTGGCAGTGGGAGGTGCCACCTGCCAGCCCCAGTGCTGGGGACTCACCAGCTTGGCCTGGAGCCCTCAGTTCTCCTGTCCTCTTGCCGTTTTTCTCCAGGTCAGAAGAATTGCCTGAAATGCCACCCGAGCTGTAAGAAGTGTGTGGACGAACCCGAAAGGTGTACGGTGTGCAAAGAGGGATTCAGGCAAGGCTCCTGGAGGCCCGTCGGGTGCCAGGGCTGAGGTCCTGCGCCGCGCTTTGTTGCGTTGGGGGTCCCAGGTGTTTTTTGTTTGTTTGTTTTTGTTTTCCAGGGCAAAGATTTTGAGTCTGTTAAAGCCTCGGGTCCAGTTAGAGCTGGACTTGCTCATCTAGGTTTGAGGTGAACTGGGAGAAGCCAGTGGCGCTGGTGTCCTGGGCCCTAAGGGGAGCAGACAGCACCTGCTGGGGTCCTCAGCACTAACCTGGGCACAGGAAGTGTTGTGGTGGCCACTCCTGAACACCCGTTTTGGGAGAGGGGAGCCAGGGGTCCCACCGAAACCTCTGCTGTGTCTCGTTGGGGGTGGGGCGGGGCAGCATTGGATGCTTGGTTCAGGAACAGTGTGGTAGCAAGGGAGCAGGGGTCACACAGCCAAAGCAGGGAGTCCAGCACAGGAGGGACCTGCCCCTGAGGATGCAGTCAGCTGTGAGCCACGTATTCTCTTGGGCTCCAACTCCAGGTCATGACCGTCACATTACAGCAGGGGGAGGGGCTGGCCGCTGTCTCCCAGCCATCCCCATGTTCCAGTGGATAGAGACAAGACAGGTTCATATGGCCATATCAAGCACAAAAGCCATGGCTGAACCACTGTACACACAGCAGCCCCTGCGCCACAGGAGACAGGAACTTAGTGCTCCCCACACCTGGCATCACAAAGTTCACCTGCGCACACCAATCTGCATGGGAGCCGTTCTCCAGTAGACGGCAGCTGGGGGGCCTGTGATGTCATTGGGTCCTGACATTGTCCATCATACTTCCGCCCCACTGCTGTAAGCATTCCTGCGACAGCCCCCCTCAGGTTTGATGCATTTGCTACAGCAGCTCATGGCAGTCAGGAAACACTTGGTTTTGCCCATGTATTACAAAGGATGTTAGCGGGGACACAGTTGCACAGTTCAGATGGCTCCGATCCTGTGTGGGGAATGCCACCATACCAAATGTGCAGGAGTCTGGGGCACCACCCTAGCACATGGGTGTGCCCCTGTGCAGCAGCCAGGAAGCCCCTACCACCCTGTGCTCTCTAGGCACAGGTGGCTTTGTGATGTAAGCATGGGGGGGATGACATCATCAGCCCTGGGTGGTCAGGTTAGCTTTCAGCTCTTCTCTGCTCCATGCAGGTCAGGGTGGTGGGCTGAACAACTAACTCTTGGATCCTGGGAGGGGGGGTTCCCTGGCAGCCAACTCCTATTGTGAGGCCACTGGGGAGGCCCCAGCAGCCATTAGCATACTGCCAGTCACCTCATTAACATACAGAGCGATGTGTCTCATTTGGGGGATTCCAGGAGTATTAGGAACTGCGTGCCAGGACAGAGCAAATCTGTGTGTCCAAGTACAAATCACAGTATCCCAGCAGGACCCTCTGGATCCAACAGAAGTGCAGCAGGGCGCTTGTTCAGTGCATTTAGCCATAAGCCCATTTAGAGCACAGGGCAAACTCAGGAATTAAAGGAATCACAGTGGGTTTGTAGAGCCAGGTGCCAGGCACCCAGTGGTTTGTTTCTAGTTGCCCACTGAGTTCTCCAAGCCAGTTCATGATGCAGGAACCCGTTTTCAGAGGAAACAAGGGGGTGCAGAACAGGTAGCTGGCTCACCTAGGGTTGCACAGCTGGGTAGTGGCAGAGGCCAGATCTGACCTGGATGCTCCAGCTTGGTCAGACAGTGCGGCTGGAGAAGGGGAAGATGAAAGCCATGTGAAGTAGGCCCCTTGGTGGGGATCCAGTTTCCAATTCATTGTGAAGTGATGGATGCTTTCAAGCCAGGGGGAGGCACAAGCAGGATCATGCTACAACCTCCATGGCCTCACACCCTATCTCTGCTGCCCCTTCAAGGAGGACCTGGGCAGGTGAGGCTGAGCCAGCAGCAGGGATGCCCCACACTGCCCGCTCTTCCTCCTAGCACTCAGCTTCAAGTTCGAGGAGCTGTAGCAAAGAGGAGCCAGTAGAGGGTGGGGAGGGAGTGGCGTGCAGCCCTGCTGCCCAGGCCCAGGCCTCTGCCTGGCCCCAGGAGAGCTTTTCCAGCTTTCCTTAGCTGGGAGCCTTTCGTGACATAGAGAGCTGTGCTTCAGTAGGTCACGTTTCCTCTGGGAAGGGGTCTCGGAGGCTTTTGGAATCAGTGTGGAAACCTGTCGCTTTTCCTCCATCGCAGCCTTGCACGGGGCAGCTGCATCCCCGACTGTGAACCAGGCACCTACTTTGATTCTGAGCTGATCCAGTGTGGCCAATGTCACCACACCTGTCGGACCTGCGTGGGTGAGTACATGCTCTACAAGGACCTAGATTTGTTTTGCTGGGTAGTCGGAGCAGACTGCCGGAACCATGGTGGCTGAGGCAGGTGGACTAGCTATCCTGGAACAAACTGCTGGACTTTCACGGACTTTGGCATCCACTGTAGCATTAAAACACAAAGGCAACTCAGGAAAAAACAAACAAAATAAAACAAAAAAGCACCAAGGCGCTACCAGGAGCCAATGGAAGAGGAGGAGGGGGAGTGACTGTTTAATGGATACAGAGTTTCAATTGTGTGAGATGAAGAGAATTATGGGTGAGTGCCGGCAATGCTTGCACAACACTGTGGATAGACTGAACTTGTACACAAAATAAAATAAAACCCCAACAACTGAAGGCCATTCTAAGGGATGCTTCCCAGTGGGCAGCCAGCCGGGTGGTGGACGCTGTCTGGCTGCAGAGGCAACAGCCATGTCCGCTGCCTGAACGTCATCTTGGTTGGAGCCCTGTGCTGTGTGCCTGATGATGCGGGGAGCTCTAGGAGGTGGGGTGAAGGGTCAGGTGGCAGAGGCTTTAAAACAAGCTTTTATAGTCTGTGCCTGAATCTTCACTTATTATAAACATTTTGTTCAGAGAAAAAGACTTCCATATACAGCGCTACATGTATTTTAAATCTCCACAAAAATTATAGCACAGATATTTCCCACGCATTACCTTTATAGAGGACCATTTATTTGGGGTCAGCATGGTGGCACAGGTTAAGCTGTACCCTGCAGGGCAGGCATCCCATAAGGACATGGGTTCAAGTCCCAGCTGTTCCAGTTCTGATCCAGTAACTTACTAATGCACCCAAGAAAGCAGTGGAAGATAGTGCAAGCACTTGGGCCCCTGCACGCACTTGAGAGGCACCAGATAGAGTCCCAGGCTCCTAGCTCAGCCTAGCCCAACCCAAATTATTCACTTTTAAAATAAATCTTAGTGATGTTTTATTTAGTTAGCTATCTAAAAGGCAGAATAAGAAAGAGAGAACATGAGACGGATCTTCCATCTACTGGTTCACTCCCTAAATGGCTACAAGAGCTAGGACTGGGCCAGAGTTAGCCAGGAGCATCTTACAGAGGCCCAAATGCTTAGACCGCCTTGTGCTACCCTGGCAGGTACAATACAGGAAGCTGGATCAGAGCTGGAGCCGCCAGACCCGCCCCCCCCCCAGCTGGCACACTCTAATGGGATCCTGGCAGGTAGTAGTTTAATGTGCGGTACCACACCTCAGCATCCCAGGACAGGTTTATGCAAAGGAATGGAGAAGGCATGTTTTTTTTTTCAGGTTTCATCTTGAGCTACATTCACCAGAAGCCGAAGCCCATCATGAGCTTGTAGGCTGCCTAGGGTTTGAGCTGGGGTTCTTCCTTTCGACCCTCTTTGTTGCCCTCAGCACTTTCTTCCATTCTGACAAACCTGCATCAGATGTGCTATACTCTCAGGAAAGAGCCAAGGGTTAGGTCCTTGCTAAGTTGCACTTGCCTCGATCCTGCCTCCAGGATGGGCCAGCCTTCCCCAGGTGGCCCTGTAAGCCACTCTGCGGTCCAGAGGCCACTGCCAGGGCCAAGCAACATGGGCAAGTGATGGGCACGCTGGCCTTCAGCTACCTGTGGGAGATGCAGCCCCTTCAGACAAGCTCAGAAGGAGCTGTGTCCTGGGGATCTGCCACAGCTAATTCAGGAGTTTCCTAGCAGTTTTACTTCTCTTTTCATATCATTTTTACTCTTTGTTTCTTGACTCACTGGGTGGGCCAGGTTGGTTTTAAAAACTTACCTGTGGTGATTTATTTACTCATACATTCTTTTAAAAAACAGAAAGCAAGTGAGAAAGAGATCAGTCTTCCATTTGCTGTTCACTGCCCAAGTGCCCCCACGGCCAGGGCTGGCCAGGCAGGAGCCAGGAGCTGGAACTCCACTTGGTTCTCTCAAGCACTTGAACCGTCAGCTGCTGCCTCCCAGGGCACACATTAGCGGAGAAGTGGAGGACACACTTGGATGGAGGATGCCTTGTCCCAAGTGCCACCTTAACCCACTGCTCCACAGCACCTGCACGGGAGCCCCAAGTCACTTCAGTCAGGCCTGCAGCTGTGTAACGCTCAAGCTCAGTCAGTTTACCTCTCATTCTGTGGTCCCCAGACAGCCTGATGGCAGACAGTTTTATAAAGTTGCTTGTAGCTTTTCTCATCTCAGTCCAGTCAGGAATTTAATTTGTCTGAAGCTTCCTCCTGGGGGAGGAACATCCGGCCACGGGCAGCCTCTGAGTGGTGCCCCCACTTCCTGCTCTGGGTCATCCAGAAGTTTCTCGCTGCCTGGCCTGCATCAGTCTCAGCTACCTGCATGGGTCAGCTGGCCACCAGGCATGATGGGTCCACATAGGACATGTCAGGAGGCCACTCCCAGGCACCTGTGAGGGTCAGCCCTTGCCTGGAAACTTCCAACACCCGAGACAGCACCACATGAACTGGCAAATGAAAACCACCAGGACGGTAGAGACAGATGGCAGAAGAAATTGTTGGTCTTGGGACTTTTAGCAGCTCATTTCTCCTGCTTTTTAAATTTCTTTCTGGGCCAGAGGCAGGAGCTTCTTCCTGGTCTCATCCTTGAGCCATCTGCTGCTTCCCTAGGCACCTTAGAGCTAGATTGGAAGTGCAGCACCTGGGACTCAAAGAGACACCCCTGTGGGATGCCAGTGCAGCAGGTCTAGACTTGGCCCACTGCACCACAGCACTAGCCCCTTTCTTGCCTTTTTTTTCATTGGTTTTGAAAAGTCGGGAGAGACAAGATGGAGTTCCATTCTGCTAGCTCACTCTTCAAGTGCCAGCAGCAGCTGGGGCTGGAAACTCAACCCTCGTGTCCCGTGGGGCTGAGAAGCTTCCCAGGGTACACACTGGCAAGAGGCTGGGATCAAGAGCAGACCTGGGTGTTGAACCTAGACCGCCCCCCTCCGATGTGGGACATGGGCATTGCCGCTCTCCTGCCCCTAACCAAGGCGCCTCATTTTCATCCACAAAGGATGTGGCTGCTCCCCTCCAGCCCAGCTCACTTTGCTGTCATTCTTCTGACTGTGGGTTTTTAAGGTGTAGCCTAAAAGATGCATAGGTCATCGACTCCTTAAGAGATTTTGTGTTAGAAAATACATGCCTTTCTGTAGTTGAGAAGATGACTTGCTTAGGAATTGTAATTTCACTCGAGTTTTATTTTTATTGTGCCATTCACCCTCCTGGTTCCTTTGGGAGCAGCGCAGGGGCCATCAGGACACTTTGGCCACGGTGCAGCCTCCACCACCAGCAGCAGCCTCCTCCAGCCCCTCCTGCCTTCTCCAAGTCACTGTGTTACCCTCTCAGGTGTAATCGCCACAACACTGAACTAAGCACAGACGTGACCACACACTCCTGCCCGCCCCCAGGCTCCTTGGGCATCATGGGTGCTGGTGTTGGAGGAAGGGCAGTACAGATGATGGGGTCCAAGGAGAGCCTGCATGCTGCCCCCGGAACCTGGCCTGGGCTGGGTCCCTGACAGCTGTGCCTTTCCTGTCCTTCTCAGGCCCCAGCACAGAAGAATGCATTCACTGTGCGAAAAACTTCCACTTCCATGACTGGAAATGTGTGCCAACCTGCGGCGAGGGCTTCTACCCCGAGGAGATGCCGGGCTTGCCCCACAAAGTGTGTCGCAGGTACAAGTCCCTGGAGTGATGACTTAGACTACCAGGGCATAGTGGGCAGCTGCGTCCAGCCAAACAGTGGAGAGGGGAACAGGTGCAGCCATGCTCCTGCCCTGGGGCATTGGGGGAGGGACGTGCCTGGCACTGGGTGGCAGCAGGGATGGGGCAGAAAGCCAAGTGATGCCCTGTCCTTGGGGCTATCACACCAGTACCAGCCCCCACAGGGTGGCCCCAGCCATGCTCCAGCTCAGAATTCCTTTACAAAGGTGGTCATTGAGGAAAGTGCATTTGGGTTGTTGGTAAAGAGTTTAAGTCAGATGTGTTGACACCCTAGGAGCATCATTGCCTTCACCTGCCCCATGCCATGCCTTTCTGGGTGCCCATACCATCTAGCATTCTTATGCAGTGATCAGACCAGCCACATTGTCTTCCCTCTGGACTGAGACAGAAGCCACTTGCCTTGGAGTTTGTCCTGTGTAGGACATGATGACCCAGACCCAGGCAGGACGCCCATCTTGTTAAGGCAAGAATACCAGGGTGACGTGGAGCATACAGTAGTGGGGTGGGCTGCCGGACTAGGGTCTTCTGTGTGACACAGACTCAACTAGGGCACCCTGGAGGTTCCTGCCAGTCCAAAGATTGGCAACCATGCCCAGCTGCCAGCTTCCAGGGTTGGTAGACTCACTCTTTCCAGACTGGCTTTGAGAACTGGTGTGATTTGTCATCTGTCCCCTTAAAAACAGTCAAAACCAAGCAAAACAATGACCCAGCACTGAGCCAACCAGAAGCTACCAAGTCCGGGTTCTCAGATGACCCACAAGCGTGGGGGCCAGTTCCATGCCAGGCCAGCCTCTCTACTTGAGTAGTGGAAGCTTGCTGCCTATACCAGCCCCACGGGTTCCTGCTCAGGGCTGTGTACACAGGCAGCTGCTCCGTGGGTAATGACCCACAGGATGGCAACCCAGGGAGAACATGGGATGGCATAGTGAGCATCCCTTTCACCTGGCAGATGCCAGCACTCCGGGGAATGCTAGGGTGCCTCAGCCGTGGTGGTTGGGTCCCCAGCAGACACCAGAGGCTGTGGCGTCCCTTGGAGAAAAGCAGGAGGCTCTGGACTTCCCCTAAGCCTCTTTGTGGGCAGCAGAGGCCAAGGCATTCCCTGGGTGCAGGCTTGACACTGTCAGCCTGGTGGGGGCGCAATGCTGGGGCCAGTGCAGCAGGGCTTAGCAGATGTCACCAGGAACTGCCCAGCGCTGCTGCTTGGATGCTGACACAACTGTACTTCAGGAAGCTTCCATCAGTCAAACTCCCCTAGCCCCATAGTCCCCATCAGACTCCCAGTGACAAGGACCTCCAGTGGCTTGGAGGGAGACACGGGCTTCCCCAGGCCCCAGGACAATGACTGGCACTGTGACTGTCCCCCAGGACAGGCAGGGTCTGCTCCAAGGAAGCAGGTGGCCAGGACATGGGCCTGGATGTACAGGAGGCAGGTGGAACTGAGAGCCAAAGCAGAGACAAGATCTCAAAAGAGGAACCGGACACCTAGGACTTAGGAAGAGTGAGCAGGGGATTTGGGAGAATTGAGCGGCTCTGTGGGCTGCTGGCCTCACTGCTCAGGCCCCAGCCCTCCCCTTCCACCCCCTGCTCCCCGGGGGACACACCTGCAGCCTCATGAGACAGGAGTGAGGCAAGAGCTCCTGAAGGAAGCACACAGCCCATGTTTGTTCTGGGGTGTCTGCTCACTGGCTCTCTCCCAGACCAGCCCAAAGACAAAAGGCTGGTAGGATGACCCGACAGTGATGCGGGGAGAGAAGGCAACAGTGGGTGCACCCTCCCTCCCTGAGTTGAGCAGGGCACCACTGCCAGGATGCCTTGGGGTGAGGCACGTACAGCAGACTGGCAGAGCCAGAGGCAGCTCAGGAGCCTATACCCCCACCTGCCAGCATGTGACCCTGGCAGAAGGAAGTAGGAGCCCCTGGCAAGTAAGGAGCCCCCTGGGAGACAGCCCCCCACCCTGCCCCTGGGACCCTGGAGTGTCTTCTTGGCCCTTAGGCTGGCTGCCAGGCTGCCACTCAGCCATTGTGAGACCCTGAGTTGGCCACTGGACTCTGACTGCGTAAGTGGGAGCCTGTGGACAGGGTGTTGCTTGAACCCGCCATGTCTGTGGTTATTTTCCACAGCAATAGGAAGTCAGGACTCCTGCCATCTCCCTCCCTGAACTCTGGGAGGTTGCACCACTAGGACACTTCAAAAAGTTAACGGAAAATGAAATTCAGAGGTAACTGTACTTCGGTGCAAAAAATTTCTGAAACCCATGGTGCCTGCATTGTGGCACAACAAATTAAGCCTCTGCCTGCTGTGTCAGCATCCCATGTGGGTGCTGGTTCAAGTCTCAGCTGCTGCCCTTCCTGTCCAACTCCCTGCTAAAGTACCTGGGAGCGCAGCAGATAAAGGTCTCAGTGCTTCGGGCGCCTGCCACCCACACAGGAGAGCCAGATGAAGTTCCAGGCTCTTGGCTTCTGCCGGGCCCAGCACTGGCCATTGCAGCATTCTAGGCAGTGAACCAGCAGATGATTCTCTCTCTCTCTCTCTCTCTCTCTGTCTTTCAAATAAGTAAAATATAGCTATAAAAATTTATTTGCAAATATATATGTCAATGACAAAATTTTAAAAACTACAAAAAATTATTTACAACACATGCATAGTTTCTTCATGATATGTAGTTACTATCTTCTTTTTGAAGACTCCTTATAAAGCATAGATTGCAAAATGTCTTTGCACTAGAACATTACCTTTGGATGACATTTTCCGTAAATAATCTGGAAGGAGACCACATCCTGCTGAGACCACTCCAGCCCCGTCCACGCTGTATTGTCTGATTAAAGTGACTCAGTCAGTGTGGGAGTGTACCAGGCTTCAGGCAGGTGACTGAGGGCCCGCTGTGGGGCTCATGGGCACCATCTGTGAGGGACCCTGGGGAGTCAGATGGTGCCCTGAGATGGTGCCCATGAGCCCCACAGCGGGCCCTCAGTCAGATGGTCAGACCAGGGGGCGGGGCATCCCCTGCGGCTGGACCACTGCTGGGGTGGGAGTGAGGAGGCAGCATGCTGGGGGCCAGGCCCTAGTGCTCCTGAAAAGTGCGTGAGAAATGGGGTCCCATATAACCAACCCTCCATGGCAACCTGGGTGGGGCACGTGGCAGGTTCTTGCTGCAAAAGGAGAAAACTGCGAGGCCCCTGGATACGGGTTTTCCGGGGGGGTGTCCCACATTTGCAGAACTCTAAAAGTGCACCCCATCCTGACTGGAGAAGTCACTTAGGGGCCAGCAGAGGCCATATGACCAGAGCCAGCCTCTGAAACAGGGGCCCCAGGGGCTCACTGCTGGCACCCAGTGGCTCTTTCCCAGGGCCAGCTGGGGCATCCTGCCACTGTTCACCCTCTCCAAACTCCAGCCATGGGCTTGCCAGCAGTAGCAGGGTTGGTGGGCAGCACGTGGGAGCACTGTGTCCTGCGCAGGTGTGGGGAGGACACCTGTAAACCGCATGTTGTAAGGGGCTCAATATCAGAGTGTGGGCCACGGGCTGCCTCCTGTCTGTCACGGCACCCCACCCTGCCCAGAAGCACCTGAGCTCTGCAGAGAAGTGGCAGTCCGCGAGTCCAGGCCTGGCCTCAGCTCTTAGACACGCTCCTGCCAACTGGTCCTTGCAGGAGAGTGGTGAGGTCGCACAGGAAGAAGGACCTGTGAATACATAGCACATCGTGGGGGGCACATTGGCAGCTGCTAAAGGGACAGAAGGGGGTCCAGGGAGGGCCCGGGGGCCCTGAGATGGTGGAGCCTCTCCCCGACACCCAGCGGGAGCTGCCTCTTCCCACAGGTGTGATGAAAACTGCCTGAGCTGCGAGGGCTCCAGCAGGAATTGCAGCAGGTGCAAGAGCGGCTTCACGCAGCTGGGGACCACATGCATCACCAACCACACATGCAGCAACGGTGAGCCGCGGGTGCTGTCACCCCCGGGGGGCTGCTCTCGCTGGGCTCGCCCATGGGCAAAGGAGAAAACACAACCCAGGCACAGCCGCCCCCGTGACCAGATACGCCTGTCCCCGATTCCACCCGCCACCTGTCAGGGGCTCCTGTGGCTAATGTGAATGACAACTGCCCTCTTTTCTGCCTCCCCTGGAGGCCTCTAATACATGCACCCAGCAGACATGCTGCCCACCAGCTAGTTGGTTTGTTAAGTGACTGTTAAAAATCACTGTGTTCTCTCAGTCCCTCTGCTAAGGCACAGGCGTTCGGTGTGGCCAGGTGTGACAACTTCCCCATTGAGGGGGTCAGACCTTAGGAAATCCGGACAGCAGGCCTGGAGTGTCTGAGGCCAGGGCCAGGAGGACAGAGGCCAGGGTCCAGGCCAGTGCCCAACAGCAGGGACCCAGCTGTCTCCGGGGAGGCCCTGCCTCTGTGCTCCACCCGTCTGGGGGACTCACTAGAGGACCAAAGGTGGTGCCCATGCTGTGCCAGGCCAGGAAGCTTCCTGTTGAGTGAATCCCCTGCTGACCTTCTGCCTTCAGCCCAGGACAGTGGGTGAGGGGAGGTGAGGGGGCAGTGCCCCAGGAGAGGCTCTGAGTATAGTCCGTGAATAAAGGGGATCATCCTTAAAAGCCAGCAGAACCCCAAGGCCGCTGCCCGCCTCCCCATGCATCCGCTCGCTTGCCCCGTGATCCTGTGTGCCAAGATCCCAACAGGGCCCCAGCATCAGCGATCCCAACAGGGCCCCAGCATCTGACCTCTCCCTCTTTCCTTTCCTGGGTCCCAGCCGACGAAACGTTCTGTGAGATGGTGAAGTCCAACCGGCTGTGTGAGCGGAAGCTCTTCATTCAGTTCTGCTGCCGCACCTGCCTCATGGCCGGCTAGGGGGTGCCTGCTGCCAAAGCAGGGCTCTCCAATCCAGGCCAGCCGTCTGTCCACCCACCTTCCTCCAGACTGGTCGGCCAGAGCCTGCTGCCAGGCGGCGCCCTGCCCCCACAGCTGTATCTCCCCAGGGGCCAGGTCTTCTCAAGCACCCCTGGGCACCCAGCTCAGGCGGGTGGGGGTGCTTCAGGAGGGCCACATCCTCCCAGCTCTGCCTCTGACGAACTGGGAAAGTCTACAGCTCCAGCTACTTCGCAGCCACTTCTGGGACCACAAGTTTACTGAACCTTCAGGACCAAAGCAGAGAGCAAAGACGCCTGGCCTCACACACCGTCCTCTTCCCCTCCTCCTCCTGCTGGCTGCCCTCGGGCACCTTGAACCACAGCCCGTCAGCTGTGCACCTGCTGCCAAGCCTGCAGGGCAGTCTGGCCAGACTGTAAATAAAAGTCAGTTTAGGGGCATAAAACCCTGTGACCACTGGGGATGGAGTTTGTCTACACGGTCAGCTCCTGTGGAAACAGCGGCTGCTGACTTAGAAGGTTCCCTCTCACAGCGTGCTTTTCCATAGAGCACCGAGGGCTCCTTGTTCTACAACGTTCTCCCTGTGTCTCTGGGAGTCTCCTGCCCTAGCTGGACAACCACCTTTCACTGGCATAGGACCAGTTGAGGAGGCGGCCGTGGCCAGCCAGCAGGTGCCCCGTCGACCATGCGGCCTCTTGGTTGTCAGTCACCCATCACTTCCTGTCTTACAGGATCTTTTCTGAAGCACCTTTGTCAAGGTGGGGCGCCTGTGTCTGTCTCTCTTCCCTGCCTACGTGACACAGTTGGCTTTTGTTTCTGCCAAACCTGTGTAGGTGTTTTTATAAGCTACATGTCCTGATTTTTACCGACGGTAATAATTTTGACAAATATTTCATATGTTTTCATTGAAATGCACAGATCTTGCTTGATCGAGTCCCTCAAATAAGGGAGTAACATTTGCCTTAAATTTTGTCAGCCTTGTCTTTCCCCGTGTCACCCTGCTCTCCCCACTACGCCCACACCCACCTCGACCTTCGATCACAAGTGCATCCGCCTTGTCACCTGTGAGCCGGGTTGGGGACGGGGGAATCCTAGCCATTGTTATTGAATCCACACCTCCAGAAAGAGAAATCAACAAAGCAAATACAATGTTAACCTTAAATTAATAAAAGAGTTAACATCTGTGGCAAAGGAAACTGTTTTCTTCAGTGTAAACAGCGAGGTCATCCCTGTTGCTGACAGATGTGCGCGACAGACATGGTCTCATTTAATATTGATATACCGAAGGTCTTCTCCGAGTGGTGTGAATGTTGGTGTTGTAAAGTCACAGGAAAGGCAGCCCCATCAGATCAAGGAGGCCTGGCTAGGGCCCCCTGCCACCTGCCAGTGGCCCAAGCTGTGAGCCTCTTCCACCTGTAGTTACTGAGCGGGCTCTGGTCCAAGGCTGTTCTCTGCGCAGCCACTAAGACCCGTGGGCTAGGTGCTGCTGTTAGTCCACGATCCTCCGAATCCTTTGGCTGCATCTAAAGGAAATGCACCTGTTGGAAGTGACTGAGGGTGAGTGAGGGATGACACCGTCCGGGGAGTGTGGGGTTGAGGCAGTTGCAGGGGAGGAGGAGCCCTGGGGCCAGTACTGGGCCTCAGCTGGGCCCACTGAACTGCAGCAGGACCCTTCTCACTTTGGTCACCTGTGTCTGTCTGCTGATGATGAAACAAATGACCAGACAGACCATGTCTCCCATGTAAAACTGGCACCAGTCTCATCCCTGGCATGGACCTCAGGGGTCTGTCTCAATCCTGCTTTCCCCCACATTGGGGCTCGTCTGGTGCTTCCAGCTGTGACCCAGGGGCAGGTTCCTGCGGTAGGAAGCAGCTGCTGGGAGCCCAGTGCCAGGGGGCAAGAGGCAGCCCTGTAACCCACCAGCACCATGGGACAGAGGATTCAGCAGAGGGGAGTGTTGGTGATTTAGTGTGTTAGGGGTGCCTTAGCCCAGACAGGGAAGGCAGCAGGCAGAAGGGGACAGCCTCCCCCACCAGGAGACCCTGCAGCTTGGTTGTGTCTCGCCCCCCTAGAGCCCAGACAAGGCCACATACAGGCCCTGTACTCCATGGCAACTTCAATCCAACATATTCGGAGCAGAGTCAGGCATGACCACCTGTCCTGTTGCAAAGCCCAGTGACTGCAAGAAGCCAAGCTGCCCCCTCCTCAGGAGCACCCTGTTGCTGCAGCTGGCCCAGTCTGCTCCGGGGCCGGGAGGGGCTCTCCACAAAGCCTGAGCAACCCTTGTGTAGAGGACCTGATCCCATACAGGGCCCATCGCAAATGGCCATCCTTCAGGCGATGGTTGTCTGGGCTCCTCAAGTGACAGCATCATCCAGATCTTCACAGACAATGGCTCTCGGAGGCCCATTGGCTTGTCGGGGGCCACCCCCGGCCAAGGTGCACCCTTCCTGGGCTCTCTGCAGGAGATGGTCCTTCCACAGCTGGCCAGTTGCAGCTCCAATGGGTTTGTTGTAAACTGGAGTTGGCCATTTTGTGAGCTGGACCACAGATGCTTTGGGGACCTCCTCAGGCCACTGCTGACTGAGGGCTGGGAGAGAAGTGCAAACCTTCACCATAAGGGAATGCAGAAGCATGAAAGAAGTGAGAAACCAACGTGCTTTAAAGGTCTGCAAGTGGGGGCCCTTGACCTTGAGGAGAGAGTTCTTTGTTAGGTTTGTACTCTTGACGTCACAGCTGGAGGGGACCTTGGGTTTGCCAGGGTGCCTGGGGAAGGGGGTGGAAAAGTGAGATGAAAAAAGGATGTTTTTAAATTTTATTTTAAATTAGAGGGAGAGAAAAGATATTGCATCACTGATTCATTCCCTAAATGGCCACAATAGCTAAGAATCAGGCCAGGCTGAAGCCAGGAGCCTGGACTCCTCCGGGTGCAAGCACTTGGTCATTTTCCATCGCCTTCCCAACTGCAGTAGCAGAGAGGTGGATGGGAAGTGGAGCAGCCAGGACTCAAACCAGCACTCGTATAGGATGCTGGTGTTCCAGGTGGCGGTTTGACCACTGCACCACACCACTTCTTCCGAAGGAGGTAGGAAAGCAGCTGGCCCTGACCACACAAAGGTGCAGCTGAGCCTCTTAGCCACAGCAGCCAGCTTCAAGAATGTCTTACTGCCCAGAGCAGTAGTTCTCGATCGGGGGGAGATTTCAGGGGACACTTGGCCAAGTCTGGAGCCATGTTTGGCTGTCACAGTGGGAGAGATGTGACTGCACCCAGGGTGGAAAGGCCAGGGGTGGCTGCCAGGCTTCCTGGGATGCTTGGAACAGCCCAGAAAGCCAGTCGTGCAATGTTTGAAAAACAAAAGGGAAGTTCTGTTTGCAACCTCATAGAGACACCGCAAAGTGAATTTACCACTGGTGGGTCCATTTCTGTCCTGGTCAGTTTGGTGAAGCAAGGGAAACCCACACCAACTCCTGTTTTAATGAAATAACCCAGCAAGAGGAAAGTTAGATGCAAACATTTCCCTGGCCTGCGAACGCCCCCTGGTGGTTCTTCCCAGAACTAAGCGCACTTTGAATTCTTTGATTTTTAACTCCCGGCTTCCTGGAAGTCATCACAAAGCAAAATTATAAAATAGCTGTAAGTACAGCACAGAATTTTTGTCCTGAACAGTTGACTTGATAGCCTATGGGCCCCCAACTCTTTAGTGGATACCCCCTATCTATAAGGATGCTCTCCTACACATCAGCATCAAGAAATAAATCTGGTGTGTTATGGCCATGCAGCCTTGCTCTAGTAATTCTAACCGAAGGCTGCAGGCTGGGATCACTTTGCATTCAGTTGTTGCATTCCTTTAAGGTTCCTCCATCTGGAACAATGTGACAGATTCTTGGATTCCCAGAACCTGGAGCCCTGTGGAGCTGTGTGCCCTATGTTGGTGGCAGACCCCCTGTTGGATGCGTCTCAGACTTCCTCATGCTTTGACCCAAGCCAGGCATCTGACAGGAAGCCCACACAAATGGTTCTCTGGCCTTCTCGTGGCAGTCTAGCAGGTGGTACCTGAACTCTGCCCAGCTGATGAGGGGCTTCCCCTGCCCCCCTTGACTAAGAAACACCACCTGCTTAAGGACATCCACCATCACCACTGCTCCACAAAACACTGAAGGTCCCAGTCAAGTGTGAACTGGGGAGAGGAATAAAGTTGAAGGAAAAAAACCAGCAAAGGGAGCTGGCACTGTGGCTCAGTAGGTTATGCTGCAGCTTGCAAAGCTGGCATCCTGTGGGAGTGCCAGTTCGAGACCTGGCTGACGCTCTTCTGATCAAGCTCCTTCCTGATGAGCCTGGAAGGCAGTGGAGGAGAGGCCAGGTGCGTGGGCTCCTGCACCCACTCGGGAGACCCAGAACAAGCCACTGGCTCCTGGCTGCAGACCGGTCCAGCTCTGGTCATTGAGGCGATTTGGGGAGTCAGGACATGGAACATCTGTCTCTCCTTCTCTTTCTTTATAAATCTGCCCTTTAAATAAAAATAAACCAACCTTATAAAAAATAAATTTTTACAAGATTGCTAGATAAGATGCCAATTTGCAAACTGCACTTGTATTTCAATATAGCAGAAACTAATTATTAGAAAATGGAACTTTTGAGAGGCTGGCATCATGGCATGGTGGGTAAAGCTACTGTTTGCAATGTTGGCAGCCCAAACAGGCTCCAGTTTGAATCCAAGCTACCCTGCTTCCTACTCAGCTCCCAGCTAGCGGCCTGAGAAAGCTGTAGAAGAAGGCTCGCTGCTCACACGGGAGACCCAAAAGAAGCTCCTGGTTCCTGCTTTCAGCCTGGCCTCGCCCTGGCTGGTGCAGCCATCTGGGGGGCGAATCAGGTCTCTCTCTTTCCCTCTCTCTCTCTATAATTCTGCTTTCAAATAAAAAATAAATGTGGAGGGTAAAAAAAAAATGGAATCAAAGGACGTTTGTTTAAAAAAAATGAAAATTTTAAGACAGGAAATTACCTTACCATCAAAAACTATCACATGTCTAGATTAAGTCTAGCGAAAGATACATGTAAGATCTGCTCACAAAAGCTGCAGAAGCACTGCCGAAACGTAAACGAAGGCTGGGCCACGTCCGCAGACAGAAGTCCTCAACATCGCGAAGACACTACTTCCCTTCAGATGGACCGTAAACTCTGTAAACTACAAATTGAAGCGTTTTTAATATAAGATATAGAACATTTCTATGCTAAAGGCAGGCTAGCATTGTGGCACAGCAAGTTAAGCCTCTCAAATCCCATATGGGTACTAGTTCATGTGCTTCATGCTCCAGTTCTGATCCAGCTGCCTGTTGATGGCCTGGGAAAAACAGAAGATGGCCCAAGCACTTGGGACGCTGCATGAGCAAGTCCCAGATGAAGCTGCTAGCCAGAGGGAGGGTGGGACGGGGGGGCTTCATCCCAGCCCGGCCCTGGCTGTTGTGGCCACATGGGGAGTGAACCAGCAGAGAAGCCTTCTCAGTTCTTCCTTATCTGTCACTCTGTCTTTCAAACAATAAAACGTTTTTTAAAAAAGACTTATTTTATTTTTATCACAAAGTCAGATATACAGAGAAGAGGAGAGACAGAGGAAGATCTTCCATCCGATGATTCACTCCCCAAGTGACTGCAACAGCTGGTACTGCACCGATCTGAAACCAGGAGCCAGGAACTTCTCCCAGGTCTCCCACACAGGGTCCCAAGGCTTTGGGCCATCCAAAAGCAGAGCCTCTGGGATTAGAACTGCTGCCCATATGGGATTCTGGAGTGTTCTAGGCAAGTACTTTAGCCTCTAGGCCACTGCGTTGGGCCCCAAACTTTTTTTTAATAGTAAAAATTAAAAGCTCAGGGGCTAGTGTAATGGCTCAACTCGCTAATCCTCTGCGTGCAATGCTGACATCCCATAGAGGCACCAGCTTGTGTCCTGGCTGCTCCACTTCCCATTCAGGTCGCTGCTTATGGCCTGGGAAAGCAGTAGAGGATGGCCCAACTCCTTAGGACCTCACCCACATGGGAGACCCAGAAGAGGCTTCCGGCTTTAAATCAGGTTCAGCTCTGCCCTTCGCAGCCATCTGGGGAGTGAACCAGCAGACGGGAGATCTTTTTCTCTCTGTCTCTCCTTCGGTTTAAAATGTGCCTTTCCAATAATAATGAATAAATCTTTTTTTTTTTAAACGTTCTCAGCCATGTTACTATCAGGGAAATACAATGCTAACCAGTAAGCAATGTCAATACTAACCATTCAGAGTCATTCAAATGAGAGAAAACGCCAAATATTACCCGCAGCATCCATTTAAAGTGTACACACACATACCCGCCCCATGTTCCAGCAGGCCCATCCCTGGGTTTACATGTATATGTGGATTTTAAATGTTTTGCACCAAAATCAACCTAAGGTTGAGTAAAAGATACATGAAGTACAGGTCCAATTTTATTTGCAAGCATCCAGAGCAGGCCAAGCAAAGGATACGAGAGGTCAGGATAGTGTTTGTCCTTTAGAAGGCAACGAGGGGCTGTTACGTTGTGCACCAGGGAAGTATCAGATTCAATCAGGTCCAGGAAGCAGAGGCGCCACTTGGGCATTGACCTGATGCCGAGACTACACGCTGCGGCCCAGCAATTCCACCCTGGGACCAACCCAGGCACACCCGCCCCCGTCCCTGTGCACGGGAAAATTCGCAGCCCCTCAGCAACCCCCGACAGCAGAGCGGGCAAGCCGCCCTGGCCCAGGAAACACCGAATCCGCCAGGGCTTCAGCCGGCGGTCGCTCTGCGCACGCGCGCGCCGCGCCGCACGGCTGCCATTGGCTCAGTCGGGCGGCAGGCGCGGGGCACGCTGGGACGTCGGGGCGGCGCGGAGCTGCGGGCGGCGGCGGCGGCGGCAACATGGTGAAGCTGACGGCGGAGCTGATCGAGCAGGCGGCGCAGTACACCAACGCCGTGCGGGATCGCGAGCTGGACCTCCGCGGTGAGTCCGAGCAGGCCGCGGGCAGCGCGCGGCCGGCGCGGGGCTGGGCCTCGAGGCCGGGCCCGCGCCGCGGCCTTCCCGCCCGGCCCGGCCTGGCTTCCGGGGAGCGCCCACGCACAGACACGGCCGTGCGGGGCTCGTCGTGGTGGGCGCCCGCCGACCTCGGTGTCCCCCGGCGCGGGTGGGCACGCAGCTCGGAAGTGGCGCCGGCGTTTCCTTCCTCCTCTCGCCCGCAGGGATGCCCGGCGGTTAGACGCCGTCAGTGAGCGTCGGGGCCGGCTGCGCGTGCTCGCGGTCCTCGGCGTCCCCGCGTCCACTCGAGCGTCCTGGGCAGCCCAGAGTCTGCTCACACTTGGTCTTCACTGCTCTGCAGTGTTTGCCGCACGGAGGGGTTTGCACTAATCCCTCCTCCCCTGCCCCCTCTGTCTCACAGGGTATAAGATCCCCGTCATTGAAAACCTCGGCGCTACCTTAGACCAGTTCGATGCCATTGACTTTTCGGACAATGAGATCAGGAAACTGGATGGTTTTCCTCTACTGAGAAGACTGAAAACCTTGTTGGTGAACAACAATCGGATATGGTGAGCGCGGACTTTGCCCCTAAATCCTCCCGAAGTTGTGGGTGCCGCCCGTTACACTTGTACATTGTTGCTTGCTGAGAAAGGATGCTGTGCACTGGTTCGCTCAGCAGGTGTAGAGCAAGGTGGAGCGGGGCTGGGAGCCTGAGGCAGTGCTCCTGTGTCCTCACCACTGCCCCGCAGCCCCGGGTCCGAGCCCAGGGATTGCCTGCCCTGTGAGATGCAGGTGCCCTCGGCTGCCAGCCTCGCACCTGCCCTGTGGAAGGAGAAGTGAGGTACACTTTTCCTGTGGAGTTCCAGGAATTATTCTGATGTTGGATATTGGCCTACTTTTATTTGCATATTTTGCCAAAACCTATGCATATTTATGGTCTCTGTTAAAGAATATGTTGTTTTGTACATGTTTTGACTTCTAAAAATAGTTACCAAAGGCATTGTATTAAAACGATCCGTAAAGCTCCAGTAATTACTTTTTTTTTCTCACATATCTACTTCATGCTTTCTGGAGTTTTGTTTTATTTTTAAAGAGCTATTTATTTTTGAACCTGGCATGATAGCCTAGTTGCTAAATCCTTGCCTTGCATCTGCCAGGTTCCCATACGGGCACCAGTTTGTGTCCCAGCTGCTCCACTTCCCATCCAGCTCCCTGCTTGTGGCCTGGGAAAGCAGTCGAGGATGGCCCAAGGTCTTGGGACCCTGCACCCATGTGGGAGACCCAGAAGAAGCTCCTGGCTGCTGGCTCCAGTTTAGCTGAGCTCCAGCCACTTGGGAAGTAAATAAGTGGATGGAGGATCTTTCTCTCCATCTCTCATCCTCTTTGTAAATGTGACTTTGTTACTTTAAAAAATCCCTTGAAAGTTATGTATTTTTATCGGAAAGGCAGATTTACAGAGAGGAGAGATAACTGGCCGCAATGGTCAGAGCTGAGCTGATCTGAAGCCAGGAGACAGGAGCCTCCTGTGGGTCTCCCACATGGGTGCAGGGTCCAAGGCTTTGGGCCGTCCTCCGTTGCTTTCCCAGGCCACAAGCAGAAAGCAGATGGGAAGTGGAGCAGCCAGGAATGAATTGGTGCCCATATTGGATGCCAGGGCTTGGAGGTAGAGGATTAGCCAGTTGAGCCATCTTGTTGACTCATGGTTTGTGTTTTTGTGTTGTTTTGTTTTTTAACTGATTTCTAGAGTATGATTTGACAAAATTAGAGTTGTTTTAGACCTTTATGAGCTCTGTGTAAGTTTTATTGGAAAAAAGTTTTTATTGAATGCTTGTAGGTAATTGATCAGTAATGTCTTTAAAAACTAGAGGGTCCGGTGTTTGGCTTAGTGGTTAAGGCACTGCTTGGGACCCCCGTCCTGTCACAGCCCAGCCTCCTGCTGGCGTGTGCCCTGGGTTGCAGCAGGCGATGGGCCAGTCCTCCCCTCGGTGTGGGAGACCCTACTGGGGGTCCCAGATCCTGGTTGCTTCCTGCACCTTCGGGGGCATTTGGGAAATCAATCACTGGATTAAAGATTTCTTTCTCTGTCTCTCTTGCTGCCACCCTCCTTCCAAATGAGACACGACGGCGAGTTGGGTTTCTCCTGGGTAGAATCATTTCCTGTAGGCCTGCCATTTCCCAGCTGGTGCCTGACCGTGTCTCCGTGCCACCTGCGGACTGAAGCGGTGGCGTGTGCTGAGGGGCTCTCTACGGGGCTGGCACTTTGCCTTGGAGCCCACCAGCCAGCACAGGAAGCTGCCCACGTTGCCCCCTGGTCACTGGTCCTGCGGTTCAGACAAGGCTTCCTCCTGGTACTTGGTAGCCATGCAGGAAGGGTCTCGGCTGCTGTGAGCAAGCATGTGTTTCCTGCTCGTTGCCTTGCTCAGTTTTGCTCCCCTGAGTGTTTCTGTTGTGTTTGTCTTTCAGCCGGATAGGCGAGGGGCTTGACCAGGCTCTGCCCTGCCTCACGGAGCTCATCCTCACCAACAATAGTCTCATGGAGCTGGTGAGTTTATTTGGAGGAAGCTTACAACTGCTACCTGCTTCTTGGCAAACATTTCACATTATCGTCCTTTCCTTTCGTAAGTCGTTAACTAACTCAGCATCTAGACCTTTCTGGCCATCAATGTTACGGTGTCTCCTCCTGCCCCAGCTGGCCCTGTTCTGAGTCTTTTCTTTTTCCTGTGTTGGAGTCTTTTTGATGTTCCAATATGCTTCTTCCCCTCGCAACTCTCCCCTGGCTATGAGAAAACTTCTGTCTTTTCTGGAGCTGCAGTGTCCGTGTGGTGGTGCCAGCCCCAGGTGGCTGCCAGGATCTGAGCTGTGCTGCAAGGTGACCTGCACACTTGAGTTGCAGGATGTCCAGGGGCCGACTTACACTTTCAGAATTATCTTCTGTGTGCTTCATTCATAACAACATGGAGCTCATGCTGCATACAACCTCTTTGTAAGGGGAATGTTTCGTTTTAACACTGATGTCTGATTCTTACACCTGATGCATTTAGGGTTATTGTGGCTTTGTAGCCCATCCCTGTTCCCATAACTGGAATGATCTGTGTGTCCCTTCTTGGTGCCCAGCAGGGCCCCTGTGTCCTGGTCGTGCCCTCAGCAGCCTTGACCTCACAGTGTGACAGCCCTGAGGAGTGTGTCCTGAGGAAAGTGACAGTGTACTAACATCTGTGCCAAGATGAAGGTGTTATTGCATGGCTTGGGTTTAAATCTCCTTATTTATTTAATTCTTTGAAAAGCAGAGTTGGAGGGAAGGGCAGGAAGATCCTCCGTCTGCTGTTCACTCCCCAAGTGGCTACAGTGGCCATGCTGCGCTGTGAGAGTTAGGCGAGGTGCCAGGAGCTCCGTCCAGGTCCCCTGGGTGGGTGGCAGGGACCCGGGCACAGGGGCCATGTCTGCTGCTTTCCCCACACATCACAGGGACCAGAATCGAGACGTTGGCCAGGACAGCAGCCAGCGCTAACGGGTTGCTGGTATTGCTCAGTCGTGGTTTAACAGGCTATGCCACAAGGCTGGGCCGTTTGCTGTTTTTATCCTTAGCATCATTATCAGAGTTTAGATTTAGCAATATCTTTATCCTCCTGTGTGGTACAATGCAGTGATTTAGGTGTTTCCGAACCTCTGTACCCACTCATGTACTTCTTAAGCAGTGGACCAGCAGTCCATTGACATGTGCTAGACTGTGCGTATGTGAGAGAGAGAGAAGCTGTTGCTCTGCTGTCGGTTTGTCCAGCGCTGGGCCCAGGAGCTGCCTGCTAGTGCAGGTGGTACCTGGGAAATGCCAGTGTGCTTCCCGACGGCTCCCACCCTGTGCCCCTTCCCGCTTGCATCTCTCCTTTCTTCCTCTCGTTCTCTCTCACCCGGTTTCCTCAGTCTCCCTCTTGGAGAGAGTGTGTCCTGGAGGGGACACAGTTGCTGGTGGGCATCAGGTAGAAGCAGCGGGATGCTGAGGCTGTGTCCCTGGGTGAGCAGTCCTGTGGCCACTGTCCTTTATCTGTGTGCCTGTCGCTTGTCAGCCCGGAGTTCTCGGCTTCGTGGTGTTCCTTCTTACCTCTTGGGGCCTCTTCTGGCATTCTTGCAGTCACCTCACACATCTTGTGGCCTCGTAGCAGTGTCCCTCCTGGGGCCGGCATCAGGATTCCTGGGTAATAGCCCACTCTCTGGTGGGTTGTACCTAGGGACTTGCAGGGGTTTCTTGTTAGTTTGTTTGGCTGTGTTCATTGTACTGTTTTATGGGGCAATTTGGGAAGATAAAAAAAGCTACCCTGCTGTCCCCCCGTAGTAATCCTGTTTTTATGCTGCTCCTTGTCCTTGAAAAGTGATTGGAAGAAACTGGTGGGGGAGAAGGAGACACAGCTAAGGATGAGGAGCTTTCTCCAGAATGCAGCTGTGTTGTCCCTGTGTTGTCCTGCCTGATCCCGAGTCACACCCCTTCGCTGCTTTCTAAGACCATTTGAATTTGCTGTAGGAAGCCACCTTTTGGTTTTGTCTGCTGTTGAGACACAAGCTGTTGGTGCTGACACTTTGAGTGTAAGCCCAGGGGTATTCGGTATATTCTGTAGAAATTCAGCAATTGTGGTGTACAAGTTTTGGGTTGGATACTAGTGCAGTAAAAAGATATAAATCAGTATGGATACATGTTGTGGTTGCCCCTTCCGCTTCCGGTACCAGTGGCAGGTGGCGTTCGTGTTTACCTGTTCTCCATTCTGCAGGCTGACCTGGACCCCTTGGCCTCACTCAGATCGCTGACTTACCTAAGGTATGCAGATGGTTTTTGTTTTTTGTTTTTAATTCCTTTTATTATTTATTAAGATACCCTGCTAAATTGGCAGCATCATAGATATATTCTTTTAAGTAGAACGGATTTTCTTTTTTAAGATTTATTTTATTTTTATTTGAAAGTTAGATATACAGAGAAGAGGAGAGACAGAGAGGAAGATCTGTCTGATGATTCATTTCCCAAGTGGCTGCAACAGCCGGAGCTGAGCTGATCCGAAGCCAGGAGCCTGGAGCTTCTTCCGGGTCTCCCTCAGGGTGCAGGGTCCCAAGGCTTTGGGCCGTCCTCGACTGCTTTCCCAGTCCCTAAGCAGGGAGCTGGATGGGAAGTGGGGCAGCCAGGACACAGACCAGCGCTCATGGGATCCTGGGGCCATCATGCTGGGTGCTTTTAACTTATGTGTAAAAATTGTACATGTTGCTAACACGCTATGTGGTGTGTGTGTGTGTGTATATATATATACACAATTGTTTAATGCTCAGAACAAATAAAGACAATACATTAAAGTTATCTAGTCACCCTACATGCAATAATAGAATACCAAGACTTGTTTGTCTTGTGTAAGTATAACAAAGTGCTCATTGGCTGGTGTGGTGCCTTTACAGGCTAATCCTCTACCTGCCAGTGCCAGGCATCCCAAATCGGCACCAGTTTGTGTCCCAGCTGTTCCACTTCCTGTCCAGCTCTCTGCTTGTGGCTGGGAAAGCAGTGGAGGCTGGCCCAAAGCCTTGAGACCCTTCACCCATGTGGTAGACCCAGAAGAAGCTCCTGCCTTCAGCCTGGCCCTGACTCTTGTAGCCATGTGGGGAGTAAGCTACTGGAGGGACAGTTCTGTACATCTGGGTCTCTCCTGTGTGCAAGTCTGCCTTTCAGATAAATACATGTTAGGAACAACTGTCTCTGGAAGGCGTTTCTCCAGCTGCTGTGACTTCCGTTGCTGCGGCTGTGGGAGTGCTGGGCATGCTGGTCTGTGACCCCGTGTGCCTTGTTCCCTTGCAGTATCTTAAGAAACCCCGTGACCAACAAGAAGCATTACAGACTGTATGTCATTTACAAGGTTCCCCAAGTCAGAGTCCTGGATTTCCAAAAAGTGAAGCTAAAAGTAAGTATGCTCTTGCTTGTGAGTTTTCTGTTCTTCTTAATACTTTGTTCTTAATTTTTGTAAGTTGCCTAAGGAAGTGTGTTTTATTGTTTGTAAATTAAAGCACAGAAAAAAGTGTGGGAAGGAAAATGCTGAGTCTTTTTTTCTCCTCTCGTAATAGTGTTTATGGTAGGGGTTTAAATTAATGCTCTATTATGATTATGAAATGGGAGCGGGCCAACACTGGCAGGACGCCGGAGTGGTGCTGTGCCCGGGCTGCCCGGTCCCAGCGGGGAGTTTAGTGGGATGTGTGTTCAAGCAGCTTTACCTGGCTGATTTTTTTCCCTCCTTTATCAGGAGGTTTTGTTTTGTTTCGTGTTTTAAAGTTGCTTTGCTCCTTGGCAGCCCCTGTCAAAGCAGGAGAGGGCACGTCGCCAGAGGAGACATGACCAGTGTGGCTGCTTTTCATTTGAAATTGGCTTTTTGATATTTTGACCAGCGCAGACTGTTTGAGGAAAGTTCCCTTCTGTGTTTTCTGAGGAATGCATCGACATGCCTGTGGTATTCCTAATTCCATTACCTCTGTGTGTGGTGTCGCTGTAGGAGCGTCAGGAAGCAGAGAAAATGTTCAAGGGCAAACGGGGTGCACAGCTTGCAAAGGATATTGCCAGGAGAAGCAAAACGTAAGATACGGATGTCCGACCTCACTCTCCCTCCCCTTCAGAAACACTGTGGCTGGCAGCTTGCCTTGCACCAAGTCGAACTGAGCCTTGTGGCTGGTTATGTAGTCTTGCATTGGCGTGCTGATCATGCGTGACCATCATGGTCACTTGAAATTTGCACCAGGTTAGTGGGGCTGACGTTTCTATTTTGAGCCCGATGTTGCGTTGCCGGCATCCTGGTTTCTCTCCAGGACTGTGCACTGGGTGATGTTTCTGAAGGAGAGGGTCCTTGTATCAGTTTGTTAACAAAGATAAGATACTACACTGGTTGAATTACTTTCAAAAGCTTTTGAAAGTAAGAGAAGCAACTTCTCCAGAGCTGCATTTCACAGCAGCTGCATTCTTTTCTCTCCCCAGTTTTAATCCAGGTGCTGGTCTGCCGACGGACAAGAAGAAGGGTGGCCCGACTCCCGGGGATGTCGAGGCAATAAAGGTAACAACACGAGGGGTTTTGCGGTGCCATGAGGATGGAGTTTTGTTCTAACGTGGCAGATCATTATTTTCCATTGTCTTTCCAGTTAAGAACCAACCTAAATGTACTTGGCCAGACTTCAGCCTGATTTTGTGTGGGCGTCAGTAAAGGCGGGGGCAGCTGGGTGTGCCATTTTCTCAGGGTGCACCTTTTACTGTGTGATGCTGTCGGGGTCCTCCTTTTTTTTAACTTTCCATGAGGTGCTGTCCAACAAACCCCGTTGGATGAGTGCGGAATCCTGATTTTGTATTACCTCTCAAGTTACCCAAAAGCAGAATTCCAGTTGGCTAAGAAGCCACCGGTTTTGGAAGTCTGTGACTTGGCTTCTAGGTCGATTGCAGTGTTCACAGAGCCGTGTACAGTCTGGAAGGTTGCCAGAAATTTCTGTAGATGTTTTCTGGACATTCCCAGTCAGGGTAACCATCCATGTCTCTTGTCCTCTGTCCTCCAGAATGCAATAGCCAATGCAACGACCCTGGCTGAAGTGGAGAGGCTGAAGGGGCTGCTGCAGGCCGGTCAGATACCTGGCAGAGAGCGCAGACCAGGTCAGCTGGCAGCCTTGTGTCCGTGGGTGTCCCCTGGGGGTGCAGCTAGCAGCCTTGTGTCCGTGGGTGTCCCCTGGGGGTGCAGCTAGCAGCCTTGTGTCCGTGGGTGTCCCCTGGGGGTGGGCAGCTAACAGCCTTGTATCCTTGGGTGTCTCCTGGGGGTGCAGCTAGCAGCCTTGTGTCCATGGGTGTCCCCTGGGGGTGGGCAGCTAGCAGCCTTGTGTCTGTGGGTTTCCCCTGGGGGTGCAGCTAGCAGCCTTGTGTCCTTGGGTGTCCCCTGGGGGTGCAGCTAGCAGCCTTGTGTCCATGGGTGTCTCCTGGGGGTGCAGCTAGCAGCCTTGTGTCCATGGGTGTCCCCTGGGGGTGGGCAGCTAACAGCCTTGTATCCGTGGGTGTCTCCTGGGGGTGCAGCTAGCAGCCTTGTGTCCATGGGTGTCCCCTGGGGGTGCAGCTAGCAGCCTTGTATCCATGGGTGTCCCCTGGGGGACAGCTAGCAGCCTTGTGCCCGGGCGTGGGGGCGCTGCTCACCACGTACTGTGTTTGCTGTCCTGCAGGAATACGTGTGTGTCACTGCACATGCGCTCACTGACTAAGTGAACAGTGTCCCTGACGTTAGGTGACCTTTGGTTTTGTGGTTTTCTGCAGGGCCTGCTGATGATGGTGAGGAAGAGATGGAAGAAGACACAGTCACCAATGGGTCCTGAGTGGTACGGCGTGTGGGTGGCAGTAGACGCTCTTGAGCCAGGTCTTGCTCTGTGAATGTGGAATAGTAATAACTCATTAGTGTCAGCAGACTGGAACCTGGCAGCATTGTGGAAGTGTTTAAAACCGCTGCTGATAATTTTGTAATGTAAAATTTGAAATCTGAATGTCAGTTTTCTACAGATCATAAAAATAAAGGCCACTCACTGTGTTGCCAACATGTGTCAACATGGTATGTTTGCGGTATAAGGGACAGTGTAGTGGGGGTGTGTAGGACGGTAGGATTTCTGGGTAGGCTTCCTTGTCAACTGTGAAATACTTTAGATTTTTTTCTCATAAAATGCCCATAAACTGTGAGACTTAAGGATTAATATCCCTAGGGCCAGCGTTGTGGTGCTGCGGGTTGAGCTGCTGCCTGTGCTGCTGGCGTCCCACATGAGTGCCAGCTCCAAGTTCTGGCTGCTCCACTTCCAATCCAGCTCCCTGCTGAGTGCTGGGAAAGAAGCAGCAGATGGCTGAGGAGCTTGGTCCCCTGCTGCCCACACAGGAGGCGTGGGTGGAGATCCTGGCTGCTGGCTTCCAGCTGGCCCGGCCCTGATCATTGTGGCCACTTGAGTAGCGGCCCAGTGGGTGGACAGTCTCACTCCCCTTACTGTGCAACTCTCCCTTTCAGATGAAATGTGTAAGATGATATCTCTAACTTGGGAATCTTTCCTCACCTGTGGTCTTGCTTTGCTGTTTCAGTTACTGTCACACTGCAGACAGTTCAACTGGTCAACTGCAGTCCAAAAATAGCAAATGAAAAAATCTGGAAGTCTTTAGTTTGAAAATCTCGTGGTATACACCTGGGCCCCTGGCCCATGCTACCCACGCAGTCTGCACCCCTGCCTGCTGGTCGCTCGGTGGCTGTCTTGGGGTCAGTTCAGTTGCTTGTCCTCCAGTCACCCTCATTTCATTCAGGGTTCCCAAGCACAGAGTGCTGCCGCCAGGGCTATGCCAGAGAAGCCAGAGTGCCGTCTGCAAGTGGAAAGTTCCGGAGCTTTGTAGGAAAAAGCGTGTATGCGAGCGTTTAAAAAACGTGGGAAAATTAGAAGTTTATTTGGGGGATCAGTGCGGTTGCTCACTGGCTAATCCTCCATCTGCAAGTGCCAGCATCCCTTATGGGCACTGGTTTGGGTCCTAGCTGCTGCACTTCTGATCCAGTTTCCTGTCTGTGGCCTGGGAAAGCAGCAGAGGATGCTCAGAGTCCTTGGGCACCTGCCATCCACATGCAAGTCCCAGAGGAGGTTCCTGGCTCCTGGCTTTGGATCAGCTCACCTGTGTCCACTGGGGCTATTTCGAAAGTGAATCAGCGGATGGAAGATTTTTCTCTGCCTCTCCACTCTGTAAATCTCCTTTTCAGGTAAAAAGATAAATCCTTTTTATTAAAAAGAAAAAAAAGTTTTGGTGCAGAAAAGTTTTTTGAAATCCACGATTATGCATTTTGTGTGAGCTTCATGAATTTTTAAAGGAAGAGAGAGACTAAAAGATTTTCCGTCTGCCAGTTCACCCCCAACATGGCTGCAACAGCCAAGGCAGGCAGAGTCTGAAGTCTGGAACCTGAAATCCAATCCAGGCCTCCCAGGTGGATGGCAAAGATGCAAACAAGCCATCACCCCTTCCAGGGGACACACTGCAGGAAGCCGAGTAGAAAGCGGAACCGGAACTTGAACTGGGGCACTCCATTACAGCATGTTACCTCCCACATGGCACCGTAGCTGCTGCGGTGTCCATCTCCTCTGCAAGCTTGTTGAAGTCCTTGGGTGGAAGTGGTCATTATCTAGTATCAGGCATCCCCTGGGAGCTTTGACATGCATCTGTTCAGGTCTGGGAGAGCTGTTGTTCAAAATCATACAAGTTAGCACGTTATTGATTGGTTTGGACACTGCTGGCAAGTGTGACCTCTGCTTGTCAGCTGATAGTGTGAGCAGAACAGTGGTTTCCAGCCATGGGTCTGTGTCACTTGCCTGGTTGGCAGGCTGAGACACTTCCTGCAGCTGCTGGGGTCTGTCCGTGGGTCAGTCTCGTCCACCATCACTTTGATCGGTGAGGGGTTCCTCCTCCCTCCCTCCCTGAGCATGAGGCTTCTGGGAAGGGTTTGCAAAACAGCCTCTGATCCGGATTCGGGTTTCAGGTTTTCTAGGTGATCCTTCCCCTTCCGTAAGTAGTGCCCTGAGTAGTTTGGGCTCCCAGTCAGCTGATGCTCTGTTCTTACCAAGTATAGTCAGATGCCTAGCAAACAAGGAGCTGGGCCTTCGAGAGCCTGCCATCTGACCTGCAAGGGGGACCCACAGGGAAAAGTGCGGCCCAGCATTCCAGAAGGCTTTGGAAAGGAGATGGGAAGTGGGTCTCCCTGGAGCCTGGCCTTGGAGTTCCTCAGTCTGACCCTAGCCAGTGCTTTTCCAGCTCTTCCAAAAGCAGTTCCTTTATAACCCAAACCAAACTAGCTTGTTAATTTCTCAAGTCTTATTCCTAATGTTGGCAGGCTTGTAGTTTTTGCATTTTTTTTTATAAATTCTAGGAGCATTAAACCATATACACACAGTAGAAGGGCTTTAGAGGTGGAGTCTTTTATTAAAAAAAAAGATTATTTATTGGAAAGTCAGATATACAGAGAGGAGGAGAGACAGAGAGGAAGATCTTCCATCTGATGATTCCCCAGGTGAGTGCAACGGCCAATGCTATGCCAATCTGAAGCCAGGATCCAGGAACTTGCTCCAGGTTTCCCACATGGGTACAGGGCCCCAAAGCTTTGGGTCGTCCTCAACTGCTTTCCCAGGCCACAGGCAGGGAGCTGGATGGGAAGTGGGGTTGCCAGGATTAGAACCGGCGCCCATATGGGATCCCGGTGCGTTCACGGTGAGGACTTTAGCCACTAGACCCTGTAACCGGGCCCTATAGGTGGAGTCTTACTACTTGATGCCAACTGACCGGGTTCCATTCCTGGTCTCCCTTGCCCATTACCAGGGAATGGTAATGCTTTTCTGAGCATGTTGTCGCATCAAAGCACAGAAGGACTTGGGTGCCCCCTCCTGTGCTGGATCAGAGCCCCCAGCTTCAAGACTCAAGCCCACGTAACTTACTACAGTGATGGGGACCAGTCACATCGGACAGCACAACTGGACTGATTCCATTCCTTTCCATGGTTGAGGATCTTGGGAAGACTGGTACCTTATCCTGGAGTCTTTCTGTTGGGTCATGCATGAGCCAGCCTGGTGAGACTGGCTGGCCTTTGGGCTCGGCAATGTGGGCGGCTTGCAGTTAGCTGCGGACACCCTAAGGAAACTGATCACACTGCTTAACCTCTAAAAAGTTGCACCCCGCCTCCCCCGGGTCCCTGGCCTTGAGTGCCCTGTAGCACTTGGCAGTGACTGGGGACTTGGATGCCACTCCTGACTCGATCTGGACAGACAGGGTTACTCTGGCGTGGTGAGGAAAAGCCAGAGGCCCCTGCTCCCGTTGTATGTGTCATTGTCTCAGCTGAGAACTTTGCAAAACTGACCAGGGCAAGGCGAGGACTCCTTCACCCCGAGCTCAACCTCCATCTGCGATGCCAGTTAGGTTTGTCCCGCCTGTGCGTGAGGAGCATTCAGGATCATGTCTAACCTGGGAGGAGCTTTCAGACGACAGGCACGCCACATCCAGAAGAACTGGGTTACGTGCAGCTGCCTTGTTGACTGGAATGTTCTGTGCTGGCGGTGTCACCTGTAAATGCTGTTGTTCTGTGGGCCTGCAAACACATCAAATTAGGAAACTGATACCAGGTGTGGCATGCATACATAATCAGCACAATGTAAAGGTCACACTGGGAGCCTCCAAGAGGGTCACTGGCTGGGCTGGGCCCTTGCATTGGTCATGTTTGAGGAACACTTGGCGATTGTTCTCAGCTACCCACACCTCTATTCCCATTGTTGTTTGTACTTGGGTGGAAAGGTCCAGTTTGGCGATTTACCACTCTGCCGGGACCACAACAATATTGCCTAACTACCTTGGTACTAAAGGCTTTGAGGCTACAGCACTGTTGACCCCTACAGTTCGGGCTGTGCTCACAGCACACCTGGCTCAACTTTACCTGAGAAGTAAACGCTAGAGGCTGGCATTCGCTGTTCACTCAGACCAGGGCGGTCAGAGGCTGGAGAAATGCTTGTCCAAGACCTTCCCACAGACATGGCTGCCAGTCAGCAGTGAGGCCAGCCATGTAGACTCCGGTCATCTGCCCCGGTCTACAGAGGCAAGCGTCTGAGCAGCTGTACTGAGCCAAGTTTGCTCAAGGCCCTTTGTGGCTGTAGATGAGCTCAGCGTGGTAGCACCCAGTCAAAGGGACAAATGTACTCATAGCCTAACTTGTCAAAGGCACCATAACAACAAGGTGCTGGCACAGGTGGGCACTGCATATGAACTGGGAGCTTGGGTCAGAGGTCAGCTTGAGGCCGAGCTTCGTGCTAATGAGCACCCCGGGAGGCTGGATTGAGTTGCAGGCTCCTGCCTCAAGCTTCGTGTTGCAGTACAGGGAGTGGACCAGACGATGCGAGATCTTTCTCTGTCTCTCCTCTCTGTAAATCTGCCTTTCCAATGAAAATAAATAAATCTTAAAAAAATGCAAATAACATGCTAGGAACTGAAACAAAACCCTATCCAGGTACTACAGTATGTATATACAGTATGTATATGTCATTCTCATGAATTTGTGCCGATTTTCATTTTGTGTTGCAAAACCCTGAGGAGTGCCCCCCCATAAGTGACGCTCCCATGGCAATCCCATTTGCATGACTATAGATGTCACAGAAACAGGTGGATAAAGCAAGCCAGCAGCCAGGACTTCCCTCCATGTGATCAGAGGCAGCCCCCGTCAGCATCTGTGATAACAGATTAATTCGCGGGCCTCGGGGACAGGGGACAGCGTGCAAGTCAGTCTTTGCAATTGGGATAGTCCTCTATAGCCACTGTTCTGGAATTAGACACACTGTGGAGGAGTGACCAGAGTGGACAACCCACCTGGCTCCAGAGTGCCGGATGCCTGCCTTTCACAGGACTGAACTCCCTGGGCCTGAAATAAAAAGTGGGAACACATCTGCAAGTGGACATGGCCGGCGTGAGAGAGCAGGGAAGCAGGTGGGGGCCTAACTCCCAGGATGCTGACCCTTGACGCAGGCTCCTGCTGGTCGCATGTCAACTTCTGATTCTGAAGAACAAGAACCCCGAGGGTCGTGGGAGACACTTCAGGCTCCAGGCAGACAAACAGAAGGCGGAGGCCCGAATTTCTCACACCCGGGGAGGGGCAGGCCGGCAGAATCCAGGCTCGCTGGCCGACCCTGCCCTCCAGGGCCCCAGACCCCGAGCAGTACACAGAGCATCCTGGCCCTGAGGAGAGCATCCTCGCCCACCGCACCGGCCCGCCCTCAGCCGGGCGTCGGGGCGGAGCCGGGCCGCCAGTGGCTGGGACCGCTGGCTCGTCCCGGCGCGCCACGTGTACGTAGGGACGAGCCGGAAGCGGCCGGCTGCAGAGGCGACGCGCCCGGCCGCGGCCGTCATGGAGGCAGAGGCCGACGTGCTGTCCGCGCGACCGGCCCTGGAGACCGAGGGGCTGCGTTTCCTGCACGTCACGGGTGAGTCGCCGCGGGCCGCTGCCCAGCGCGCCGCCATGATCGGTGGGTCGCCCTCTGCCTGGACGACCGTGGATGGCCGCACGCAGCCCTGGGCGGGCTGCCGAGCCGGACCTCCGCCTGGCCGGGTGGGCGTAGGGGAAGCCGCGGCTTGGAGCGGGGGCGCCCTGCTCTGGGCGAGCGAGCCTCTCGGCTGCAGTTACCGGGTCCCCCGAAACACCTCGTTCCCCACCCCACGCGTGACCTTCCTGCGTCGGGAACCTCCTGGGGGTCCTCCCCAGCCCGTGGCTCTCGGGTTCCCCCGCCCCCGTATGCCCGTGGGTGGCCAAGTTCCGCAGCCCGGCGGCTCCCCAGGCTGGCCGCGGTCACTGGTTCCCGGTTCTGGAAGCCTGCCGCCTTCTTCCTTGCAGTGGGCTCCTTATTGGCGAGCTATGGCTGGTACATCCTCTTCAGCGGCATCCTCCTCTACGTGGTCTTCCAGAAGCTCTCCGCCCGCCTCGGGGCCTGGAGGCAGCGGCAGCAGGAGCGCGCCCAGGCCGCCCTAGGTGAGTGCTGGGCCCGGAATCTGGAATCCCGGATCCGCGAAGCCTCGGTCCACACCCACATCTGTCAATATTTCCACGTAGCTCCTTGGGAGCAGTATGCGAGTCTCCTTGTGTGAGGGGAACAGGTCCCAGGCCTCTGAAGCCGACTCTGTGTGGGCTTTGTTTGTTTTAGGTTTATCTGTTTTTGTTTTAAAGGTTTATTTGTTTTTATTGGAAAGGCAGCTTTACAGAGAGAAGAAGAGATGGAGAAAAAGATCTTCCATCCACTGGTTCACTGCCCAAGTGGCCACAATGGCCTGAGCTGAGCTGATCTGAAGTCAGGAGATTCTTCTAGGTCTCCCTCATGGGTGCAGGGTCCCGAGGCTTTGGGCCGTCCTCAACTGCTTTCCCAGGCCACAAGCAGGGAGCTGGATGGGAAGTGGGGTTGCCAGGATTAGAACCAGTGCCCACCTGGGATTCTGATGCATGCAAGGTGAGGATTTAGCCACTGGGCTATCACACCGAACCCTGTTTGTTTTTATTTGAAAGGCAGAGTTACAAGCAAATAAGAGATCTTCCATGCCCTGGTTCACCCTAACTGAGAGCAGTGGCTGCAGCCGGGCCGGCCAGAACCAGGACCTTTATTGCAGTTCTCCCATGTGGGTGCAGGGGTCTAAGCACTTGGGCCATGCTTTCTCAGGCACTGCAGCAGGGACTCCAACCAGCACCCACGTAGGATGCCGGTGCTGCAGGCTGAGACTTAGGCCATGGTGAGGAATATTTTGAGAGCCTGTGTAATTAAACAAGTGCGGATGGCATTCCCCTGAGTCGTTCATTACTGAGGAAGGCTTCCCATCACGGACTAGCCAGACACATAGCTCCCCCTGGGCACCCATGTGCCCCTGTCTGTTCTGAATGCTGGATGAAAGGAGTAGTCTTTGTTCTGCTTAGTCACTTTTGTCCCATGCAGATCTGGGCTCATTACGTGGCAGACCGGGCTGGTGATAGCTTCCTCTTCCCTCAGTTGTCTCCCTGTTAGGGAGGCGTCCACGTTGTGTAAGGGCACCTCGCTGTGGCCATCAGATCGTCGCTGGGCAGCCACGAGGCGAATATGCTTATGTGTGGGACTGCCAGGAGGAGCCCAGAGGCCTTCGTTTCCGGATGTGGGTGTTTAGAGCTGAGGGGCCGTCCCCTGACCCCTCAGCTGTGGGATGTGCGCAGGGCAGGTGGGACTACTGCTGTGAGATCCTGCTGGTCCTGTGATGTGTGCACCCGAGTTGCCGACACTTTATCTCGCCCTTTCTCATGTTTTAGAGCCTGATGTGGTCGTGAAACGACAGGAGGCTTTAGCAGCTGCTCGTTTGAAAATGCAGGAAGAGCTAAACGCGCAAGTGGAAAAACATAAGGAAAAACTAAGACAGGTATGAAGTGGCTTTGGTTTGAATAAGATTCAATGCTGTTTATCTGAAAGCCAGAGTTAGAGATACGTTCCCTTTGCTGGGTTCATTCCTCAAATAGCCACAATGGCTGAAGCCAGGAACCAGGAGCCTCTTCTGGATCTTCCATGTTGGGACAGGGGCCCAAGCACTCGGGGCATCTGCTGATGCTGTCCCAGGCACGTGAGTAAGGAACTGGATGGGAAGCAGGCCAGCCAGGTCTCACCAGCACCCACATGGGATGCCGGCATTGTAAGGGACAGTGCAACGGCGGCTCCTCTTGCTGCTCTTTGTCGGCCTCTAGAGTGGAGTCCTGTTCCATCAGAAGCAGCCAGTAATTTAGGGCCTACATTGTGAGGAGTAGTGACGATAGCGAGGGAGATTTGGCTGTGGCTTGGGAAGGAGGCCGTGTGAATCTGGTAACATGCAGGGAAACTGCGAGTCACTTGCCGACTTGTGCTGGTGCGGGTGGAGGATGGCAGCAAAGATGGCTGCTTTGGCAGGCATCCCGTGGACACGGCCTGCTGCCTGCCCTGTCGCGCACGCACCCTGAGGTGCTGGAGCCCAGGAGAGACCGTAGCTGAGGGCCTGACCAGGGGTCCTGTGAGCAGTGCTGGGGTTCTCAAAGGTTTCTTGAGATGAGGCAGTCAGTGGTGCAGTGGGAGGGAGGACCAAGGGGTGTGGCGAGTGGCCCTGCTGTTTCCTGAGCCCAGGCCTCACTGCCGCTGCTGGTACTTGTATTGTTCTTAAGATGCTTGAACAAAATCATGACGTAAAAATCTATGTCGTGGAAATAAAGTGTGCGAGGGAACTTAAAAATTGTAGTGTGGACCTCCTCAAATTTCAAGCGGGCAGCTGAGTTTTAAAATAGTCCAACTAGGTAGTTCTGGTTGGGTCTGCCAGCTTGTGGCTGCATGGGACCTGCTGTTTGTGGAGTCTGCTGTGGCTGTGTTCTGGCTTCCCCTGCAGCCTGCCAGGCGCTCAGAACCACCTGCCCTCCAGGGTAGCTCTTCAGGCCCTCCTGTGCTTACAGGCAAGGCAGGCAGGGAGCAAGGGCAGACAGGGTCTTGGGGGAGCAGTGGTGGGACTGGACTCATGGCACCACTTCCAGGATGTGTATTTTTCAAGGTGACCTTTCACATTGCCTTGGGACATCATGCTATGATTGGAACAGGGAGGAACTCGGCTAAGTCTGAATTCTAACAGAAGTGAGAAGTGGAAGTGACCGTGGCGTGGCTGGACATTGCTGCGAGGAGTGCCACGCAGTGCCTGAGCCTGCGTACTGGGAGCCCATCCACTAAGGGACTGCACGCTCGCTATGCAGTGGTTTTCTGCTGAGGCTGGTGTTGCCTTAGGTTTCTGGAGGGTTCGACTTGGCGGAGCACCTTCAGGTCTGCTCTGATGCTCACAGCCTGAGCAGCCAGGTGACGACAAGCCTGGCCCAGTTCTTGCGTGGCCAAACTTGCCTGTGTTTTAGGACTGGTCCTGTGCTTGCTGCTTGCCTTACTAGCTTGCAAGTTCAGCTCACACCACCAGATTGCACATCTTAGGGTGCCTGAGGGAGATGCAGAGGAAGATGTATTTAAAAGGACCTTTCAGTGCATGGCTGGCCGCTGCTGTGTTCTCCCTGGCCAACCTCCGATTCCTCTGCAGCTGGAAGAAGAGAAGAGGAGACAGAAGATTGAGATGTGGGACAGCATGCAAGAAGGCAAGAGTTACCAAGGCCGAGCGAGGAGGCCCCAGCCGGTAGGACCGGGAGATTCCGTCGGGGCTGACTTCGGAGCAGGAGGCTTGCTTGGTTCCTAAGCCTGTGTCTGTCCCCACAGGAAGAAGATGGTCCTGGACCCTCTACATCGTCTGCCATTCCAAAACGGAAGTCTGACCGAAAGCCTCTGCGGGGCGGGGGTAAGCGCCCGGTGCTGTCAGATGGGAAAGAATGCTGACACTGGTAGACACGGGTCTGTTTGTTTCTTTGAGGGTGACCACGCGCTCAGGTTGTGAAGGGTACACAAAGGCGGGCACCGCACAGGGCCTGGGGCCTCCCCCTCCCGGTGCGGGTGCTCCCCTCCCAGTGCAGAGTGCTCCCCTCCCGGTGCAGGGTGCTCCCCTCCCGGTGCAGGGTGCTCCCCTCCCAGCACAGCCCTGCAGCGGGACGATGAATGGTTCAGGTCTTTCTCTCCAGGGCCACATTGCTGCTAGTAGATAACTTACCCAAGGAGAGGTAGGCAGGTGGTGCTCGGAGTCCAGCCCTGCCCTCTGGGGAATGCCCTGGCCGTCTGTCTCCACCCTGTGCCTGAGTTTCACAGCTGGGAAAATGGGACTTGCACAAAAAACAGAAACGAATAATCCTTTGTGACCGCCCAGAAATTCCAAGTTAACGCACAGAAGGGAAGAGCAGGAATGCCGGCATTCTGGGTAGGAGCACTTTCTCCTCCACAGGAGGGGGTCAGGCCGAGGCCTGGGCAGCAGGTCTGAGTCCTTGGGGGAGGCTGGGCAGTGGGCTCCTGGGCAGCATGGCCATGCACTTGGCTGACCTTAAGGCTCGGCTCACTCCAGGGACGTGGAACATCTGGGGAGAGCATGGTGAGATGGAGGAGAGAGGAAATCTTACAGAACGAACTGCACGTGATATGCTTATGTCCATGAGTAGCTCAGTGTTCCCACAGTCCGGGACCACCTTGATTTTACAAATAAAGGAAACTGAGGCCCAGAAATTCCATAACTCCACAGCAGCTGAGGAGCAAAAGCAGCTGACTCTGGTTGGCTCCGAGTGCAGGCACTCAGGAGCTGATGGGTGCCCAGCTCTCACGGATCCACGCTGCTTCGGTCTGGTGGGGTCATCTCTGTAGCTTGAACAGCCCGTGATAGAACACCACTGCAGCTTGAATGGCCAGAGCTTTCCAGGATTGAGAAGCTGCAGGGCTGTCCTGTCCTCACCACCAGAAAGTCAGTGCCAACACAGTCACAATAGGAAACAATTTTTAAAAGTAAGATTTATTTATTTACTTAAACGAATTACACAGCAAAAGAGAGAAATCTTGTGTCTCCTGGCTCACTCCCCAGATGGCTTCAATGGCTGGGGCTGGGCCAGGTCAAAGCCAGGGGCTTCATCTGGGTCTCCCACCTGCGTGCAGGGGCCCAAGCACTTGTACCATCTTCCGCTGCTTTTCCCAGGCCATTAGCAGGGAGCTGGATCGGAAGTGGAACAGGCAGGACTTGAACCAGCACCCTGTGGGATGCTGGCAAGGTAGGCAGCAGCTTTTCCCCTCTGCACCGCCACACTGGCCCCAACGTGAAGCTTAAAGTCCTGAAGGGCCTTGGACTCTGTTCATGACCTTGAATCCTCATCCTGCAGCACTGGGCATGCTGGCCTCTGTATCTGCTGCTGTACCTAGTTTTGTTTTGCATGTGGAATGTTGCCAGATTTCCCAGCCATCAATACTGTTCTGCTTCCTTTCTCCCACCCCAGGTTATAACCCTCTGACTGGTGAAGGAGGCGGAACCTGCTCCTGGAGACCTGGACGCAGGGGTGGCCCATCATCCGGTGGATGAGGCTAAGAATCTTGCTAGTGTCACTTTGGACATTAGCAAAGAGAGTCTTTAACCCTCCATTCAATTGCCTTATACACACTTTTCACAGTGACTGGCCAAGGGGAGGTGGGAATTCTCTCTGTTCTTCATCCTACCTGTGTCTCGAAGGGCTTCGGTCATAGGGCATGGGCATTAGCACTAGGCTTTGTCACACTCCACTCAGAGATGGTGGTTACACTCCTGGATCAGGGTTAGCTCTGGCTGGTAGGTTAAGCTCTCCAGCCGCAGAGCAGTGTTGATGAAGGAAGCCTAGTAATGATCCGTTACAGTACAGGTCCTGGCCGGTAGGAGTCGCTGTGGCAGGGTGTGTGGAATGATGTCTTCCTTATAAATGGTGAGCCCACCAGTGAGGATTACTGATGCAGACAGTTGATGGGGTTTATTTCTGTATATTTATTTTTGTGTATAGAACTTTGTTTAAAAAAAACTATAAATATTTAAAAAAAAAGTGAATAAAACATTTCTAGCAGCCTTGTTAATTCTGTTTGTAGACCTAAATCTGTCAAAGATTAAATAGCTTTTTCTTTCTCAGTCTCCAGCTGTTACTGCTTCTTCCTCACAAATGCGTGTGGCGTATGGCTGACTCCCTGGGGTCTGTCTGCAGGAGCCAGCCCCCTGGGGGAGCCGTCACGGGACACAGAGGGCCAAGGCCCCCTGAGACGCCCGCATCCCGTTTGGATGCCGGTTCACGTCCCAGTTCTGCCTCTTTGGATCCAGCGCCCTGCTAACAATGGCCTGGGAGATGCAGCAGAACACACTTCTGGCTGTGGGTGGTGCAGCACTAGCCATTATGGCCATCCAGGGATGGGAGGTATCTCTCCTCTCCTTCCTCTCTTCCTCAGTCTCCAGAACTCTGACATTCAAAATATATCAAAAAAAAAAGGAAGTACAGTAAGTTAGGAGGCACCTACTTTTTGGCATGGTGGGTTAAGCTGCCACATCAGCATTCCATGTGAGTGCCAGTTTACATCCCAGCTACTGCACATCCTAACTACCTCCCTGCTAATATGCCTGGGAAAGCAGCAGCAGGTGGCCCAAGTGCTTGGGCCCCTGTGCCCACAAGGGGGACCTGGATGGAGCTGCAGACTCTGATATGGCCTGGAAGATCCAGCCATTTAGGCAGTAAGCAATGGATGGAACATGTCCTATCTCACCCTTTCTCTTTCAAATCAGTCTAAAAAGAGATGAAAGTAATCTCGCCTCAGGTGACCACAGCTGACCAGGACTTTGTGGTCTCTGTGGACCACTGCCCTTCCATCCCCTTGATTGAGTCCTTTGGTAAAGGCTCTTGGGGATGTTCTACAAAGGGGTGCTGATGTACAGGCTACAGATCGTCTGTGCCGCCCAAGTCCTTGTCCTTACAATTTTGTATTTAGAAAACAAAAGATCAAGACTCATGAAAGGATTCTCCCTACCCAGCCTGGGGTCATCTACTCAGGGTGGCACCCAGGGGAGGATCCAAAAGGAAGGTGGGTAAGGGGAAAAGATGGCATCTTTTGTAATCTCTTCAGTCTTGAGTCAAACCAGAGTGAAAATCCTTTATCAGCTCAAGTTTTCACATTAAAAATATACGTATTAGAGCTCGGTGTCATGCCATAGCAAGCAGAGCCGATGCCTGTAACACCATCATCCCATATGGGCACGTGTTCAAGTCCCAGCTGCCTGGCTTCCAGTCCAGTGCTCTGACAATGACCTGTGAAAAGCAGCAGAAGATGGCTCAGATGTTTAGGTCTTTGTACCCATTTGGGAGGCGAATGAAGCCGTCTGGGCAGTGACCCGACAGATAGAAGATTCTCTTTCAACTTAATTTAAAAATCATTTTTAAGAAGACTTTTGGCTTGTGGGCTGACGTGGCCTGCATGCTGCCATGTGTGAACCCCTGCAGGAGAGCACAGGCCACAGAAGGAGCGAAGTTAACCTTTCCAGGGATGAGATGGAACATTCTGGAGTGATCTTGTGTGACAGTTAATTAGCACTGTCCTCGCATCTGATACTGACAATCTTCTCTGTCTCTTGATAGAAGACAAAGTACAGTCAAGTTGTGTGGGCCTCAGTGTGCTCCAAGCCAGGGTGAGGCACTGGGGAGAGCAGGAGACAAGCTGTGCAACTACAGAACCCCACTTCGGAGGAGGAAATGCGGGTTGGGGAGGTGGGCCCAGACAAGAGAGTGTTGGGAACAAGGACAAGTCTTGTGAGGTTTGGAGATCCTTCTCTTGCTTTTCATTTTTTAATGGGATTGGCTTTCTGCCAGCATGGAAGGTTTACAAAGCGAGAGTGGATTTATAAAAATATCCCATCCCGATTTGTTGTTTACTTCCGAGAGAGAGCCTTGTAGGACATAAAGAGACTTTTAAATACTCTCCCTTTGGAGCAGGTAAAGCCACTCACTGTCTGAGATGCCAGCATTCCATGTAGGTGTCATTTCATGTCCCCGCTGTTCCATTTCTGATCCAGCTCCCTGCCATTGCCCTGGGAAAAGCAGCGGAAGATGGTCCAAGCGCTTGGGCCCCTGCCCCTCAGGGGTCACCTGGGTAGGGCTCCTGGCTTTGGCCTCCCCAGATGTGGGGAGTAAACCAGCAGATGGAAGATCTCTTTCTCTGTAGCTCATGTTCAAATAAAATCCTTTTGTGATCTGTTTTCTTTAGTTGAGCTCTTGTGTTTAGGGGCTGTCCATATTCATTGTAGAAGCAGAGGCCCCTGCCATTCCTGCTGTCTGCGTGCTGGAATTTGGGGTTGAGGGCAAGCTGGCATCTCGGGCGCCAGGGTTTGCCCTCAAGCCTCATTCTCCCCAGAAATTCACCAAGTATAGGTCATGAATACAGGTGAAAAAATAGGGTTGTGAATGTCTGACATCGAGCACTGGATGTGCGGGCAGGGAGCCTGGTACACGTGACAGCATTGAAGGGCAGTTACCACGTGGCAGGTACACACAGTTCTATTTAATCCCACTTCAATCCTGTGAGTAAGTACTGCTGCTAACCTTGGTTTTCAGGAACTGAAGCTTAGACGAGTTAAGTCATCTGCCCGAGGCCCTAATTGGTATTGTCAGGTTAGTCCTTTTGTTTCCGTCAGCCCAGGGCCTTGGGTGACCCAGGTGGGTGTAGTCACTCCCCACTGAAGCCACTGTCCTGTGAGGCAGTGAGTGCAGGTTAGAGCTGTGTACCACACGTGCTAGGCAGTGCCCCCCCGAAGGGACCTGAGGCTTCTGGGGCAGAAAAGGCTGGGCCAGATCCAGGCCATCTCCCAACTGCCTTGGCCATTTGCAGAGGCTGCAGTGGGGCTGGCAGCCGTGCCAGGGGGCATAGGGGAGCTGTTAGGCTGCAGTGGGGCTGGCGGCCATGCCAGGGGGCACTGGGGAGCTGTTAGGCTGCAGTGGGGCTGGCAGCTGTGCCAGGGAGCACTGGGGAGCTGTTGGGCTGTCAGTGGTCCAGTCCCATCCTCGCTGTGGTAGATCTGAAGGCAAGAGGTGCTTGCTCTCCAGGGGACAGGCTCCAGCAGGTGGCAGCCTGCCCTTGGCCAGATGCTGGAGGAGAGGCCTGAGCAGTACATTTGTATCTCCCTGACCCCTTCCTCAGGGGTGTTATCCCTGCCCTCTCCCTGTTGCTGTTGGTACTGATTGTGCCTCCTCAGTTGTGTAAATCACATGGTTAAGTCCCCTAAAGAACAAGGCCGCATTGTGGCACAGCAGTTCTAGTGTCGGCTGCTCCACTTCCCATTCAGCTCCCTGCTAATGTGCCTGGGAAGGCGGCAGAATGGCCAAGACCTCAGGCCCCTGTCTGCCACTTGGGAGACCCCGGTGGAGTTCCAGGCATCTCTGGCTTTGGTCTGGCCGAGCCTCAACTCTTTTGGGCATTTAGGGAGTGAACCAGAGTACGGAAGCTCTCTCTCTCCCTCCCTCTCACTCACCTTACCTTTCAAACAAAGTGTGTTTTTAAAAAAAGAGAAGGCAAGAAGGTCACCATTATTCTGATGTCACTGGAAGTAAGTGGCCTTGTGGATTCCATACAATGGGCAAAGGTATCTCCTAGGGATCGTGCAGATACTTAGAGCATAAACCAGAGCCCGATGTCATGTTATGTGTGAAAGATGACATGCGTCCAGGCAGGCCAGGGAGTGCAGAGGAGACCACGAAGCACACAGGTGCAGACCCGGCCCCACTGGCCTTACCCTGTGTCACGGGAAGACGGGCCGTGCATAGTGACAAGCCAGATGACTGATGGGGCTGAAAGCCACAGCAAAAAGTACAGGTTGCAGTAAGTGGTTTGACCCACAAGGACCTCTCATCTGTGCTCTGTGGCCACAGGCCTGACCTTTGTGGAGTTGGAGATGTTGGGGGATAACTTAGAAAAGCCCATTGCTGAGCTGCTCTGGCCAAGCACTGCACATTGGTGGCTTGCCGGGAGGCCCAGATTGGGTTTCTGGTGAGGGTCCTCTTCCTGGGTGCAAACAGCTGACCACTCCTCAAATTCTGTGGTGAAGAGCTCTCCTGAGGATGTCCCATTTCTGAGGGCTGCACCCTGATGGCCTGCCCACCTCCCCAAGGCTTTGCCTCCGGATGTCACCACATGAAGCTCAGGGAAACACAAATACTGGTCTGTAAGAGCCACAAACCAGGAGAAGCTATAGTGCTCAATACTTGGTCCACACCGTGCCGGACCTCAGAAGCTGTGTCCTCAAAATTCACTTCAGGCCCCTTGCCATCATCACGGGCATCAGTAAATCTTCAGGGATAAGGCCTAGTGATCAGAGAGTGCAGCGAGTGGAGCTGGCCGGTTGGGAAGACGGGTCAGCTTTCTGAGCATCCCACACCCCCTCGGAATGACTTGGCACAAGCCAGACTCTGCTGGGCTGGGCACAGTTGATCTTGGCCGCACTCACTCAAGCATCTGTGGTCAGTTGATGGCTCAGCTGGAGGCTGGCTGGGCCCAGGGGCCTCCCTGCCAGCAGCCAATGGCTGGCTCATGTGTTTGTCCATCTGCAGAGGAGGCCAGCCCAGGCTTGTTGACGAAGTGGTTCAATTCCAAGAACAGTGTGCCCGAGCTTGTCAAGCATTTGCTTGATTCACAGTCTGCTGCTGACCCACTGTCCAAGGCAGGTGGCGAGGGCAGTACCAATACTAAGGCTGATGGAGGACTCTGCCTCTGCATGGGAGGAGCTGCGAGGCCTTGCTGCTGGGGTGTGGGTCTGGGGGTACTGGATAGCCTGGTCTTTCTCAGAGTTGTGCTCCAGAGTCAGCTCTGGCAGCTCTCATATGCCTGCTGCAATCTGCAATGTTTATCCCAATCTGGATCACCATTGCAGCTTCTAAGGCAGTCCTTCACCAGAACTCCACCATGCTGGCACCCACAATGTACCAGTTCAAGCTGATGCAGCCCATGGGATCTCAGTCACAGCTCCATAAGACAGCTTGGAAAAATCTTCTCTGTTCCAGCAATTGGCGGGGTTTCTATCCCCTGCCTGGGCTCCTGCAGGACACGAGTGATTCTTGTGAGACCCTGCGGCCTGTGAGCTCTGCTCCCGCGACATCATCAAAGTTGAGTTTGGTTGGCCTGGGCCTCCAGGCCAGCAGGTGAGAGCCTAAGTGACACATCTCACCTTTGCTTTTCTTATCTCTGTTCTTGGTGGGCAAAGCAGTGGGCTTTATTGCCACTAAATGCTAAGATGTTTTTTTGCATTAGCATAAATGTCTGACTTAATAAATGGCATGAATGTTCTCTTGAAAAAAAAATATTTGAAAGAGACGCAGATCTTCCATCCTCTGATTCACTCCCTAGTTGCCAACACCAATTGAAGCTGGCCAAGACCCAAACCAGGCACTCAGAGCTCAATCCGAGGCTTGTGCGTGGGTGGCAGTTACCGACAACTTGAACCATCCTGCCTCCCGGGCTGTGCGTTGTAGGACGCTGGATGGAGAGTGGAGCAGATTCCAACTGCAGTATCTTGACCACCCTGCCAAAGGCCTGCCCCAGTGTGTGCATTTTGTAGCCATGTAAAAGCATTAACTGGACAATATCAAGACACTTAGTGAAATTTCAGCATCCCTGAAGTGCCAAGATTCTCAGCAAATAGCAGTGCCAACTGTCTACAGGTCACTTGGCATCTGTGATCCTTTCTAAGATTTATTTATTTATTTGAAAGAGTAATAGAGAAAAAAAGACAGAGAGATCTTCCATCCACTAGTTCACTCCACAAATGGCTACAATGGCCAGGGCTGAGCTAGACTGAAGCCATGAGCCAATTGCTTTAGCGGCCCAAACACTTGGCCATCTTCCATTACTCTTTCCAGGCTGTTAGCAGGGAGCTGGATCTGAAGTGAAGCAAGCCGGGGCATACACTAGTGCCCATATAGGATGCTGGCATCACAGGTAACGGCACTGACCCATTATGCCACGGCACTCATGTGCATCTGATTGAATCAGCCTTCCGTTTACTTGGTAAGAAAAGCCATGTTGGGGTGGGATGGGCCCTGTGAGCTCAGGGGTTACCGGGGTCTAGGGCCTTTCCTGGGGGATGTAACCAGGGCCAACACTGGGCAGAAAACTGCTCTGCCTGCAGTTCGCACGTGAAAACATGGAAAATGGCATTTTTAGGAGAATTTGCAGAGGACAGAAGGTCAGCCCCGAGGAGGTCAGCAGTGCGTCGTGGGAGAGGGGTGTGCTCCCTGCCGACGGTCTGGTGCCAGGGAGGCCAATGAGAGCCTGATAGTGTGAACAGTCTCCTGGATTGTTAACCCTGTTCCCTTGCCCCACCCTGACTCCATGTCCACAGGAGGAATTCCCAGGCAGGGGGACGGCCCTGCGAGGACTGCTAGGTCACCTGCATATTTGGACGCTCTCAGAGCAGGCAGAATGACCAGGAGAACGTCCTGAACAGCTGTCAGTTTTCACAGCCATGGAGATGCTGCTTCTTCAGACCCTTAAAGTCCAGCCTCTCCTGCCTGTGGCCCCTAGGAAGGGGCAAGAAGACAGAAGTTTCCCCTACAGCATCTAGGATCAGAGACAATGAGCCCTGGCCTGGCTGGCTGACAGTTCACAAGCCCATCTCTCACACAAAAGCAGAGTCATAACTCCCCAGCCCATCTGAGCGGCAGAATCCCTGGGGTGGGGGGCACCTCCTAAACCTGCAGACATGAGCCCTTGCTCACCCAGAATTCCCCGGCTAAGTTCCTGAGGCAAGGGGCAGATTCTAAGCAGATGGCTCTTCAATGCAAACTCCTCTGGCTTTACAGCACCACGAGCCAGCTAACCACATGTCCAGAGCCAGGAAATCACCTTTGAAAATGCTGGGTTGGGTAATAATTACAAATAGGTTACGGTTAACCATAAAATAAGATGTCTGACCATTGAGTAAGAGATGAAAAGAAATCCTTACCCAACAGGAATCGCTGAGGCCTCAAGGGGGCGCCATTGTCATGAAGTTCCAGCATCACCCGCACTAGCCCTTGGTGGCGTCCAGCACTCCTGGCAGATAGCTGAGAAAACTTGGACGGCTTCCCTCTTTTGTGTGTTTAAGGGCAAAAGAAGACACAGCACAGCACCCAAGACTATGGGAGCCCCAGGAATAGGCTTCAGGAGGAGCATGCAACACCTGGAAGAAGCAGCTGGCCATCTGAGAAGGCCCTTTCACACGCTTTCCCATGCTGCAAGAAAATGTCTGGAGAGCCCAGGTTAAGAAGGCCAGCGAGTGCTTTCAACCCCCATCAGCAGTCGCCAGGGCAGGAGAGACAAGATGTGGAAGGAGAAAGGAAATTCTGGGAATTCTTGCTTAGAGACGGAATGGGCATCTGGCCAGGTGGTTAAGTCGGCTGGCCGAATGCCCGGTTCAAGCCCTGGCCCTGTGTTCAGTTCCTGCTTTCTGCTGACGTGCACCCTGGAAGGCAGGAGGTGAGGGTGTAGTACGTAGGTCCCTGCTACTAGTGTGAGAGACCTGGCTTCAGTTCCAGGCACCCTGGCTTTGGACTGGCCCAGCTGTCGCAGGCGGTGGGGGAAATGAACTTACATGGAACCTGTGTGCATGTTCACACGTGTGCCTTCCAGATAAACAGAATTAAAGCAAAGCAAGGAGGAAGCGAGGCGCTCTGGGCTCGGATTCTGGGACCCTGGCTGACGACGGCAGTGGCCCCATGCCTCACTCACTGGTTTTGTCTCCACTGGGCCAGGTGTGCTTTGCTTCAGACCAGAGCAGCTCAAACTGTCAGGCAGGGCCTCCTCTGCCAGGATTTCCAGGCAGCTCTTGGGAGGAAACCCCAGGACCCTTCCATTACCACTGTTTGGCCCCACAGTGCCCACTCCATACCTCCCTCCTGGCCCCTCATTGGGTACAAGGACAGTCTTGTACCATGGTTGTTGTATCCCAAGATGGTGGGAAGAGAAAACTTGGAAGTAGGGCTGTGGGCCCACAGTAAATGCACCTGTGGTTGGCCATGCTGGCAAAGCTGCCCTGCACACGCTGGCCCTCCACAGGTGGGTAGAGCTGTTTCCTGTGAGGTCTCCTGAGAGCAGGTGTCATGGCACTGTCACCCATTGGCCCTCCCTTGCGTGGGCGTGACAGCCTACCCGGAGGCTGTGAGAGCGTGTTCTTCTCAGCCCTGTGTTGAACCTCAGGGGAGGGAGCACACACCTTAGGCACTTAAACTTCTGCAGCTTGAGTGTGTTCCCCCAGCAATTTTACACTACCCTAGATGTGGCACAAACACAAGCCACACACTTGGCATGGCTCCAAAGGTATCTGCCGGGCGCTGTCCCCAGTTGGGACAAGCCCTCAGGTGGCCAGGCTGTCAGCCAGCTGACCAGCACGGGCTCTGAGGCCAAGGCAAGTTGGTGCTCCAGCCGCCCCTCCAGCCTGCGGGACACTGGCAGCACTTTAAAAGTGAGCGCATTTCTTTGCAGCGGATGGGAGAGACAAACTCCTGTTGCCAATCAAGCTTGCGTTGCTTCCGCAGTGAGGTCTCCAAACATCACTCAGGCTGCTGCCCCAGACGCAGCCAAGGGTTTCTGGAAAGATGACATCCCCGCCCGGAAAGCAGTCAGAGGTCAGCTGCGTTTCCTCTCTCACCTGTGGCACACACCCAAGCAGGCCGAGGGAGCATGAGGAGCCGTGGGACAGCCTGGCACAAGCAGTGCGGGCCCATGTGTGTGGCCCAGTTCTAAGCTCACGGGCCCTTCCTGGCATCTTTGCTACCGGAAATGTTGCAAAGAGGAAAGGAAAATTGAGCAAAATCAGGACGTTAATGAGGACCTTTCTGGCTGGCTTCCTGGAGTCGGAGGTTGTGTCAGGAGAGGGCTCGATAGAGAGGCTCTCCCCTGGTAGGCTGTGGACAGAAGCTTCTGGAAGAACAGGTCCTCTCAAGAGAGGGGTCCCTAAAGGTTTCAGAAACCCCTACAATTAGGAAAAGATGGGATTTAATACATCTTTGGGAATCACACTGCATTAACAGGAAGTCAGGCGATCCTGCAGCCTTGGGTGGCTTTCTAACTTGTCTGCAAGTGCCAGTGGAGGAGCCTGAGCACCCCATGGTGCAGACAGGAGACCCTAGTGTGGCCCAAGCGGGGTTCGCAGACTCAACACTGGGGTGCAGTGTGCACCTTCAGGAGGTCTCATGGAGTCAACTCCGAGTCGGGGGTCTCCCTTACACACCCCTGGCCCTGAGTAACACCACAACTCCTGTTTCTACCACAAGGAAGATGGCCAATGCCACCGGCCACTCGGCAGAGATTGCCGGCACAGTGAATCAAGATCCTGGTCTTGCAACCCCTGCGCTGACCTCCACGCACCTGCAGCCCTCCTCAGCCTCCCTTCCCCGGGGCCTCTTGCGGGTCAAGCTGGCCGACTCTGGAAGGGGCCCCATCCCTGAGTCACTGGCCGTCTGGGCTCTGGGAAATCTGTCACCCAAGTCTTTGGCGCCTTGCATTTACTTCCGGCCATGAGATCAGCACCGAGGAAAGCACGCAGCCTCCTGACCCAGGTCCCTCGTGGAACAATCTGGATCCTCCTGACCAGGGGGCGGGACCTGGCCACCAGCCACTGTGTGCAATTCCCAGGAAGCAGCCTGACCCGGTGCGCTGTCCTCCCACCCCCGCTGTGCCTGGAAGGACTTCCCTTCCATCTTCTTCTGCCTCTCCTTCTGGGCTCCAAAGCCTGCTCTGCCTGGCTAACTGTTCTTCACCAGCAGAGGAACAGCCCGCGGGGCCTGCACAATGAGCGTTTTCTTTTCAGACGTAGCTCACCTCTTAGGGAGGCTGTGGGAAGGTTCAGGAATGGCTTTTTTTTTTTTTTTATACTAGTCACAAAGCAGTAATGCCCCAGAAAGACGACGCAGGACGGAGATCCACAAGGCCCACAGAAGAGTGGCCAGCGAGCCGAGGAGTACCCTGCTTTCCAACTCCCAATTCTTGGGTTCATTCGGTTGAGAGCATCTTGAAGGAAGCAGGCCAGTTCGTTTCCTTAGAAAACTCCCGCCCACGGGCCGTTTATACATAACCATCTGTGCTAGGCGCAGCGCCTCGCCTTCGGGACCCGCACCCCGAGTGTCTCACAGGAGACCCTCAAACTGGGCCACAGCAAAGCCAGAACCCCTAGCCTGCCTTTCTCCGGCATCCTCCGGCTCCCCTCACAAGTGGCTTCCGGCCAAGGGGTACCCGCTGGCCGCCCGCTCCCACGGCCCCGCCCCGGTCTGCCCATCCTCCGCGCCCGCTGCACCCGGGAGCCCGGGGCGAGCCTGGACAGACGTGAAGGACGGGCCTCCCCCGCCCCGGAGCCTCGCCGCCGCGGCCTGCCGCCTCCTGCCCGCCTCACGGCGCGAACAAAGCCGCAGTGTGGAGGGCAGCGCGGCGCCCGAGCCGGGAGGTCGGCCCGGCGGCGGGCGGGGCGCCGGGGTTTATCTGAGGACAGCCCCGGCCAGGGCAACGTGCGCTCCGTGGACCGTCCCGGGGCCGCAGGAACCCCCTCGGGCCGGCGCGCTCCGGCGGCTAGCGACGCCCCCGGCCGTCCTTCAGGCGACGCCTCGCGCCGGGAGCCGGGGGCGCGACCGCGGGGCCGGCGCTGCGGGCGCGGACCGCGGAGCCCGCTCGTGGGCCGGGATCGCCTCACCGAGGCCCGCCGCCCCTCGCCGCGACCCCGGCCGCGCGGTGGGCGGGGCGCGCGCGGGGATTCTTTTTTTTTTTTTTTTTTTGGTCAAACTTTAGCCACGTGAACCGCCCCCCATTCACTTTTGCGCCAATCGCGCGGCGCGGACGGATCCCGAGAGGGGCCACGGCCCGCCGCTTCTGCCGCCGCCGCCGGTGCGCTTCATAACGCGCTGTGCGTGACGTGAGGGGCTCCTGTTGCAATGGCGAGCTAAGCCGGAGGATGTGCAGCGGCGGCGCCGGCCACGAAGAGGACTGGGGCGGGCGCAGTGCGAGCCGAGCCGAGCCAGCCGCGGGACGCCAACGGGGCGGGACGGGGGTCCGGGCCCGGCTGCCACAGCCGTCGCCATCGCGCTGGCCCCGAGCCCCCGCGCACGAGCGGGAGGAGCCGCCGCCGCCGCCGCGTCGCGCCCGGGCATGGTCCCCTCTTAAAGGCGCAGGCGGCGGGGGCGGGCGTGCGGAACAAAGCGCCGGCGCGGGGCCTGCGGGCGGCTCGGGGGCCGCGATGGGCGCGGCGGGCCCGCGGCGGCCGCGGCGCTGCCCGGGCCGGACCTCGCGGCGCTAGGGCGGGCTGGCCTCCGCGGGCGGGGGCGGCGGGCTGAGGGCGCGGGGAGCCTGCGGCGGCGGCGGCGGCCCGGCGGGCGGAGCGGCGCGGGCATGGCCGCGCGTGGCCGGCGCGCCTGGCTCAGCGTGCTGCTCGGGCTCGTGCTGGGTTTCGTGCTGGCCTCGCGGCTCGTCCTGCCCCGCGCCTCGGAGCTGAAGCGAGCGGGCCCGCGGCGCCGCGCCAGCCCGGAGAGCTGCCGGCCCGGGCAGGCGGCCGTGGCGTCCCAGGCCGGTGGGGCGCGCGGCGACGCGCGTGGGGCGCAGCTCTGGCCGCACGGCTCGGACCCGGATGGCGGCCCGCGCGACAGGAACTTTCTCTTCGTGGGAGTCATGACCGCGCAGAAATACCTGCAGACCCGCGCCGTGGCCGCCTACAGGTGAGCCCCGCTCCTCCCGCGTGCGGCATCCCAAGGCTCCGGGGCTTCCCGTGGGATCGGGGTGCCCTCCCCCGGCCGGTGCGGGGCGTGGGCATCAGAGGTGTGCGGCACCCGGGATCGCGGTGGGCTTGTAGGGACTCGGGGACTAGGGTCACCCCTCTGGGTGTGTGTCTCCCACTGAGCTGTCGGGCAAGTCCCCTTGTTGAAAGAGCCCCAGGGCCCTGTGTTTGCTTTCTAGGGCTGTGGAAGACGGACAGCCGGCACCCGTGACAGTGGTGGCTTCTCTGCCCGTGCAAAGCCCGAGCCCACGTCCGGATGCGTTTAGGTTTCCCCGTGGGAGTCATTCCTGTACGGGATAGGCAGGGCGCCGGCTGCACCAGCTCAGCGACGCCGGCTCTGTTGAACACAAGGAAAGAGAATCGGGGACCAAGCTGCCCCAAGAGCGGGTTGGGCTCAATGGAAGGCGTCTTGCTTTGGCCCCCGGTGCAAGGCAATAAGCAGTGTGGGCAGGCTTCCCCTCACAGGAGTCCTGGAAGTGACTGCAGGCGCGTCGGGGATTAACAGGGATTAACCCAAGTCTTTAGTACTGGGAGGTGGTTTTGGAGAGGCAGGCGTGGTTCCGTGGGAGTGGGAAAGCAGTGCAGAGGTGGGTGGAGGCCACCTGCTTGACTGTGTGACAGAGGCTGGGTTCCCCTGTGTGAGGATCCTGGGGCGGTGGGTGCTGAGCAAGGCTGGCCAGGTTCCTCGCTTGTAAGCAGCACCTTTGCTGGCCGGGCGGGGCTGGGATTTGAAGCACTAGATGCTGTTGGGAGGAGAAAAAAAACCCCTTGGGATCTTCCTCACCTAAAGAGGAGGAGGTAAGGGTTGAGAATAAAGGTGATGAGCCGCCTGTGTCTGGCTGAGGTCCTGGGCCAGCGCTGTGCCAGGGAGGGCTCTGTTAAAAAGCTTAGAATGCAGCTCGGGCACCGGGTGCAGCAGGCAGGAGCCATGCGCGTGGCCAGCTCCCAGGGTTTGGTGCCAGTCCTAAATTGTCTGAGGTCGCTACGTTCCTAGACACAGGCCAGAGGCTGAGGGTGAGTCTCCACTGTTGGATTTGCAGTTTGGTGGCAGGTCACCGTGAACCAGCGGCCAGCTGCAGGGCCATGACAAAAGAGGTCGTCCGGGTCGTTAGGTGATCCCTGGTCCCCCGGCCCCAGCAAATAACGCGTGTATGGTCACAGAACCGCGCCGACCGTGCGCAGCGTTGTACCAGCCGGAGTTGGCATTGTGCTCTTGGGCATGGCTTTCAGGAGCTCAGGCTTTGTGCTACCTCTGGCCGCCTTGCCACATCTCCCACCTGATCTTAACTGTGGATGTAAGATTGTGCTACAAGCCAACGCTACCTCCTATCTCTTCTCTCTTCCGGATCTGACAGGGGCCCATGGGTTCCCAGGGCGGCCCCTGCCCCTCGGCCCATCCACTCGCCCACCTTGCGATTGTTTAGGCTGGCTGCAGGACGTGGCGCCGGCGCCCTGAGCTGTCAGGACCTCTCAGGAGAGGCCCGAGGGAGGCTGGAGGTTTCATACTGTTCTGTCTCTGAGGTTGGAAGTGCTGTGCCCCGTTCACAAAAAAGGAGGTTTCAGATCTTCCAGGCCAAGATGGAGCCGGGTCTGGAGCCGGGCATGCTGGAAGGTGTGTTTCTCAGAAGAAAGTGAATCCATTCTTTGTCTAAGAGTAGAGGCTCCAGTTAACCGTTGCTTGGCTTACAGATGAAGGGCACACCACACTGACATTGTGGTACCAGATATTAGCCATGCCAGAGCTTAGGTCTGGGGACCAGTGACCAGCAGGTTCTTGGGGGTTGTTGGGGTGCCATAAGTGCTAAACCCCACCCCCCACGAATCACTGCTGTGAGGGGAGATGGGCCTGTGTGTGTTACAGACCCTGCCCTTCATGGGCGGAACAGTCCTGCCATTGCCCATGGTCACTTTGCACTGAAAGTGGAGAGAGGGTCCACCGCCAGAGAGAAGCGGTTACAGCTGATCGCAGAGCAGATGGAGATGTTCAAAGACGCCAGTGTGGGTCAGAGACCAGTGTGGTCTGTCTCACCCTCCAGGCCCCAGGAGCCGCTGGCCTTGCCCTGAGGCTGTGTTAGAGCTCTGACCACACGCCACCCCTGCGGGGCCTGACCCTGAGAGCCTGGCATAGCATCACCCAGAGGCTTTCTCTCCTGGTCAGGGCAAGCCACTCAAAGAGGTTGTTGGCTGCTAATAGGTGCTGGAACGGGAGGGGTGGGTGGGGTGATGTCCTCCCTGCTCTGGGTGTCATGAGGCTTCAGGGAGCATGGCATCAGGCTGAGGTGTGCCAGCAAGCAGCCTCCTGTAGGCATCCCCGGTTGGACATGCCAGCGCAAGGCTGGAGCTGCCTTCCTGCAGGGCAGGGAGAGAAGGGACTGGGAAAGACCTGGACAAGAAAGGCCATCGCCTCTGGCCATGTCCTGGCTCTTTGAGAAAGCACTCCTACCAGGGCCTTGATGTGGGAAAGGCAGGTGGGTGGCTGGCAGTCCACAGATGCAGTGTTTGTGTTTGGACCCCACCAGAGTTGTTTATCATGCTAATTAATGGCCAGTTGGGAAGACTCCAGCAGGATTCCTTGTGTTTAGTTAGTAGTCACAGTTTGATTTCTTAGTTACATTTTGGCTATGAGGAGTTTGTAGTTTGATGTCTAACTTTCCCTTTCTGGTTAGTTTCCCTCATCCCCACTTCAGCTCAGAAAATTACTGCCTTGGGGAGTTCTGTTTATTTATTTTTAAGATTTATTTTTTATTTGAAAGGCAGAGTTAAGAGATTGTCCATTCGCTGGCTCATTCCCTGAGTGGCTGCAGAGACGGGCTGGGTGTGTCTGGCCTGAAGCTAGGAGCTGGGAACTTCCTCCGGGTCTTCCACGCAGGTCCAGGGAGGGCTTTGGGCCGTCTTCAGCTGTTTTCCCAGGCAGATTAGCAGGGAGCTGGATTGTAAATGGCAGAATGGGCCTCGAAGCAGTGCCTGTATGAGCTGCCAGCATTGCAGGCAGTGGCTGTTCACTTTTCCCGACTTCAGAAAGTGTAGGCGTCGTGTCAGCCTTGTAACTGCCCCCTCCCCCAGCAGTGCCTTGTCTCAGCACCATGTGTTGGGTAAGCGCTCATCTCCCTACTGATTCCAAATGCCATCTTTACCACGTTCAAACTTCCTCTGGCTCCATTGATCTCTCCTTCTAATCTTGTGCCAGTACCACCCTTTGGCATTATTGGAGGTTGAGTAACATTTTAATATCCGGTAAATGAAATTCTCTTTATTCCCATCTGTTTCAAACGTTTCTTGGCTCCTTCACCTGACCGTGCCTGCAGAGTTCTGCTGCTGCTGAGACCTGGCTGCAGGCGTCTGCCCTCACCCTCGGTCGGTCCAGCACCTTGGGTTTAGTTCAGTTCTTACCTCTCCTAGGCCGCACATGGGCGAGGCTTGTTCTTTACTTTCTCAGGAGAAAAGAGGTGGCCGCTTTTTCCCAGTGCGTGCCCTGGGAGGGCCGCAGGGCAGAGATTGGCATCAGGCTGCGGGGACCTGTGGGAAGAAAGCTGGAGAAGCCCTCTGAGGTGCCCGCGTCGCGTTTCCCGATCGCGTCGCACTGGCCAGTGACTCTTCCCAGGCTCCGGCTGAGGCCGCCTGTTCCTGTTCCCAGCCTCACCAAGCTCCTCCGGCCTTATCGTGCTCCGAGTTCGTTTCCTGTTTCTTGGGTTGAGTAAACTGTGTTTATCTAGAACCAGTTTAGAGCACTGCTCACTTTCCTGGCTAAAATGCACCTTGGCACCCATTGACCAGGAGACTCCCGGTCAGCAGCCTGCAGGTGGACTTGGGCAACGCAGTCTGTCCAGGCCGTGAATGTTCTGTGGGAGGTGAAGAGTGGGGGCCCTATCTCCGTGAAAGGGTCCGGGGGTTCCCATGTTGGTGCCTCCTGCCCCGTGGTGCCCACTTGCTGGGCGTTCTCCTGTTGCTGGTTTCCCTTTCCCCGGTCTGTTTAGCTGCTGCTGACACAGAGGTCCCAGTTGTTGCTGAGTGCAGTCTACGACAGGAAAGGATGGCGGTTCTGGGAGTGGAGGGGCCTGAAGGAGTCGCTGTGCCCACTGTGCGGACTGGTCACCGTCTTGGAGGATGCTGATGCAGAGACGGCAGTGGGTCCCCTACAGTGAGCAGTGACAGCCACGGGAAGCAGCTGGGAGAGGGGACGGCTCTGTGGGTGTGAGGTGTGGGCTGTGGACAAGACTGGTCCTGGAAGCGTGGGTTTTGTGTTACAGGTGTCTGGAGCTGACGGGACACAGTCCAGCAGGAGGGCACCTGCACAGGATCTGTGTTTAGAGGACCAGCCAGCAGCATTACTGTTAAGTGGGTGGCAAGGACTTCCTTTTGTCAGGAACCATTTATAGCAGCATTCTCAGGCTGTACAAAGTTACCAACTTATATATTAGCCTGCTGTAGATGTGTGGAATTTAGAATCCTGCCTGTGGTTATGTTGGCCAGGCAGGACCAGATGATGCTGTGAACCCTGTGTGGCCGTGGGCCTCATGTGGCCTGGGGGCTGCACGCTCCCCTGGCCAGCCCTGGATGCCAACTCCCATGGGCTACATCTGGTGGTTTTTCCGCTGGCTGGTTTCCAGGCTAAGAGAGTGGAGGGTTGAAGGAGAGGTGGTTGGCGGCCTGCTCGCGGCTCCTCCAGTGCTGCATGTGCTGGCACTCTGGGCCCTCCTGACCCCAGAACCTGCCTTCCCGGGGCCCGCCCTCCCAGCACAGTTAGCACCAGTTCACCCCCTATGCTTTCATCGCTGGCCTGATGGTGAATGGGTCCTGCTGTGGCTGCTCACTGAGGACCCCAGAGTTTCCCCACCTGCTGTTGGCCTTTGCGGCCATTGATTCTAGGCAGACTCTGAGGAACAAGACACCCAGGTAGGAGTTAAAGTGTTGGAGGTCACCTGCTTGCCTTAACTGAGGACATTGCTGAAGGGAGCCTCAACATTTGCCCTATAGACTAGTGCAGATGGTTAAATGTCATTCATCCAGTTGGTTCTTGGGAACCAGAAGGTCAGGGGTGACTGGAGTCATAGATCCAGAGCCCGGAAGGAGCAGTGCAGCTGGAAGAGCTTTGGGCATCGCGCGTGCGATGCTGGTGGTGGCCACAGGCACGTGGCAGGTGCCGACTGGGCCGTGGGTCCAGCACACACAGAGGGTTTCAGAAGCTAATGTCTGCATCAGGTGTTCTGCTTTCAGTTCAGTCCAACCCCAGTTGGTAACTGGCCGGTTTTGTCCAGGTTTTTGTGCAGGCCGGGCAGACAAAGGGCCTGTGAAAGTGGTTGAAGTATGTGTCAGGCTGCCTACCTTATCTGTGAGGACTGTTTCCGCAGCCTTATCAGTAGTGGCTGAGAGACTGGAAAAAAATGTGGGTGATAACCCCTGGCACCCACGTGTGGGATGGAGCAGCTGCTGCCTGGGCTGGCCAGTGCACTCCGTCACTCCAATCCATCTGTAGCACGGTTGGAGCTTCTTCAGCTTTCTGGCCTCGAGCCTTGGTCTTCTCACCCATTAAATGCGCACAATGATACCTCCCACACCTCATGGAGATGCTATGCGAGATGGGTTGTTGCAATGCATTAATTGTTCCGTTAAAGGGTAGCCGTTGGTGGTTGTTGAGCAAGCTTCTCTTGCAGAGGGGTCTGCACCACACAGCTCCAGCTCCCCCGTTACAGTTAGGTGTTGTTGACATGGCATGCTTGGCATGTGCCACAGTAGCGGGCAGGCGAGGTGAGGTGACGGCAGCATTCACCTGCTGTCTCTGACCCTGTCTGCTTGGATTCTCATGTTTGGAGTGGGACATATCTGTGGTCGCCACTGGTTAACCCTTCCATCATCTGCTGAAAACCTGGGCTCGGCGGACAGGTGCCTCTTTGCTCTTAAGGCCCTGGAGATGCGTCCCCTGCTGGTGGCCAGGCCGATGCTGAGGTGGGCTCAGTAGGGCTGGCTTTCGCCTCGTGTGTGTTATGGTTTGGCAGGAGTGTGATGTGACGTCAGGATTTCTGTTCTGCCTCCCCAAAGCACTTGTGACTGCTCATGTCCAAAGGACGTGCCCAGCGAGACAGTGAACATTTTAAAAGAGGAAACCACACAGCCGGAAACCACACTCTCGGGAGGGGAAGCTATAACTGAATACATTCACTGCGCTGCGGGGACCCACGCGGAGCTCCGCGGCAGTGGGCCTGGCAATGCCAGTCACCTCCTGCCGGCTGTCCAGGAACGACCAGTGCTGCTCCCACTGGCAGTGGGGTTCCACCCTCCGTGTCCCTTTTGGGGACCAAACTGGGTCCACACACCAACCAGAGGTGCTTCAGGTGGCCCCTGGCCTCCTCCATGGAGCAGGGGCCATGAGAGTTCCTAGGGTCAGTGTTGGAAGCAGGGTTCACCCCTGAGCCTGGGCACGTGTCCCCAGGGACTTGCTGCCTGGTTCCCTGCTGTAAGGCTGCTGGCCACACGGGCCTGTCTGAGCCCGGCTGGGGGTCACGATGGCACACAGTCCCGCTCCAATGCTGGTGTGCAGCAGGTGGGGCATGCCCATGGGGCGGTGCCCACGGGGCTGGGGCCTGTGTGCCTTGCCCTGAGGCTCTCCTTCCTGCTTTGCTGAGGCCTCATTTCCTTGCTGATTTTTCTTATCCTGTGGGTATTTTAGTTGCCTTAAGCCCCTTTTTGTACAGGGAAGAGCATAAATATCTAAGTTTTACCATGGAAAACCCTGTTTTCCTGTCTTCTCTCACTTGAGAGGTGAGTCTGTCCTGAGCGCCTGGGACTTCCTGTTTTGTGACCATAGATGAGTGAGTAACAGCGGCGGGGGGAAACTTGCTGAGTCCCCCATCCTTTAGTGAGCAAAGGGGAGTGGAAGTCACATGCTTCAAAACTTAGAACTCCTTTTACTGTTTTTCTCTCAGTTTTGTGCCTGTTACATAAAGAAAAAATATTTCTTTTACACAGAAGTAAAATCTCATCAGTCCTTAACATTGCTTTGGTTGCTTGTTACATTAAAGAGTACGCCTAGGTAGTTTTTTCTCCTAAGCTTTGGATACACCCCTCCCCTGGGGAGGCAGAATGTGTAGGACAGCCGGTGCACACAGCCAGGCACACCGGGAAGGCGCTTCCAAGTGAGGACCTGCGCCCGTGCTGAGCTCCCCGGGAACAGGGGCGGGTGTGTCACACCAGGCTGACCATCACTGTGACGCTCCAGGAACCTGGCCTGCTGCTGAGGCGGACAGGGCCCCAGCAGCCTGGCATCAGCCCGGGGTGCTCATTTGCCCTGTCCTGCTCTCCACTAAGAGTGCGACTGAAGCTGTCCCAGTAGTTGAGATCATTCCATCGCTCGCTGGGGTTGGAGCGTGCAGGCTTCCTACAGAGAAATCTCCGCAGTCCCCAGGAAACAGCTGGGTGCCCTGGAACTTTCCCTGGGTCGCTTAGAAGGCAGCCAAGGATCCCTGGGCAGAGGCACCGTGACGCTGTGGGGACGCTGTGAAGGCTCTCTGAGGGGGAACCGGGGCTCCTGCTTAGGGGACGGGGCGTGTCTGTAGGACACATGGAGCCCCCTGAGCCCCACAGTGCCACTAGGATGGGCGTCTCTGCCTCCTTGGGCTCTCCCTGAAACGAGGGTGCATTTTACAGTTGCTGCATCACGGGGTGACAGTGGCTGTTGCGTGTTTTCAGTAGGAAGAACCGTGACACATCTTACAGGTGTTACGGCGAGGAGACCTCAGCCACTGGGCTACCACGCCGGGCCCGTAAACTGTTTTTAAACTTAACTAATTCCATGTTTTAGAATGTCAGTTTCGGGGCCAGTATGGTAGCCTATTGACTGAGGTCCTGGCCTTGAATGTGCCAAGACCCCAAATGGGCGCCGGTTCTAATCCCAGCAGCCCTACTTTCCATCCAGCTCCCTGCTTGTGGCCTGGGAAAGCAGTCGAGGACGGCCCTGGGACCCTGCACTCGTGTGTGGGAGAACCGGAGGAGGCTCCAGGCTCCTGGCTTCAGATCGGCACAGCTCTGGCCATCGCGGCCACATGGGGAGTGAATCAACGGATGGAAGATCTTCTCTGTCTCTCCTCTCTGTAAACCTGCCTTTCCAATAAAATTTTTTTAAAAATCTTAAAAAAAAGAAAACATCAGTTTTGTAGGCAGGGAGAAATTTTGTGGCTCAGTTAGTGACGGTTACACAGCAGGCATAGGCTTCGTACCTTGGAAGTGTACTGAGGTGCGGAGGCGCTGTGTCCTGGGAGCGTACCTGGCCCTGACTCTGCATCCCTCCCGATGCGGAGATGTGAGGGTAGCAGTGATCACCTCTGCCCACCTCCTCCCACCTGCTGCGCCCACTTTGCCCGCGATGTACCTCTTTCCACACGTTAGATTCCTTTTCAGGTTGCTCTCTGGGTGGCTGTTTAGCCCAGCACAGCAGAGCGCCTGCCGTCCCTGGGCCTGGCTCGTGGCTCCAGCTTCCTGCTTCCCTGCTGACCCCCGGCTCGGCTCCGGCCACCATGGGCATTTGAAGTACAGGTGCTCATGCTCTGCCTCTCCCATCGTCCCTCTTTCCTTCAAACAAAGTACATGGTTCCTCAAGTCACTTTTTCACTCTAACATACACAACTGCAACAGTGAAGTAAGATAACAGCAGCATCCCCTGGGACGAACAGAAGTGTGCATCCGTGACTTTCTTCATCCTGACTTTGCAGTTTCCCCTTTCTGTGTGTGTTTCCTGGGAGCAGTGGTTGTCGTGGCTGTACGCCCTCAGCTCTCAGCACCCAGCCAGAGGGAGGGTGGAGGAATGCTGTGGGAAGGTGCCTGCCTCTGATGCCGCATCCGTAGCCAGCTGCCAGATGGGCAAACCCTGTCCTTCCTCCCTCAGTCTGCACTGCTGTGGGAGCACATGGCTCTTCTCCCTGCTGCCTGCTGCTTCCTTCCCACTCTCTCTGTCCCCATCCTGGGGACCTCAGAGCACACCTGTATTGCCTCATCTCTCTATCCTTCTGTGGGTTGAAGAGTGCAGAGATGCCCATGTCTCCGTGGGCTCTGCCAGGCCCTGAGGGGCCTACCTCCATGTCTGCATGACAGCGCTGCTTCCCTCCACACGCCAGGCTCTGCCTCAGACCCTCCGCCGTCCCTCTGCCCTGGAAGAGCCTGGGCTGCCTTCTGTACCCCACTCTCTTGGGGAACTTGTCTCAAGTTTGCAGGCTCTGCTGAAAGCTGTCCGTCTCCTGATGTCAGCTGTGTGTTAGGGGTCGTGCTTGGCACCTGCTGGGCAGAGAAAACATGCTGAGTGAGCAGTTCATTTGTTGGTGGAGATGCTGGTGGTGATTTTATGCAGCGGGGGCTTTGTGGCCAGGGAGTTGGTGGTCTCAGAAAATGAACCTTCCCATCCTGATCTCACTGCCCTGGCCATTTGGGTTTCATCTGGAGCCAGGGCTTAGGCCAAGATTCTCTAAGGATTGGGCGGGTTCCGCGATTCCCGGTGGCCTGAACGGCCATTAGGAGGAAGTAGACAGATCAGGCAGCTTCAGGGCAGGCAACTGGGGAACTTCTGCTGGCTAACCGATACTTCCTTTAATTCCAGAACGTGGTCTAAGAGCATTCCTGGGAAGGTGGAGTTCTTCTCCAGCGAGGGCTCGGACACATCGGGGCCGATCCCCGTGGTGCCCCTGCGGGGCGTGGACGACTCGTACCCTCCGCAGAAGAAGTCATTCATGATGCTCAAGTACATGCACGACCACTACCTGGACCGGTATGAGTGGTTCATGCGCGCGGACGACGACGTGTACATCAAAGGAGACCGCCTGGAGAACTTCCTGAGGAGTCTGAACAGCAGCGAGCCCCTCTTCCTGGGGCAGACGGGCCTGGGCACCACGGAGGAGATGGGGAAGCTAGCCCTGGAGCCCGGGGAGAACTTCTGCATGGGGGGGCCTGGTGTGATCATGAGCCGCGAGGTCCTGCGCAGGATGGTCCCGCACATCGGAAAGTGCCTGCGGGAGATGTACACCACGCATGAGGACGTGGAGGTGGGGAGGTGTGTCCGGCGCTTCGCTGGCGTGCAGTGCGTCTGGTCCTACGAGGTAAGAGCAGAGTTCCTCCTTGTAGGAAGAACTGTTGGCCTTAACAGTGCTGGGGAGTCGGTCAGTGAGGCATGGAGTGGGGGGCCTCCAGAGACAGAGACGTCACAGTGATGTGTTCATGATCATCCTGCAAGTCGTCCTCTCTGACCTGTGCCAGCTCCATGTGTGGAAGTGCCAGCGTCCTCTGCTCCAGCCTCCCAGAGGCCCGTTCTCCTCCCATGCTGGCCCATGCAGGGCAGGAGCCCACACGAGGAGTGATGGTGAAAGGCCGGGATTGATTTTGCATTTACCTGGACCTTGGCTTCGGGGTCGGTCATCCTGTCTGAGGGCACTCTGTTTATCCTCTCATCAAGGCTGACTGGTGACCTCTCAGCTCTCCTGACATGCAAAGGGCGGCGTCCACAGAAGCTGCGCTTGTTAGGTGTCGGGGGAGTGGGCTGTTAGAGCTGGCCACTGTATTGGCAGGTGTGTGTCCCTGGCCTGCACCGTGGAAGCCAGCCATGCGGTGTCAGGAGGGGCAGACCGTGGGCCTCACGAGGGGCCCGGGGGGCTGCCAGCCCGCTCACGCAGCGACAGGCACCAAATGCAGAGGTTGTAGTTCTTGCCCATACTGTTCTCATCCCACATTTGCTGTGACTGTTTCTTTGCGAGTAGTGGGTGGGGTTTCAAGGGTGCTTTTCCGTGTGATTTTAGATGGTAAATTCATGAAGTTACAATTGGTATGTGATCCTGCACATCCAGCCCCAATCCCCCGGTGAACAGACACCTGTTCTCAATCCAGGGGAAGCCTCTTGGTGAGGGTTTATGCAGCAAAGAAAGTTACTTGGGGCTTCTTTCTGTTTTATGCAGACTACAGCTGGTTGTATCTTTTTTTTTAAATTGGAAAGGCTGATTTATAGAGAGGAGAGGCAGAAAGATCTTCAGTCTGCTGGTTCATTTCCCAAGTGGCTGCTGTACTGGAGCTAAGCTGATCTTAAGCTTCTTTGAGGTCTCCCACGCAGGTGCAGGGTCCCAAGGCTTTGGGCCATCCTCTACTGCTTTCCCAGGCCACAAGCAGGGAGCTGGATGGGAAGTGGATCGGCCAGGACACGAACTGGCACCCACATGGAATCCCGGCGCAGGCAAGGCAGTCTTTTGGCCACTGAGCCATTATGCCAGGCCCTGGCAGTATCTTTTAAAATTTATCTATTTTAAAGACAATTACAGAGGAAAAGAGAGAGATTTTCCATCCACTGGTTGACACCCCAAATGACCACAATGGCCAGCACTATGCCAGGCCAAAGCCAGGAGCTAGGAGCTTCTTCCAGATCTCCCAACTGGTTCAGAGGCCCAAGCAATGGAGCCGTCTCCTGCGCCTTTCCCAGGCGCATTAGCAGGGAGCTGGATTAGAAGAGGAGTAGCCAGGACTCAAGCTGATGTTCACACAGGCTGGTGGCCCCCACTTGTGGTATATCCTGAATTTTACGCAGTGATAACATTACAGTGAAACTGTGTAATGCCTTTGTGTGTTTTGGAATTCTTCGCACTTAGAAGCCTTGCTGGAGTTGCATTGGGTAAGACCTGTCTTATGCAGTCCTAATGATCCATGGACATCCAGCAGAGCCAGGATCTTGGACTTTATCACGAACTTGGCTGTAGGATTAGTGCCAAGATGGAATTGGTGTCGTCCAAGGGCCACGGGATCAGAGGATATCTTCAGCCATTTTTTTCCCTACATTCAGGGGGCCTGGCGTCACCCTGTCTGGGTGCTTGAAGTCACCCCTTAGACTTAATGTTCCCTGCAAGTGGCCTTGGGGCCTGTGTCAGGGACAGCAGCATTGAGGTCCACCCTGGGGTAGGCCAGTCAAGGGCCCTTTCTGCTTTTTGGTCCTTTGAGTGCATAATGGCAGCAGAGTTCCTGAGCTGGCTCTCCAGGGGCTGTGCCTGCCCCTTCCTCCATCTGCCTTGTGGGAGCTCTCTCCCTGCTCCTGTCTGTTGCCTGTTTGCAGTCTTGGCCCCACATCTGCTGGGATGCTGTCTGTATGATGGTTTTGTTAGAGCACTTTGTTCTGGAAGCGATGTCTTTTCCCGGATGGCGTCATGGGATTTTTACTCTGCATGCATTGTGAATCCAGGCCCAGTGTCATTCACTATTCTTCCTGGTGGGGTTTTTATTCTACGCACATCACAACTCCATTCTCTCCTCGTGGCTTGTGCTCTGTATGTCTCATTAAAAGGAGTTCTTCCCTTCTCTGGGCCACAAACGTCTGTCCGGTGTATTTTTGAGTGTGCTGCAAGCTTCTCCCTTGCAGCTTCTTGTTGTCCTTTATAAAGGTTTTCTCCTTTGGGATGTTTGCTGTGTGCTCAGGCCTCTCCGTTTCCTTTTCCATGGGGCTTGGGTGCCGCCCGCTGGAGTCCTCAGGAGTCCTCCTTCCTGAGCCCAGGAGCTTTCAACACACCAGCCTGCGGTTGGAGTATAAACTCGGACTATTCCAGAATCTTTTGAGAAACATCATTGAAAAATAATTGAAGCAGTTTTATTTAGACAAACATGTGAAACACTATACCATACTGTTATTAATAGGTAACGAAAAGATGGCTTAAGCATTCTCTTCAGTTTATTTATTTTTTAATTTAAAGTTTTTTTTTTTAATTGGAAAGGCAGATCGAATTTATGAAGAGAAGGAGAGCCACAGAGAGAAATCTTCCATCCACTGGTTGACTCCCCAAATGGCCAAGCAGCCAGAGTTAAGCTGATCCGAGTCTCCCATGTGGGTGCAGGGGCCCCAGCCTGTCCACCGGTGCACTCCCTATGGGGCCCTGGGACTTAGTTCAAGTCCATGTGGGTGGCAGGAAGCTGACCACCCATCAAGAGCCATCATTCCTGTGTGTTAACAAGAAGCTGAAATGACGAGCAAGGCTGAATCAGACACTCTGCCATGGGATACGGGCGTCCTGCTTGATGGCTTCATGCCAGGCTGAATGCCCACCCCAGCCCTGATTTCTGGGTGTCAGACTTGCTCGGAACCCCTCTGTGTGGTTATCTGACTCCCTTGCAGCTTCCAGCTCTTCTCTTCGCCGCCCAGTGTGGAGTGACTTCCTTGGGTCTGCCATGCTTGGAGTTTGTCAAGCTTTTTGGGTGTGCAGGTTGCTTTTCTTTGGAGTTGAACGCGTAGCACTCGTTTCTTTAGATATCGTTTCCACCGCACCCTCCACTGCCTTGAAAGTCCATCCTACATCTGCTGGTCTCTGTTAACTTTTCTGTATGGGTCGTCTCAATCGATTTTGGTTATTACACTGACTCCTCTGCTCAAATCTGCGGTGAAGTGAGGTGAGGTGGTTTTTTTTTTTTAAGATTTATTTATTTATTGGAAAATCAGATATACAGAGAGGAAGAGAGAAAGCGAGGAAGATCTTCTATCCACTGATTCACTCCCCAAGTGACCATAACGGCTGGAACTGAGCCAATCTGAACCTAGGATCCAGGAGCTTCTTCTGGGTCTCCCACGTGGGTGCAGAGGCCCAAGGTTTTGTGTCGTCCTTGACTGCTTTCCCAGGCCACAGGCAGGGAGCTGGATGGAAAGTGGAGCTGCTGGGATTAGAACTGGCGCCCATATGGGATCCCGGCGTGCTCAAGGTGAGGACTTTAGTCACTAGGCTACCACACTGGGCCCTGCAGTGAGATTTTCATTTAGAAACTGCCTTACAGCTCCAGAATGTTGCTGGACTCTTTAAAATAATAGTCCTAATAGTAATAACAGTGATGTCTGATTGTTTAGTGCTGCGCTTTTTCGGCTGTGAGTGAGCCATGCTGTCTTGTTTCTGTGCCCATCTCAGCTGCTTATAGGATCTGAGGATTTATTGAGATGTCAGACTCTGGCCCCTCCCCAGGGCTTGGCGGTGCCGCTGCTGTGGCAAGTTCTCAGAAGTGGCCCGGTGAAGTCTGTCCCTGTCGTGTGTGGTCTCAGGCGTCCGCGTGCTTTGCTTAGTGGACAGAGATCTCTTGGGTGCCCGGAGGGGAGACACATCCTTGTGTTGGCCGAGAAAGTGTGTACCTGTTGGTGCTTGCCCTGAACACGGGCCAGGCAGTGGAAAGCTGTGCCTTGGCCGTCACTTCCTGCTTGTGCAATGCCTCGAGGTCAGGTAGTGACGGGGCTTTCAGCCTCCTTCCTGAGCTTGTCAACAACCCCTTGCGTGCCTGTGACCTTCTGGGCTCTCAGCAATCTAGACTTTGGGACTTTGCAGAGCCCCAGATGGACAGCTTCTTCCCCTGCTTCTCTTCTGAAGTGGTTCTCGCCCATTCTTTGCCCTGTCTGCCACACCCTCGGGCAGTTCAGTATTGAGCAGTTGCTTGTGTTTGATTTTGACAAATACGCAGAGGCTGCAGGGAGCTCTGGGCAGGCTGGTTAGGACAGCCATGTCAGGGAGGCCTCAGGACCCCACAGAGGTTGCGTGATGGCAGTTTGCTAGGAATGGGACTTTGAAGGCGCTCCAGCGCCCCCCCCTCCCCCGCGCCCCCCGTGACCCTTGTGGTGGCTTCAGGCTGCATTTTTTTCGCTGTGATTGTGGGCTTGGGTTTTGAAAGCCAAAGCAGACCCGGGAAGTGGGGGATGGGAGTAGGGCAAGTTAAAAATGGCACAAAGCTTAGTTCCCATAAACACTCCATATCATTACACACTGTCAGCTCAAATCCAGAGCCCGGAAATGGTCGCCTCTGACAGTGTTTGGCAGTGGTCTCTCTACTTTTCTGGAAGAAAGGATGTTTGGGGGGTCTTTAATAAAACTCTTCCCTTTCATTGAAGCCACCCGAGACCATCCGTTGCGGTGTCCCTACACTTGAATTTGCTTTGTGTGGCTAGGTGAGCTTCTCCTAAGTATCCCTTTCTATTCTGTTTGGGAAGTCAGAGTGTTGTGCCTTAAGAATTAGAAAGACTTGGGACCGGCTAGTTACAACATGCCTGCATATCCATTTATTACTTAAGTTATGGTGTCTGTTGGCAGCAACACACTGCCCACTTGGGGCCCCAGCAGCACAGGAAGTGGACTCTACCATCTTCTAGCCTGGTGGGACTTGGAGTGCAGAGGGACAAAAGTGGAGAAAGAAGGGGGGGGACACACTAAGGTGGGGTGACAAGGTGACAGGTGGGCCCGATGGCGCAGGTGTTGACGGTAGGCAAGGGGGCAGTGAGGACGCACCTGTGATGCGTTAGGGAAGTGGTGGTGACACTGCAGAAGGTCTGCACGTGTAAGACAGCCTTGCTCAAGCTTGAGCGATGCAGAAGCTTCGGTCGGGAAAGTGTGTGCACATATGTGCATTCACAGTCCCAGTACATGCTGTTGCCCTTGCATCTCCACCCAGCTGCTTGTGGAAGGCACAAGACCAGGTGACGTGCCCACCAACAAGCAGATTGCTGGGCCCCATGCCTGGCATCTTGCAGGTGGAATCCAATGACCTGCACTGGACACTGGCTTCCGTGGTGACTCGTGCCTTTGCTCCCGTTCAAGAGCAGTTGCTGCTGCTCGTCCACAGTCAGATAAACATCTGTGACACAACAATGTTTGGGAACATCTCCCTTCTAGTCCCTGGATTGGGTGGTAGAGAAGCCTGCCTTGGGTCTGGCCATGACCATCCTGGATTAAGACTGGTGGGAAGCAGCCAGCTGTAGCTTACAGAGACCCCCGGCTCCTGTGTTACAGAGATCTGCACTGCGTCCATGCGTGTAGCCTGTGTTCCTCCTCTCCTCTAGGCTGTGGTAGCAGCTGTTAAGTAGCGTACCAGTTGGAAGGGAGTGGAGGTCAGTGGGCAGCATGCAGGAAGACCAGGGTTGACCAGGCACTGAAAACAGAGCATTTGTGGCCATAGATGAAGCCGGCAGACATTCAGAAGCTGAAACTAAAAGATAATTTTAAGTGCAGTTGGTTTTTCAAGTGTGTCTGGGTGATCTGGTCAGAAATCTCTCTCAAGCCTCAGATTGACTTATGCAGTGATCTGCACTTTTTACAAAGTAGTTAGGGCGTGTGATTGGGTGACTGCGGTGGCGGGAGGGCGTCCTGTGGGGGTAGAGCCCACCGCCTCCCCTTGCATCCTTCAGCATTTCCACAGCACATCCTGGGTGTGTAGGCTTCCCGGCCCAGCACCCCACCTGGGCAGGAGAAAACCCGACACCTACCTGAGGGTGGCACCTTTTACAGGACGCCTGGCCAGGGCTCTCTCAAGAGAGGAGAGAGCAGAAGGGACTGTGATGGTCATGTGCCGTGTGGCACTCTGGACGGGGAGAGGGTAGGGACGGTGGGCAGGGACAGATCAGGAGGAAGTCTGTAGTTGGGTTCTAGCATCTTGGCTTTCATGAGTCTTTGGCAGCAGGGGCCAGCCTCGCAGGCCATGCCTGCTGCCCGTCCGAAGAACGCTGGGCCCTCTGTGGCTGAGTGGACATTGTGCAAGATGTGACGGGGAGCCTGGAGACTTCTAGGAAATAGCAGACAGGGAGGCCTTTGTTTGCCAGGGCTGCAGGCGTGGAGACCTCATAAAGAGCTTATCATCTGAGCGGGCTTATAATGAACCGTGTTATTACTGCAGAAAATGTGTAACGGTCCGTTAGAGCAGAGCTTCCCCCGGCTGAAAGGGATCCTTGCGTGTTCGCTCAGCAGTGTAACGCCAGCGCTCCTGCTGACCTCATCGCGGGTAACCCTGTAGTGTCTGGCTTCTGAGTTTTGTCTCAGAGAAGGAATAAAGAAATCAGAAATGACTTCCTATGGGCTTTTTCTCCATACCTCAGAGTAAGGATAAAAGAAATCAGCACAAATACTTTCTTTGGTGTCGGGCCCTGACTTGTGAAACTTTTCCTTTTGTAAGCCGCTGAGCTGGGGAAATACTGAAGGCATTCTTTGCACACTCATTAATACGTCAGTGTGTCTCCCACACCAGGGACTCCAGATTTATGTTCTTAGCCATACTGATGCCTTTTATCAAGTGTGTTCTTGCCTCCTTGAGGAATGCCTGTTTGTCATTTCGGTGTTTATAAATTGACTCTATAATAACTTAGAGTTTTACACATTTCATCAGGTAAGGTGAATGTGAACATCGGAACACCCCACACAGTGCAAACACGTCACTTTTTAAACAGCGGCTAAAGTCACATGAGAACTGTGTGTCTGCTGGACACAGTGCTGCTCCCACTCTCCCTTGACTTGGCTTCTCGGCGGGGATGTCAGGAAGTGAGGGGAAAGATGCTGAGTTACTTGGAGTCACCAGTGTGGGCAAAGCTGGGGAGGAAGCTGGAGTCAGCCGCGCTTGGATGGTGTTCAAGGGCAGTTGGCGGGGAGAAGACCTCCAGGGCTTATGTGTTGGGAACAGTGTGACAGTGCTCGGGGACAGGCCTTGTAAGAAGTCAGTAGGTCCAGAGGGTTCCAGCCCCGCAAATGGAGGAGAGTTGCCACAGGGTAGGCTTGATGGCAAGGTGACCTTGGCCTACTCTTGCCTGTTTTTGTCCTCTGTGTCCAGCTGTGGACTGATGCAGCAACATGCACTCAGCAGGTGCAGGCCTTTGACCTTGGCCCTGCTGTGCCAGACGTATGAGAGACCTGGGGTCATGTCCCAGAGAGTGGAGGAGATGCTATCAAAGCAAGCATTTGCTTTAAAAAGAGCACCCTCAGAGAGTGGACAGGGTACAGGGGTGCACCCCCTCTTCCCACAGCTGGCTGGCCAGTCTGCAGGGTGGCTGGGGACAGCACCTTGGATGAAAGCTGAGTGTGGCTGGTGGGAGTAGCGAGCTGCGAGCTGGGCAGAGAGCTCTGCTAGAGGTTTGACTGTAGCATGACGTTCACATTCCCACTTAAAACTGCCTTCTTCTAAGAAGAAAGCTGCTTTCTGTTTAGAGCTCTGTGTGTCCCTCGGAAGTCGCTCACGGCCTTCCCGGAGCCCCAGGGATGGCCCAGGCACAGCCTTTGTTTGTGCAGCTCCCTCGCCAGGCCGTCTGTCACACTCTAGCTGTCACAGTAGGTCAGTAGCATTTCTGAATGAACACTTAGAAATCAGTGCTGATTTCAGGAGACTGTAACAATGGAACATTGATTCAGCTTTCCAGTAATTTTTTTTTTTTCTTTTTTGGCATGGATAAGGTCAAGAGGCTCCATTTGCTTTTTGGCGTAGAGAGAAAACTCATCTAAGCTGTATTTTCCTAAGCCTGTTTCCTCTTCTCCACTTAATTTACCCACTCAAGGCCACGTTCCTTGCAAGGACAGCTTCGGAACTTGATCTGGGCGGTTGCACTGCAGGGCCTGCGATTCTGCTCATCAGTCACTCTTTATAGGTGTGAGTACAGTATACTCTAAATGGAGCAAATCTAAAAATAATAATAATAAATAAATAAATAGAGCAAATCTTTGTTCTTTTTTTAACTGGTACATGTTGTCATTATTTACTTGAACCAGTCATTTTCGGTTGTGGACGATTTTAAACAAAGGGAGACTTTTTATGGTTCTTAAATTTATTTATTGGAGTAATTTTTAGTATCTTCATTTTTTTTTTCAAAGATTTGTTTATTTTTTATTTGAAAGAGTTACAGAGAGAGAGAGAAGCAGAGACAGAGAGATCCTTCATCCATTGGTTCACTCCCCAAATGGCCACAACAGCTGGAGCTGAGCTGGTCTGAAGCCAGGAGCCAGGAGCTTCTCCCAGTCTCCCATGTGGCTACAGGTGCCCAAGGATGTGGGCCATCCTCTGCTACTTTCTCAAGTCCATCAGCAGTGATCTAAATTGGAAGTAGAGCAGCTGGGACTGGAGCCAGCACCCATAGAGGATGCCAGTGCTGCAGGTCAAGGCTTAACCTGCCACACTGTGATGCCAGCCCCTTTGTTCCTTTGTTTAGGAATTTGTTAGGGTGATAATAGGTGTCATGCATTGGCCAGCGTTGCTTGTTAGTCTTGCCAAGCCAGTGTGGAGGTGGAGGTTAAGGCTGTGGTTCAGCTGGATTATTGAAAGTATTGTAACTGGAGATTTTGGATCTCCAGTTTCTAGACTCTGTGTTAGGAAGTTTTCAGTGTTCTGGACCGTTGCTCAAACAACAACAACAGAAAGTCCTCAAAATACCTTCAGGGTCTCTGGATCCTCCCACCTCGACAGTGGGTGTTTTTTTTTTATTATTTTTTATTATATTTTGACAATCTTTACATAGTTAATTAGGGTAAAAAGGTTCAAGGGCTACAGGAAAGTGGGTAAGACTATTATTTTTTCCATATTTTTTCCTTCATGTTTAAAGGGGGGTATTAAGGGAGAAGGCCCACCCAATTTCCCACCCTCCCCAGATCTCGGATGTAGGGTATGCTCTGAGGTTCTTGCTCAGGTGGTTTGATATTTCAGCAGTTATAAATTGCTGCCAATCTTGCCACTCCAAGCACTATGAGGTCCTTGAAGAATCCACTGGTTGACATAGTCCATCATAGAGTTTCTGTTTGCCCCGTATTTTGCTGCCAACATATAGCTGAGATGGTTGATTGACCTGTTCTGTCTTCTCTCTTTTCTTGGTTAGGGTTCTGAGTCCAGCATTTAGATTGGGGAGATCTCCAAAGAAACTGAGGTGTTCTCAAACCAGATTCTTGTATGTGCTAGCAAGTACAGGGCCCAGCACAGTCTATCGCCCCGATCAGTTGGTGGTTGCAATTGCTGGGTTGGTTCTGTTTTCACTCCCGACTTCCACTGCAATCAATGGGTGTTGCAGTCCAGCCTGGTTCTGCCCAGCACATACTCGGCCCTCGCATAAACCAGTGGGAGCTGCAGCCTGGTTGGAGCGACCCGCAATAACCCCCACCAGGCCTGCCCCCTACCCTGGTTTGCCAGTATGTGTAGCAGTAGTCCTGTCTGTCCCACACCCCATTCCACCCCAGCCACTGTTCCAGTTTTATGCCCTCCCGTGGAAGTGGTAACCCTAGAGGGAGGAGCCCACTATTTCCCTCCCAGGCCTCTCCCACTCCCAGATTATGCACTCTCCAGGTAGTTCTGTGGTTTGACTTGACAGAACTAGCCCCCAGTGCCAGCTTCTGCCAGCTGATGCTGTGGCTAAGTCCAAACAACCCTCATCCACTCTAATTTTGTTTGCACCATTAGGAATAATCAGCCCAGCCTGGCTTTTCCCTGATCTAGTCCACCTGAGGCATACAGGTGTTATAGCCCTGCCTAGTCTGGTCTGCCCCCATCCCAGCCTATGCTCTCCAGCGGGAGTAGCTGTCCAGCAAAGGAACCACCCCTTATTCCCCTGCCGGCATTGCCCCCTTGTTCTCACGCTTGCTGGTTGGGCGCTGTGGTCACTTCCGGTACAGGCAACCTCACCCACCTTAGCATTCCATATTGTGCACTAGTCTTTGTTGCGACCAAACCTGGCTCGACCCACACTGTTCTGGTGCTTGGGTTTGTCAGTGGATGACGTGGACAGATTCACCCTGGTCTTCCCCTGACCCATGCCA